>NW_027361752.1:36935000-37292500 GCF_039654945.1 Dendrobates tinctorius | reverse complement strand
ATAGATAATAGATAGATATAGATAATGATAGATTCATGGATAGATTTGGGATAGATAGATCTGTATTATCATCTATGAATTTATCATCGATATCTATCTATTATCTATCTATCTGTCTATCTATCTATCATTATCTATCTATCTGTCTATCTATCTATCTATCTGTCTATGAGGTTTCTTAATACAATTAGGTTGGCTACAGATTCAATCTGCACAGAATCCAGGGAAACATTGTTCCTCTGAACTTTTCTAGTTCTGGATCTAGGAGAGGAGCTTGTGAGCTGTCCTCTCAGCCTCCTTTGTGGACACCATGTTCTGTGGCCCCTGTTCTGGCCACTGAAGGCCACTTTGTACCATGAATTCCAGTAGTTGTAGTGTGTGTCCTTGCTGGGGCCTGGCTCAGTCCTCACAGGTCATCACCAGCTGGGGCTTCTGTGGATCTTCTTCTCTCAGAGAAGTTCTTAGAACACGATGCTACCTGTGATGGATCTCCAGATCTCCCCTCCACCATGTTCCTCCTGGCACCAGAGCCTCCTTCCATCACTTGGTGTCCGCGCTCAGCCTGGATAGGCTGGCCCCGCTGACATGATGATGGGCCCCAGAGGGCACCTGGCACATGCTACAGGGGCATGGCATGCCACTCCAGTGTGGGAAAGCGCCCCCAAGAGGTGCAGACCCGGGGCTGGGGGACTTGAGTAGACCGTGAGAAGCTGGATGTGAAGCCTGAGGTATTGGGGGAGGTGGTGGAGGTGGTGGAGGTGCTGCCCTGACCGCGGTGATGCCAGTGGTGGCCAGGGTGGCAGCTGTGGATGGGAGCAAGGGATGGTGCATGGGATGCCCTACTGGGTGGCCGGAGAGAGGAGACCCATGGGCCATGGCTCCGCAGGCTGCTGGGTGGTAGGCGGCGGCTGCAGCATGGTGGTGGTGGCCCCCATAGATCTCGCTGACCAGGCGCTTCATCTCCTCCAAGGAGTTGGTGAGCATGAGGATGTAGTTGCGAGCAAGGAGCAGGGTGGCAATCTTGGAGAGCTTACGCACCGAAGGTCCATGGGCGTATGGCATCACCTCCCTCAGGCCGTCCATGGCGATGTTCAGGTCATGCATCCTCTTGCGCTCCCGGCTGTTGATCTTCAGCCTCAGCTGCTGCAGCTCCCCTTCACTCATCTGCTTCTTGTCCTTCTTGGCCGCAGCTGCAGCCGCCGCCGCCGCCGCCGCCTTGAAGGCTCCCAGTTTATCTCCAGCAGCCGCGGCTAAGGCCATGGCATTGCGCAGCTCCGCGCTCAGCTCCGCGGGGGAGTCGCTCATGGTGGAAGAAGACACAGCCGCCGAGAAGCCGCCTCCTTTCCGGGAATGCAGGAAGAGATCATCCACCTCCGGGGAGGAGGCTCGGCTGGAGCCCAGGCTGGCGTCTGAATCCATCAGGGTGGTAGAAGGATCTGTGGGGGAGATGAGGGGAACATTACACCAGCTCTACAGAAAGTCTGTCTCGGAGATATTGGATTCTCTAGACTATTTCTGTTTCTTTAGCCATTTCTATTGATTCATCTCAATCTTTATTTCTAAAAATCGATAGTTGGTGGCGCATTACCCCTGGCATATAATAATACTAATAAATCAGCGGCATAAGGACATTATTATGGGCTGCACTCCAGGCGCCGCCACCAGCGCTTTACTTGCCCGGTATGTTACCGCATGGTCTGCACACACCTCCTACAAAAAACACTACTAGTGACAATAATTACTGCGGCTACTAAAAGCGAAAATACGATTTCTATCAATACTATTGCCAATAGCAGAAAAAAAGTTACTTATTTAACTTAAAAAAACTTCAACTATCTACGGCGCCTAATAAAAAAGCATCAGGAACAAAAGAATAAATAACTACTGCAACAACCACTATAAATAATGCTACAACCACCATAAATAATGCTACAACTACTATAAAGAATGCTACAATCACAATAAATAATGCTACAACCACCATAAATAATGCTACAACTGCTATAAATAATGCTACAAACACCATAAAGAATGCTAAAACCACTATAAAGAATGCTACAATCACCATAAATAATGCTACAACCACCATAAATAATGCTACAACTACTATAAATAATGCTACAATCACCATAAAGAATGCTACAACCACTATAAAGAATGCTACAATCACCATAAATAATGCTACTACTATTAAGAATGCTGCAACCACTATAAAGAATGCTACAACCACCATAAATAATGCTACAACCACCATAAATAATGCCACAACCACCATAAATAATGCTACAACCACCATAAATAATGCTACAACCACCATAAATAATGCTACAATCACCATACATAATGCTACAACCACTATAAATAATGCTACAACTACCATAAATAATGCCACAACCACCATAAATAATGCTACAACCACTATAAAGAATGCTACAACCACCTTAAATAATGCTACAACCACTATAAAGAATGCTACAACCACCTTAAATAATGCTACAACCACCATAAATAATGCCACAACTACTATAAAGAATGCTACAACTACTATAAAGAATGCTACAATCACCATAAATAATGCTACAACCACCATAAATAATGCTGCAACCACTATAAATGATGCTACAACCACCATAAATAATGCTATAATCACCATAAATAATGCTACAACCACTATAAATAATGCTACAACTACTATAAAGAATGCTACAACTACTATAAAGAATGCTACAATCACCAAAATAATGCTACAATCACCATAAATAATGCTACAACCACCATAAATAATGCTACAACCACTATAAATAATGCTACAACTACCATAAATGATGCTACAACCACCATAAATAATGCTACAACCACTATAAATAATGCTACAACTACCATAAATGATGCTACAACTACCATAAATAATGCTACAATCACCATAAATAATGCTACAACTACTATAAAGAATGCTACAATCACCATAAATAATGCTACAACCACTATAAAGAATGCTACAACCACCATAAATAAGGCTACAATCACCATAAATAATGCTACAACCACTATAAAGAATGCTACAACCACCATAAATAATGCTACAACCACTATAAATAATGCTACAACTACCATAAATAATGCTACAACCACCATAAATAATGCTACAACCACCATAAATAATGCCACAACTACTATAAAGAATGCTACAACTACTATAAAGAATGCTACAATCACCATAAATAATGCTACAACCACCATAAATAATGCTACAACCACCATAAATAATGCCACAACCACTATAAAGAATGCTACAACCACTATATATAAATAATGCTACAACCACCATAAAGAAAGCTACAACCACCATAAAGAATGCTACAACCACCATAAATAATGCCACAACCACTATAAAGAATGCTAGAACTACTATAAATAATGCTACAACCACCATAAATAATGCCACAACCACTATAAATAATGCTACAACTACTATAAAGAATGCTACAACCACCATAAAAAATGCTACAATCACCATAAATAATGCCACAACCACTATAAAGAATGCTACAACCACCATAAATAATGCTACAACCACTATAAATAATGCTACAATCACCATAAATAATGCTACAACCACTATAAAGAATGCTACAACCACCATAAATAATGCTACAACCACCATAAATAATGCTACAACCACTATAAAGAATGCTACAATCATTAATGCGCCAATATCCATCACCTGTCCCATCAGTGATCATATACTGATATATCTGCGGGAAGGAAATAAAGGCAAAATAAGGAATACTCAAAAGATAAGGGAGGAGGACAAGGTGTGTCAACCCCTTAATGTCTGGGTTAGGTGACATTATGCCTATGAGAGGGTCCTGTGAGTTTTCTAACACTATTTCTGTGCAGTGTTTGTAGAGTGTGTGTAGTAAGTGCAGTGTGTGCAGTGTCTGTGCAGTGTGAGCATTATGGCAGGGTGCAGTGGTGCCCAGTCCTGATGAGTGTCAGCAGTCACTTACTTGGATGCTGCAGGCAGCAGCAGGCTCTGCTCTATGGATGATCGCAGCCACACAGCTCCTTGTCTGCTGGGACCCAGCACTAGACTCTCAGGGCTTTATATGCAGAACAGTAGAACAATGTCATTGTCCTGGATGGGGGGAGAGGAGAGCCAATCAGGGAGGGAAGGAGGAGTGATGTCACTGGCCTGGGTGATCAGCATGACAGCATCCAACACAATGACAGCTGCTCCCTGCAAACACAACCCTCAGTATAACAATAACATTGTATAGAGAGAGAGGGTCCTAATAGAGAGCAGCCCTGAGCCAGAGCAAACAGCAGCACATGGCTGGAGCAGAGCAAACACTCACTGGGCACAATGCTGACCACTCCACACTCCAGGGTTATTACTGGGCCACAAGCCCAGGGCACTGGAGGAATGACCAGCCTGTGAGGACCCCAGCAGAAGTGTGGAGATAGATAGATGGAGAGATAGATAGATAGATAATAGATGATATATAGATAGATAGATGGAGAGATAGATAATAGATAGATAGATAAATAGATAGATAGAAAGAAAGATAGATAATGGAGAGATATATAGATTGATATTAGATAGATAAACAGATAGATATATATAGAGGAACATGATAGATATAGATAGATAGATAGATAGATAGATAGATAGATGGTCACAATGAGCTGCACTATGTCCTGTGCCCCTCTGCCCATCCTGCCGCATGCAGAGCTGAGTTTGCTATGTGTTACAGCTCAGGCTACATCTGTTTCTGTAGAACCAATTATAATTATATTATTATTTAACCTATTTGCAAGAAAACGAAAAAAACTGTAATAATGAAAAAAGCTATTAATAGGAAGAAATGAAAAGGCAAATTATTTATAGGACGTAAAAACGAATAATTACAGCAGAACATCGCTGATGAGAGCAGTAGTTGCAGTGGTTGCAGTGGTTGCAGTGGTTGCAGTAGTTGCAGTGGTTGCAGTGGTTGCAGTAGTTGCAGTAGTTGCAGTGGTTGCAGTAGTTGCAGTAGTTGCAGTGGTTGCAGTAGTTGCAGTGGTTGCAGTAGTTGCAGTAGTTGCAGTGGTTGCAGTCAGTATAATTATAAATTACTCAAAGAAAACTTCCGTGATTAAAAAAACATGTAACACATCTAAATAATATAATAGATATGTATAACATAGAACACATACACTTAGAAGTTGGATATAAAATGTAAAAAAAAGGTGATGTGAAGTGGAAAACTGCATGTTATCTGTGTGTCATCAGTACCTGATGCCGGAGTGGTGTGAGGATGCTGGGGCTTGTAGTCCCCTGGTGTCACACAGCAGTCTTTATTACATCTGTCTCTATAGTGGAGCTGCTGATAAATCGGCTGGACCCTCCTCATCCTCTGCCATCCTTCTATACCCTCCTCATCCTCTGCCATCCTTCTATACCCTCCTCATCCTCTGTCATCCTTCTATACCCTCCTCATCCTCTGCCATCCTTCTGTAGCCTTCTCATCCTCTGCAATCCTTCTGGACCCTCCTCATCCTCTGCCATCCTTCTGTACCCTCCTCATCCTCTGCCATCCTTCTGGACCCTTCTCATCCTCTGCCATCCTTCTGGACCCTCCTCATCCTCTGCCATCCTTCTGTACCCTCCTCATCCTCTGCCATCCTTCTGGACCCTCCTCATCCTCTGCCATCCTTCTGTACCCTCCTCATCCTCTGCCATCCTTCTGTACCCTCCTCATCCTCTGCCATCCTTCTGTACCCTCCTCATCCTCTGCCATCCTTCTGTACCCTCCTCATCCTCTGCCATCCTTCTGTACCCTCCTCATCCTCTGCCATCCTTCTGTACCCTCCTCATCCTCTGCCATCCTTCTGTACCCTCCTCATCCTCTGCCATCCTACTATACCCTCCTCATCCTCTGCCATCCTTGTGTACCCTCCTCATCCTCTGCCATCCTTGTGTACCCTCCTCATCCTCTTCCATCCTTCTGTACCCTCCTCATCCTCTGCCATCCTTCTGTACCCTCCTCATCCTCTGCCATCCTTCTGTACCCTCCTCATCCTCTGCCATCCTTCTATACCCTCCTCATCCTCTGCCATCCTTCTATACCCTCCTCATCCTCTGCCATCCTTCTATACCCTCCTCATCCTCTTCCATCCTTCTATACCCTCCTCATCCTCTGCCATCCTTCTATACCCTCCTCATCCTCTGCCATCCTTCTATACCCTCCTCATCCTCTGCCATCCTTCTGGACCCTCCTCATCTTCTGCCATCCTTCTGTACCCTCCTCATCCTCTGCCATCCTTCTGGACCCTCCTCATCCTCTGCCATCCTTCTGTACCCTCCTCATCCTCTGCCATCCTTCTGGACCCTCCTCATCCTCTGCCATCCTTCTGGACCCTCCTCATCCTCTGCCATCCTTCTGTACCCTCCTCATCTTCTGCCATCCTTCTGTACCCTCCTCATCCTCTGCCATCCTTCTGTACCCTCCTCATCCTCTGCCATCCTTCTATACCCTCCTCATCCTCTGCCATCCTTCTATACCCTCCTCATCCTCTGCCATCCTTCTGGACCCTCCTCATTCTCTGCCATCCTTCTATACCCTCCTCATCCTCTGCAATCCTTCTGGACCCTCCTCATCCTCTGCCATCCTTCTGGACCCTCCTCATCCTCTGCCATCCTTCTGTACCCTCCTCATCCTCTGCCATCCTTCTGTACCCTCCTCATCCTCTGCCATCCTTCTATACCCTACTCATCCTCTTCCATCCTTCTGTACCCTCCTCATCCTCTGCCATCCTTCTGTACCCTCCTCATCCTCTGCCATCCTTCTGTACCCTCCTCATCCTCTGCCATCCTTCTATACCCTCCTCATCCTCTGCCATCCTTCTATACCCTCCTCATCCTCTGCCATCCTTCTATACCCTCCTCATCCTCTGCCATCCTTCTGGACCCTCCTCATCCTCTGCCATCCTTCTATACCCTCCTCATCTTCTGCCATCCTTCTGGACCCTCCTCATCTTCTGCCATCCTTCTGGACCCTCCTCATCCTCTGCCATCCTTCTGTACCCTCCTCATCCTCTTCCATCCTTCTGTACCCTCCTCATCCTCTGCCATCCTTCTGTACCCTCCTCATCCTCTGCCATCCTTCTATACCCTCCTCATCCTCTGCCATCCTTCTGTACCCTCCTCATCCTCTGCCATCCTTCTGTACCCTCCTCATCCTCTGCCATCCTTCTATACCCTACTCATCCTCTGCCATCCTTCTGTACCCTCCTCATCCTCTGCCATCCTTCTGGACCCTCCTCATCCTCTGCCATCCTTCTGTACCCTGCTGACGGTGCCAGTCACCCTGCCCTACTGGGACTCCGCCAGGAGACTTCACCTAACCAAGACTAAACTGCAAATGATTATCAGCTCCAGTATAATAGTTATTTTATTGTTTTATTGCTTTTATGTTTTAGACTTATTATATCTCTCATTACTATTAATACTGTTATTGCCATTCTGATCGTGTCATTTATATTATGATGCATTCCATGTTATTACCTCGATGTTGCACTGATACAATAGTATTTGATTGATCATTTTTTATGAACTAATATTTATACTTTATTTTTACTATTTTGTGATATTATTTAGAGAATGATTTAATTATTCTACACTATTAATATTTTATTTAATTACTGCATTTTTAAAATGATTATACTAGTATTATTAATATTATTATAAAAAATTGTTATTTTGCTATTCACTTTTTTTATTAAACTCTATATTTTTAGAATTTTAATTATATTTTTCTTTACATATTTTTATTTTCTTTTCCATATATTTTCTCTATATTTCAGTTTCAGGGACTGGAATAACTTAATAACTTTGGTATCTGGCAAAGTTTTCCAGTTATTAACCAGCTGATAGCACAGTGTTCTGTATAATGCTATGGAGGACTTACACATTATAACTGAAATTGGGAGGGACACAGTGCAGAATCCGCTCCAGAAGATACAGACAGGAGGGGCACAATGCCGACTTTTAATATTGCAGTACGTTAGACAATTATACATGGATCCAAGACTAACAATTGTGTCCAGATAAAATTAATGCAAAGGTTTTGAAAGGAGGATAGTCTCCTCTGGAGGGTCAGGAGACATACAGGACAGGATACTCTGGAGGGTCAGGAGAAATACAGTACTGTTTGCTCTGGAGGGTCAGACTACATACAGGACAGGATGCTCTGGAGGGTCAGGAGACTTACAGGACAGGATGCACTGGAGAGTCAGGAGACAAAGAGGATAAGATACTCTGGAGGGTCAGGAGACATACAGTACTGTTTGCTCTGGAGAGTCAGGATACATACAGGACAGGATGGTCTGGAGGATCAGGAGACATAGAGGATAAGATACTCTGGAGGGTCAGGAGACATACAGGACAGGATGCTCTGGAGGGTCAGGAGACTTACAGGACTGGATACTCTGGAGGGTCAGGAGACTTACAGGACTGGATACTCTGGAGGGTCAGGAGACTTACAGGACTGGATACTCTGGAGGGTCACGAGACATACAGGACAGGATGCTCTGGAGGGTCAGGATACATACAGGACAGGATGGTCTGGAGGATCAGGAGACATAGAGGATAAGATACTCTGGAGGGTCAGGAGACATACAGGACAGAATGCTCTGGAGGGTCAGGAGACATAGAGGATAAGATACTCTGGAGCGTCAGGAGACATACAGGACAGGATGCTCTGGAGGGTCAGGAGACATACAGGACAGGATGCTCTGGAGGGTCAGGAGACATACAGGACAGGATGCTCTGGAGGGTCAGGAGACATACAGGACAGGATGCTCTGGAGCGTCAGGAGACATACAGTACTGTTTGCTCTGGAGGGTCAGGACTTGGAGACATACAGGACAGTCAGGTCTGGTTGATCAGAAGGCATGTAACTGTTCTAGAGGATCAGGAGACATACATGACAGAATAGACTGCTCTAGATGATCATGAGACATGTACAGGACAAGCTGATCAGGGGGTCAGGAGACATATATACCTGACAATAGACTGCTCTGGACAATCATGAGACATGAACAGGACAAGCGAATCTTGAGGATCAGGAGACATACATGACAGAATATTCTACTCTGGATGATTATGAGACTTACAAATCAAGCTAGAGTTTCCTTGGGCAGGTGCAGCTAAGTGTCAGTGAGCAAGTTATGAGGCTGCACAGAGGTAAAACGATAATTACTTTAAACTCAACCTTTTTGGATTATTATCTCTCATTAAATTTCATCATACACATATCCCAAAATTTCTGATTGTAAATATTTTTTTAGCAGTAAGCAAAATAGGAAAAATAAAGTGTAAAAAAATGTAATTCCTTATACTAACATAATAAACAGCCTCATGAGAAGCCCTGATTTACCCTGGTGGCATCACAATAACTTTGCCCATTGACATTTATTTAGTAATAATTAAAAATCCAAAAGACCACTCACCTTCATGTAGAAAGATAAGAAAAGATAAAATACAGCACATTATATCTTCATTGCCTATAAGGAAACATGATCCAAAAAAGGGAAGAAAAGAGAAAACTATTGCAAACTGATGACACTTATGGAGTGTAACTATGCGCCACCTTGTGGCTACTAGTGGTAATAATTGTACTCTTCGGTCAGTTCTAATCGATTTAAGTAAAATAGCCTAACATTTTTGTAATAAGCGGGGTATTGACAATGCCCATCCATATGCCTTATTAAAATGACTTTCACTGCCTCAAAACTTGAATATTATTTTAACATTTTTCTGAGTAGATGTCAAATATATTATGTGGGGTATGATTTCTTGCAAAGGTAATATTACAAAGAATTGACTGACATGAAGCCTTCATGTTTTACTATTAAATTAAATAAATAGGTACAAGAACCTGCAAAAAAAAAATGAAAGGGCACTCAGAAAAAAGCACAAATACAGTTTTATTAATGTATGAAATAGTCAACAAAATTATGTTAAAATATGCGAGGAGCGTCACATATAAAAAAGGTAATGGACAGAGTATCAGATGGGGGTATGATGAGTATGGTCAGTATTATGCTCTATAATAAGTAAAACGGCTGTGAATTTTTGACAAAGATAAAATATAATAATGAACAAGTAAAAAATATATACAATATAGTGTAGCTGAATAGCATAAAATAGTTCAATAGAGATGTCAAATGTAAACAGGTCATAACAAAAAAGAAACTAAGAAAATAAACATTCCAGGACTCTAACATGCGTCTCTGTTGTGAGTTCATTTTCCCCTCCGTCACTGAGGCCTGGTGAACTCCCTATTCTAGTGAAGGAAGGTAGTGAGCCTGATTATCAGGCACCTGAGACTAATGAAGACGATTGGCTGAGTGGAGTCACTGACTGGATTTAAGGCAGCCTACGCCCTTTCTGCCCTGCGGGTGATTTCTCTGTGGACTCTTGGACACCAGTCTGATTCCTGCTCTCCTAAAGCTAAGTTTTCTGTTTTGCATTTTTGCATTTAAGATTTGTTTTTGTTTTTCTTGCTTTTTGGATTCTGCCACTCCCTGCTGGAGTGTGCAGTGTTCCGTTAGCTCTGTCTTCTGAAAGTACCTGAGTGCTGATTTAGTTTTTGAAGCTTAGTTGCTTCAGGGCCATTTTTATATCAGCTTGTTGGCTTTTGTCTCTGATAGGGTTTTGGCAGATTGCAGACAGCAGCCTTCCTATCCGTTCCTATCTAGGTAGTTTTTGGGCCCCGTCTTTGCTCAGCCTGTCTTTCTGTCTGTGTAAGTGTTTTCATCTTGCTTCACTGTCATTATATGTGGGGGGCTGCCTATTGCTTTGGGGTCTGCTCTGGGGCAGGTAGATTTCCCCTTTCCTTCTTTAGGCCTATGTATCTCTCCGGCTGTGATCGAGGGGTCTAGGTCATCGTAGGAACCCCCCACGGCTACTGCTAGTTGTGTTGATAGGTTCAGGGGTCTGCAATCTGATAGTTGCCAACTTCTCTGGTTTTCTGGACTTAGCTAGCATTTCTGTTTTTGCCTCCTACGGTGACTCAATCATAACAGAATCACCCGCCAAACCGCAGATCCTGGGGTACTCAATAGCAGGAAAGAATTGTGTTTAAAAAAAAAAAAAAAAAAAAAGGGAGTGTGTATATTCTTTCCTCTATATCTCTGAGGCCATAGGGGGAATTTTTTTTTCTCTCAATGGAGATAAAGCAAGTGTCTGATCGTGTGGAGCAGCTCGCTACTGAAGTGCGAGGAATTTCCGCCTATCTTGCTCGTTCACATGCTGTTGAACCAAAGATCCCCACACCTGATGTATTTTTTGGGGATCGATCTAAATTTTTGAGTTTCAAAAATAATTGTAAATTATTTTTTGCTTTGAAGCCTAACTCGTCAGGGAGCTCCGCGCAGCAGGTTAAAATTGTCATCTCTTTGCTGCGCGGCGATCCCCAGGATTGGGCGTTTTCTTTGAAACCAGATGACCCTATTCTGACTAATGTGAACGCATTTTTTCAAGCCTTGGGGTTGCTGTACGACGAACCTAATGCTATTGATCAGGCAGAAAAGACCCTGTTAGCATTGAACCAGGGTCGAGAATCTGCAGAGTTGTACTGTCAAAAGTTCCGATAATGGGCGGTCCTTACTACCTGGAATGATAGTGCCTTGGCTGCTCTCTTTCGGAAGGCTTTGTCAGAAGCCGTAAAAGATACTATGGTGGGATTTCCTGTTCCCTCTGGTCTGGACGATTCTATGTCTTTAGCCATTCAGGTTGATCGGCGTTTACGTGAACGCAGGATTGCACGAGAGGTGTTGCCACCGGTTGAACAGACGTCTGAACCTATGCAATGTGATAGAGTTTTGTCTAAGGCGCAACGTCAGGAATTCAGAAGGCGCAATAAGCTGTGTTTTTTCTGTGGAGATGCCTCACATTATTTCTGTTTGTCCTAAACGTGAGAAACGCTTTGCACACACGTTTTCTGTTGGTGGGGTTCAGCCCAAGTTTCTTTTGGTGATTACTCTGATCTGTTCCCTGTCCACATTTTCCGCCAAGGCTTTTGTGGATTCGGGAGCAGCGCTAAACCTAATGGACTTGGATTTTGCTAAACGTTGTGGATTTCCGTTGACACCTCTGCAGACGCCTATCCCTTTGAGGGGGATTGATGCTACCCCTCTGGCTAAAAATAAACCTCAGTTTTGGACCCAGTTGGTCATGCGGGTCGCCCCAGACCACCAAGAAAATTGCAGATTTTTGGTGTTGCATGGTCTGCATGATGCCGTTGTTCTGGGGTTTCCCTGGTTGCAGATTCATAATCCAGTTTTGGATTGGAAGTCTGTGTCTGTGGTGAGTTGGGGTTGCCGGTGTACCTTTAGTGAGGCTCCGGTTTTTTCCACCTCTCCTCAGTCGCATGAGGTTCCTGACTATTTGGCGGACTTCTATGATGTATTTAGTGGGAATGAGTCTGCGTCCTTGCCTCCTCATAGGAGTTATGACTGTGCAATTGAACTAAGCCCGGGGTGTAAATTTCCTAAGGGTCGGCTCTTCAATTTATCTGTACCCGAGCACGAGGCTATGCGGTCCTATATTAAGGAGGCGTTGGAGAAGGGTCATATTAGACCATCCTCTTCACCCTTAGGTGCCGGTTTTTTTTTTGTGGCCAAGAAGGATGGTTCTTTAAGGCCTTGTATTGATTATCGTGCCCTCAGTAAAATTACTATTAAATATCAGTATCCGTTACCCCTGATTTCGGATCTATTCTCTAGAGTCAGAGGTGCTTGCTGGTTTACCAAGCTTGACCTCAGGGGGCGTATAATCTTATCCGCATTAAGCAGGGGGATGAATGGAAGACGGCGTTTAATACTCCGGAGGGACATTTTGAGTACCTGGTGATGCCTTTTGGGCTCACTAATGCCCCTTCTGTCTTCCAGTGCTTCATGAACGATATTTTCCAAGACTTTGTCGATAAATTTTTGATTATCTATCTGGACGGTATTTTGATCTTCTCCAAGGATTGGGATGCTCATGTGGAACATATTTGGACTGTGTTCCGGATCTTGAGAGAGAATTCTCTGTATGTCAAAGGATCAAAATGCCTTTTTGGAGTACAGAGGATTTCTTTTTTGGGATTTATTTTGTCTCCGTCAACTATTGAAATGGACCCGGCCAAGGTACAGGCCATTTATGATTGGGTTCAGCCCACTTCTTTGAAGGCCCTCCAGAAGTTTTTGGGTTTTGCTAATTTTTATCGGAAATTTATAGCAAAATTTTCTAGTATTGCCAAACCATTGACTGACCTGACCAGGAAGGGTGCGGATGTGTTGAATTGGTCTCCGGAGGCGGTTGCTTCCTTTCAGGAGCTGAAGTGTAGATTTACCTCCGCCCCGGTTCTGCGGCAACCTGATGTCTCACTCCCGTTTCAGGTAGAGGTGGATGCTTCTGAGATTGGTGCAGGAGCAGTGTTGTCCCAAAAGGATCCGGTAACATCTAAAATGAATCCCTGTGCTTTCTTTTCCCGAAAGTTCTCTTCATCTGAACGTAACTATGATGTGGGGAATCGGGAACTGTTGGCCATGAAATGGGCATTTGAGGAGTGGAGACATTGGTTGGAGGGAGCCAAACATCAAGTTGTGGTCCTCACTGACCACAAAAATTTGATTTACCTAGAGTCGGCTAAACGCTTGAACCCTAGACAGGCTAGGTGGGCCTTGTTTTTTACACGTTTTGATTTTGTTGGCTCTTTCCTTCCTGGAACTAAGAATGTCAAGGCAGACGCCCTCTCTAGGAGTTTCTTTGCTGATTCTCCTGTGGTGACCAAGCCTGCTACCATCTTAGGCGAAGGGGTAGTTCTTTCTGCCATCTCGCCCGATTTGAGACTTGCTCTGCAAGAGTTCCAGGAGGACATACCTGAGAGTTGCCCCGGTGGAAAGTTGTATGTTCCTGACCAGTGGAAGAAGAGAGTGATGTCTGAAGTTCATTGCTCTGCATTGGCTGGTCATCCGGGTATTTTTGGTACTAGAGATCTGGTGAGTCGCTCTTTTTGGTGGCCCACCTTGTCTCATGATGTCAGGAATTTTGTGCAGTCCTGTGGGACTTGCTCCCGGTCTAAATCTTGTTCTCGCTCTAGTGGGTTGTTGATGCCTTTGCCGGTCCCCAGGAGGCCATGGACCCATATTTCAATGGATTTCATCTCTGATATGCCGGTCTCTCAAAGAATGACTGTTATTTGGGTGATTTGTGATAGGTTCTCTAAGATGGTTCATCTTGTACCACTCCCTAAGTTGCCATCTTCCTCCGAGTTGGTGCCCCTGTTTTTGCAACAGGTGGTTCGCTTGCACGGGATTCCTGAGAACATTGTATCTGACAGAGGAGTTCAATTTGTGTCTAAATTTTGGAGGACGTTCTGTTCCAAGTTGGGAATTCAGTTGTCCTTTTCCTCTGCTTTTCACCCTCAGACCAATGGGCAGACAGAGAGAACAAACCAGACCTTGGAGTCGTATTTGAGATGTTTTATTTCCGCTGATCAGGATGATTGGGTTTCATTTTTGCCCTTGGCCGAATTTGCTTTAAATAATAGAGCTAGTTCTGCCACTTTGATGTCACCTTTTTTTTGTAAGTTTGGGTTTCATCCTCGATTTTCTTCAGGGCAGGTGGAGCCCTCTGCCTGCCCAGGTGTTGACACTGTGGTGGAGAGAATGCACCAGATCTGGGACCAAGTGGTGGATAAGTTATCTCTCTCCCAGGAAAAGGCCCAGCGGTTTTCCAATCGACATAGGACCATTGGTCCACAGTTTAAGATTGGTGATATGGTGTGGTTATCATCAAAAAATATTGCTATGAAGGTGGCTTCTCCTAAGTTTAAGCCTAGATTTATTGGACCTTACAAGATTTTGGAGATTATTAATCCGGTCTCTTTTCGTTTGGCTCTTCCTGTCACATTTAAGATCCATAATGTGTTCCATAAGTCCTTGTTGAAGAGGTTTGTTGAGCCAGTTGTGCCTGAGGTGGCACCTCCGGACCCTGTATTGGTTAAAGGTAACTTGGAATATGAGGTAGAAAAAATTCTGGATTCCCGTCTGGCTAGACGGAGACTCCAGTATTTGGTTAAGTGGAAGGGTTATGGTCAGGAGGATAATTCCTGGGTCTCTGCCTCTGATATTCATTGCAAAAGATTGGTGCGTGCCTTTCATCGGGCTCACCCTGATCGCCCTGGTAGCGTTGTTGAGGGTTCGGTGACCCCTCCTCAAGGGGGGGGACTGTTGTGAGTTCATTTTCCCCTCCGTCACTGAGGCCTGGTGAACTCCCTATTCTAGTGAAGGAAGGTAGTGAGCCTGATTATCAGGCACCTGAGACTAATGAAGACGATTGGCTGAGTGGAGTCACTGACTGGATTTAAGGCAGCCTACGCCCTTTCTGCCCTGCGGGTGATTTCTCTGTGGACTCTTGGACACCAGTCTGATTCCTGCTCTCCTAAAGCTAAGTTTTCTGTTTTGCATTTTTGCATTTAAGATTTGTTTTTGTTTTTCTTGCTTTTTGGATTCTGCCACTCCCTGCTGGAGTGTGCAGTGTTCCGTTAGCTCTGTCTTCTGAAAGTACCTGAGTGCTGATTTAGTTTTTGAAGCTTAGTTGCTTCAGGGCCATTTTTATATCAGCTTGTTGGCTTTTGTCTCTGATAGGGTTTTGGCAGATTGCAGACAGCAGCCTTCCTATCCGTTCCTATCTAGGTAGTTTTTGGGCCCCGTCTTTGCTCAGCCTGTCTTTCTGTCTGTGTAAGTGTTTTCATCTTGCTTCACTGTCATTATATGTGGGGGGCTGCCTATTGCTTTGGGGTCTGCTCTGGGGCAGGTAGATTTCCCCTTTCCTTCTTTAGGCCTATGTATCTCTCCGGCTGTGATCGAGGGGTCTAGGTCATCGTAGGAACCCCCCACGGCTACTGCTAGTTGTGTTGATAGGTTCAGGGGTCTGCAATCTGATAGTTGCCAACTTCTCTGGTTTTCTGGACTTAGCTAGCATTTCTGTTTTTGCCTCCTACGGTGACTCAATCATAACACGTCTCACCTTGGATTTCTCAAGGAGCCTAAATAAATAGGTATATTACAATATCACAATTTTTCTCTATTTTTCAGCAAGTGAATCAGGAAAGTCTCTGGCAGATGTTACAAATATATGTAGGAAAATTTTAATCTTACTAATGCCATTTGTGCCCTTATAGGAACACCCGAGTAGTTATGTGTCTGTTAATGTCAACTATATAGTAAAGCAAAATCTGCTGCACTTTCCTACATAGCGGCATCATGTAAAAAAGAAGCTCAGGGACAACACATGGCACATTATGCCTATATACTAGGTATAAGTCTTTTGTATTCTGCCTGTATAGTAGGCATAGGTCTTCTATTCTGTGTGTATAGTAGGCATAGGTCTTCTATTCTGTGTGTATAGTAGGCATAGGTCTTCTATTCTGTGTGTATAGTAGGCATAGGTCTTCTATTCTGTGTGTATAGTAGGCATAGGTCTTCTATTCTGTGTGTATAGTAGGCATAGGTCTTCTATTCTGTGTGTATAGTAGGCATAGGTCTTCTATTCTGTGTGTATAGTAGGCATAGGTCTTCTATTCTGTGTGTATAGTAGGCATAGGTCTTATATTCTGTGTGTATAGTAGGCATAGGTCTTATATTCTGTGTGTATAGTAGGCATAGGTCTTATATTCTGTGTGTATAGTAGGCATAGGTATTATAGTCTGTGTGTATAGTAGGCATAGGTCTTATATTCTAATACATTTAGGGAAAGCTGGGTTATTGGATACATATTCCCCATTACAAGGATACTCTCAAAATGCTATATAATACATGAAAGGACTATCGGAGACCCTTTTTTGAGTCCAAATATCAGTAGCCTTTTGGTCAAAATAACTAAAGACAGATATAGGTAAAAAAAAAAATCTATGTCTTTATTGAAAATTTAAAAAAATACCAATAAAAATCCAAAATAGTAAAATGTAAGACGTACTCAAGAACAGGCGGGCAGCTATATAACCATACAAGCAATGGTTAGCACCATCAAAATGGACAAGTCAATTGTCTATTTATAACAAGGTAAAAAAGGTAGTAATTAAAGTGCATAGTGCAACTCATTTTAAATAGCAATGACATTTTTACATAAGTTGTGTCCATGTAAGCAATGTAAGGAGGGCATTATAAACAGCTCCATTGTTGAGCTAATAGATACAATGACCCACATTATGTGCCCATTACATAACAATCCAAAGGTACAAAATTAACATATGAAAGATCGCTGAAGCGGCCTCATGCAGAGCTTACCCATGATGGATGCGTGACCAGAGCACAAGTGCCCCGACACGCGTTTCCCTGTGGCTTCCTCGGGGGGCAATGCACATTGTGTTTACAGCTCCATCTTTAAATCTACCACCTAAATGACTGACAACCAAAGAGCGAGCGGACTACCAGCCGCGTCATATGGGAGTGCAGAGACGGGACATCCCAGGCATGACATCACATCCGGCACCTTAAGGGCGCAATGTAATAGACAAGCTTTCCAACGTATCCTGTAAGTGTGTGGAAGCAGAATCTCCCGAACCTGACGTCACGTCTTCTATGCCTACTATACATACAGAATATGTCTTATAGTCTGTGTGTATAGTAGGCATAGGTCTTATATTCTGTATGTATAGTAGGTATACGTCTTATATTCTGTATGTATAGTAGGCATAGGTCTTATATTCTGTATGTATAGTAGGTATAGGTCTTATATTCTGTGTGTATAGTAGGCATAGGTCTTATATTATGTATGTATAGTAGGCATAGGTCTTATATTATGTATGTATAGTAAGCATAGGTCTTATATTCTGTGTGTATAGTAGGCATAGGTCTTATTTTCTGTGTGTATAGTAGGCATAGGTCTTATATTCTGTGTGTATAGTAGGCATAGGTCTTATATTCTGTGTGTATAGTAGGCATAGGTCTTATATTCTGTGTGTATAGTAGGCATAGGTCTTATATTCTGTGTGTATAGTAGGCATAGGTCTTATATTCTGTGTGTATAGTAGGCATAGGTCTTATATTCTGTGTGTATAGTAGGCATAGGTCTTATACTCTGTATGTATAGTAGGCATAGGTCTTATACTCTGTATGTATAGTAGGCATAGGTCTTATACTCTGTATGTATAGTAGGCATAGGTCTTATAGTCTGTGCGTATAGTAGGCATAGGTCTTATATTCTGTGCGTATAGTAGGCATAGGTCTTATATTCTGTGCGTATAGTAGGCATAGGTCTTATACTCTGTGTGTATAGTAGGCATAGGTCTTATATTCTGTGTGTATAGTAGGCATAGGTCTTATATTCTGTGTGTATAGTAGGCATAGGTCTTATATTATGTATGTATAGTAGGCATAGGTCTTATATTCTTTATACATAGTACATATAAGTCTTGAATATACTATATTATTATTATATCACTATTTATTCCATGGCGCTTTACATGTGAGGAGGGGTATACATAATAAATACATGTACAGTAATCTTAAACAATACAAGTCATGACTGGTACAGGAGGAGAGAGGACCCTGCCCGCGAGGGCTCACAATCTACAAGGGATGGGTGAGGATACAGTAGGTGAAGGGTAGAGCTGGTCGTCCAGCGGTTTGGTGGATCGGTGGTTACTGCAGGTTGCAGGCTTGTCGGAAGAGGTAGGTCTTCAGGTTATTTTTGAAGGTATATATGTATAGTAGGCATATGTCTTTTATATACTATACTTATATAGGTCTTTTATATCCTATACTTATATTCTATACTAGGCGTGGGTCTTTTATATAATATACTTTATGCCTATACGGTAGGCAGAGGTCTTTTGTCAGACCTAAATTTCCAGAATTGCAACATATATAGGAAGACTGAAATGTGAGATGAACAGGATCTAAAGTTTGTTTTCTGTGTGAGGAGTGATATAAGAGGGGCTGGTCCTGAGGAGGACCCTCACTATAGACCACATGAAGCTAAGCCTATGATTAGGGAGCTGAATGACAAGTCCTAATCTGAATCTGTGTACCTTCAATGTGCACATTATTCATTTTTCAGAATTTTATTAAATACAGTGGGGCAAAAAAGTATTTAGTCAGTCAGCAATAGTGCAAGTTCCACCACTTAAAAAGATGAGAGGCGTCTGTAATTTACATCATAGGTAGACCTCAACTATGGGAGACAAACTGAGAAAAAAAATCCAGAAAATCACATTGTCTGTTTTTTTTTTCATTTTATTTGCATATTATGGTGGAAAATAAGTATTTGGTCAGAAACAAGCAATCAAGATTTCTGGCTCTCACAGACCTGTAACTTCTTCTTTAAAAGTCTCCTCTTTCCTCCACTCATTACCTGTAGTAATGGCACCTGTTTAAACTTGTTATCAGTATAAAAAGACACCTGTGCACACCCTCAAACAGTCTGACTCCAAACTCCACTATGTTGAAGACCAAAGAGCTGTCAAAAGACACCAGAAACAAAATTGTAGCCCTGCACCAGGCTGGGAAGACTGAATCTGCAATAGCCAACCAGCTTGGAGTGAAGAAATCAACTGTGGGAGCAATAATTAGAAAATGGAAGACATACAAGACCACTGATAATCTCCCTCGATCTGGTGCTCCACGCAAAATCCCACCCCGTGGGGTCAGAATGATCACAAGAACGGTGAGCAAAAATCCCAGAACAACGCGGGGGGACCTAGTGAATGAACTGCAGAGAGCTGGGACCAATGTAACAAGGCCTACCATAAGTAACACACTACGCCACCATGGACTCAGATCCTGCAGTGCCAGACGTGTCCCACTGCTTAAGCCTGTATATGTCCGGGCCCGTCTGAAGTTTGCTAGAGAGCATTTGGATGATCCAGAGGAGTTTTGGGAGAATGTCCTATGGTCTGATGAAACCAAACTGGAACTGTTCGGTAGAAACACAACTTGTCGTGTTTGGAGGAAAAAGAATACTGAGTTGCATCCATCAAACACCATACCTACTGTAAAGCATGGTGGTGGAAACATCATGCTTTGGGGCTGTTTCTCTGCAAAGGGGCCAGGACGACTGATCCGGGTACATGAAAGAATGAATGGGGCCATGTATCGTGAGATTTTGAGTGCAAACCTCCTTCCATCAGCAAGGGCATTGAAGATAAAACGTGGCTGGGTCTTTCAACATGACAATGATCCAAAGCACACCGCCAGGGAAACGAAGGAGTGGCTTCGTAAGAAGCATTTCAAGGTCCTGGAGTGGCCTAGCCAGTCTCCAGATCTCAACCCTATAGAAAACCTTTGGAGGGAGTTGAAAGTCCGTGTTGCCAAGCGAAAAGCCAAAAACATCACTGCTCTAGAGGAGATCTGCATGGAGGAATGGGCTAACATACCAACAACAGTGTGTGGCAACCTTGTGAAGACTTACAGAAAACGTTTGACCTCTGTCATTGCCAACAAAGGATATATCACAAAGTATTGAGATGAAATTTTGTTTCTGACCAAATACTTATTTTCCACCATAATATGCAAATAAAATGAAAAAAAAAAACAGACAATGTGATTTTCTGGATTTTTTTTTTCTCAGTTTGTCTCCCATAGTTGAGGTCTACCTATGATGTAAATTACAGACGCCTCTCATCTTTTTAAGTGGTGGAACTTGCACTATTGCTGACTGACTAAATACTTTTTTGCCCCACTGTACATTTAGAATTCTCCATAGAAAATTGAAGCCTATCCTTTATGAGAAAGAAACCCAAGTTCCTCACTTGCACCATTTGTAAGGGGGAGGAAGAAAGAAAAACTTCCTGACAACAAACAGGTCAATAAATAAAATTGCTTTACTTAGGATACAGGGCAAGGAACAATACCAATAAAAATTTTGTATAAGTTGGTAACTTGTCATGGAAAGAGATACCAAAAGTCCTCACATATCAATCAAGCATAACCCAAATGGGAAGGACAAAAAGAAGAAAACACAAAGATGTTATACCAACCACACAAAGTATAATGTGGGAACATAGCCCACTCAGTGTAGCGGTAATACCGTCATGATATATGGCACAGAGTCATGACACACAAGAGTAGCTTGGGAATCCCACTGGATATGACAATAATACCATTAGAGTGGATTACACAAAGTCATGACACAGAAAATATATCTGTCCTACATTACCAGTTAAAATGTCTGTGCAAAAAGACAGGTGAAAGGACCAGGTACCCGCCCCCCGACACGCGTTTCGGGAGCCTTCGTCAGGGGGCGCTATGACACAAGAATCCTCAGTGCTTTTTATAATGCAGAGACCGGAAGGGCCAATCCATGTATTGGGCGGAAGTCACTCAGCGCTGCCCGGGTAACCGTGGACCCGCCCCCATGCTCGGCAGATGAGCAGCCGTGACGTCCGGATGACGCGGGGCCCCACGTGACCTGACGCCCAAAGCTGCCATGCGCCGACCAGGAGGAGGGACCAACAAGTCCCACAGTATAAAATCGGGCATGCGCATAGCAAACATGTAGGACTAGACACCATATTAGTTAGGGGCAATAAATCCAGTATACCTAAAAAGCAGCAGCAGCCGGACTGAGGGGCAAAACCACCAGTATAATATCAAGGATAGCATAAAATAGAACAATGGTAACACACGCAATGGAAAGAGTAAATACATAATAATACCAAAAACCCAATATAGTGAGCATATTAATATGAACATATACACTCACTGGCCACTTTATTAGGTACACCTGTCCAACTGTGTGTTAAGACTTAATTTCTAATCAGCCAATCACATGGCGGCAACTCAGTGCATTTAGGCATGTAGACATGGTCAAGACAATCTCCTGCAGTTCAAACCGAGCATCAGTATGGGGAAGAAAGGTGATTTGAGTGCCTTTGAACGTGGCATGATTGTTGGTGCCAGAAGGGCTGGTCTGAGTATTTCAGAAACTGCTGATCTACTGGGATTTTCACGCACAACCATCTCTAGGATTTACAGAGAATGGTCCGAAAAAGAAAAAAAATCCATTGAGCGGCAGTTCTGTGGCCGGAAATGCCTTGTTGATGCCAGAGGTCAGAGGAGAATGGGCATACTGGTTCGAGCTGATAGAAAGGCAACAGTGACTCAAATTGCCACCCGTTACAACCAAGGTAGGCAGAAGAGCATCTCTGAACGCACAGTGCGTCGAACTTTGAGGCAGATGGGCTACAGCAGCAGAAGACCACACTGGGTACCACTCCTCTCAGCTAAGAACAGGAAACTGAGGCTACAATTTGCACAAGCTCATCGAAATTGGACAGTAGAAGATTGGAAAAACGTTGCCTGGTCTGATGAGTCTCGATTTCTGCTGCGACATTCGGATGGTAGGGTCAGAATTTGGCGTAAACAACATGAAAGCATGGATCCATCCAGCCTTGTATCAACGGTTCAGGCTGGTGGTGGTGGTGTCATGGTGTGGGGAATTTTTTCTTGGCACTCTTTGGGCCCCTTGGTACCAATTGAGCATCGTTGCAACGCCACAGCCTACCTGAGTATTGTTGCTGACCATGTCCATCCCTTTATGACCACAATGTACCCAACATCTGATGGCTACTTTCAGCAGGATAATGCGCCATGTCATAAAGCTCGAATCATCTCAGATTGGTTTCTTGAACATGACAATGAGTTCACTGTACTCAAATGGCCTCCTCAGTCACCAGATCTCAATCCAATAGAGCATCTTTGGGATGTGGTGGAACGGGAGATTCGCATCAGGGATGTGCAGCCGACAAATCTGCGCCAACTGTGTGATGCCATCATGTCAATATGGTCCAAAATCTCTGAGGAATGCTTCCAGCACCTTGTTGAATCTATGCCACGAAGAATTGAGGCAGTTCTGAAGGCAAAAGGGGGTCCAACCCGTTACTAGCATGGTGTACCTAATAAAGTGGCCAGTGAGTGTATATAGAGGGTATATAAAAGTAAATAACCTCTTCCTGCGGACTAAACAGATGGTAACGATCAAATGCATAACACTATATTTGAATGTAAAATATCAAATATATATTGAAAAAAGAAGAAAAGGTCCACAAAGCAATGCTCCTAATATACTATACAGTAATGGCCAAAAGTATTGACACCCCTGCAATTCTGTCAGATAAAACTCAGTTTCTTCCTGAAAATGATTGCAAACACAAATTCTTTGGTATTATTATCTTCATTTAATTTGTCTTAAATGAAAAAACACAAAAAGAATTGTCCTAAAGCCAAACTGGATATAATTCCACACCAAACATAAAAAAAGAGGGTGGACAAAAGTATTGGCACTGTGCGAAAAATCATGTGATGCTTCTCTAATTTGTGTAATTAACAGCACCTGTAACTTACCTGTGGCACCTAACAGGTGTTGGCAATAACTAAATCACACTTGCAGCCAATTGACATGGATTAAAGTTGACTCAACCTCTGTCCTGTGTCCTTGTGTGTACCATATTGAGCATGGAGAAAAGAAAGAAGACCAAAGAACTGTCTGAGGACTTGAGAAACCAAATTGTGAGGAAGCATGAGCAATCTCAAGGCTACAAGTCCATCTCCAAAGACCTGAATGTTCCTGTGTCTACCGTGCGCAGTGTCATCAAGAAGTGTAAAGCCCATGGCACTGTGGCTAACCTCCCTAGATGTGGACGAAAAGAAAAATTGACAAGAGATTTCAACGCAAGATTGTGCGGATGTTGGATAAAGAACCTCGACTAACATCCAAACAAGTTCAAGCTGCCCTGCAGTCCGAGGGTACAACAATGTCAACCCGTACTATCCGTCGGCATCTGAATGAAAAGGGACTGTATGGTAGGAGACCCAGGAAGACTCCACTTCTTACCCCGAGATATAAAAAAGCTAGGCTGGAGTTTGCCAAAACTTACCTGAAAAAGCCTAAAACATTTTGGAAGAATGTTCTTTGGTCAGATGAGACAAAAGTAGAGCTTTTAGGGCAAAAGCATCAACATAGAGTTTACAGGAGAAAAAAGAGGCATTCAAAGAAAAGTGCACGGTCCCTACAGTCAAACATGGTGGAGGTTCCCTGATGTTTTGGGGTTGCTTTGCTGCCTCTGGCACTGGACTGCTTGACCGTGTGCAGGGCATTATGAAGTCAGAAGACTACCAACAAATTTTGCAGCATAATGTAGGGCCCAGTGTGAGAAAGCTGGGTCTCCCTCAGAGGTCATGGGTCTTCCAGCAGGACAATAACCCAAAACACACTTCAAAAAGCACTAGAAAATGGTTTGAGAGAAAGCACTGGAGACTTCTAAGGTGGCCAGCAATGAGTCCAGACCAGAATCCCATAGAACACCTGTGGAGAGATCTAAAAATGGCAGTTTGGAGAAGGCACCCTTCAAATATCAGGGACCTGGAGTAGTTTGCCAAAGAAGAATGGTCTAAAATTCCAGCAGAGCATTGTAAGAAACTCATTGATGGTTACCGGAAGCGGTTGGTCGCAGTTATTTTGGCTAAAGGTTGTGCAACCAAGTATTAGGCTGAGGGTGCCAATACTTTTGTCTGGCCCATTTTTGGAGTTTTGTGTGAAATGATCAATTTTTTGCTTCATTCTCTTTTGTGTTTTTTCATTTAAGACAAATTAAATGAAGATAATACCAAAGAATTTGTGTTTGCAATCATTTTCAGGAAGAAACTGAATATTATCTCACAGAATTGCAGGGGTGTCAATACTTTTGGCCATGACTGTATTTGTGCCCATTATCCGCAGCACTAATACTACTGCTTAAGAGGGATGAGTACACAAAAATAAACCCGCACATGTACCACTGATATACAGTATATCCAAATAATATAAGTATATCCAAAGCAATCTTAGAAAATACAACATAAAGAATGTACCACCATAAATATGGATTTATAAATATGACTACATGTATAGTACAACAGACGGCCCAATTCGAATTGAAATACCCTTTAGTAGACATAATGTCTCACGGCATATCTACAAAGTACCCAAACATGTAAACCGCGGGATTCATAAGATAACAACCCCAACTATACAGTGTCCATAACATAAAATTCGTCGCATGGCGTTCTTCGATGTGAAGATCCAAAGGATGGAATATGGTCCTCTTCATCATGTATCCGCAAGACACACTGGAATCCACAGTATAAAGCACTGTATATACTAAAAAAAGATTAAAACAAGGGGAAAATTAAAAACAAAAGACAAGAAAACAGCTTTTTACCAAAAGTAAACGCCTACTCCAAAAAAGGGGCAAAACTTAAGTTTTCGTTCAACCCATGAGGGTGCAGTTTTGAGTGTCCAGATCCATCTGGATTCGAGGCGCGCCCATCTGGAAGACATTCTACCACCCCTAATGCCCGCATCAACCATGTCAATACCCTTAAATCTGATCAGTTTACTGTCGCTGTTATGAAACAATTTAAAATGACATGGAATTGTTTTCAACGTGGATGCGTCCGTGTGGTCAGCTGCTGCCTCAATTCCCAAGATGTGTTCACATACTCGCACCTTAAGTTGGCGCGATGTCAACCCCACATAAATAAGCCTGCATGGACAGGTGGCATAATAGATCACATGGCGGGTCTCACAAGTAATAGTTTTATTTAATACGGAAGACCTTTCCATTCGAGTCCACAAAAGTGGAGGCTCGATCGATATTGGGGCAGGCAATGCAGTGACCACAGGGGCGACATCCACGTCGATTAGAAACAACATCCAAAAATGTAGTCTTTGCTTCACCCACAAAAAGACTGTGGGTCAAATGATCCTTTAAGTTTCTAGCTCTCCTGAATGATAGGGCTGACCTTTCAGGTAGGATTCTAGAAATAATCGGATCCACTTGTAGGATGGGCCATGATTTTAAAAGTGCCCTGCGGATACTGTCAGCTTTAGAGTTATAATTAGTCACAAACCTAACCTGTTGAGAATTTTCCGACAGAGCTCCCTGTCTATTACCATATAGGAGGGAGGCACGCAAAATAAATTTAGCCCTGTGATATGCCCATTTAAGAGAGCGCCGGCTATAGCCACGACAGAGAAATCTATCAAAGAGTTCCTCAGCACGCTTCTCAAAATCGGAGTCCGAAGAGCAGATTCGCCTAAGACGAAGAAACTGACCCACTGGAACAGCCTTGACAACATGTGGAGGATGGCACGACGTGGCATATAACAGAGAGTTGGTAGCCGTAGGTTTACGGAAAATATCTTTTTGCAGAGAACCCGTCGTGTCCTTCACAAGAACATCGAGAAATTCGATTTTATTAGAATCCCATGAAAAGGTAAGCCGAATATTGAGATCATTCTTATTTAGTTGAGATAATAAAACAGCCAGATCAGAATGTGAACCCTGCCAGATCAAGAAAATATCGTCAATGAAACGGGTCCACAACATAGTACATACAGTGGGGAAAAAAAGTATTTAGTCAGTCAGTAATAGTGCAAGTTCCACCACTTAAAAAGATGAGAGGCGTCTGTAATTTACATCATAGGTAGACCTCAACTATGGGAGACAAACTGAGAAAAATAAATCCAGAAAATCACATTGTCTGTTTTTTTTTCATTTTATTTGCATATTATGGTGGAAAATAAGTATTTGGTCAGAAACAAGCAATCAAGATTTCTGGCTCTCACAGACCTGTAACTTCTTCTTTAAGAGTCTCCTCTTTCCTCCACTCATTACCTGTAGTAATGGCACCTGTTTAAACTTGTTATCAGTATAAAAAGACACCTGTGCACACCCTCAAACAGTCTGACTCCAAACTCCACTATGGTGAAGACCAAAGAGCTGTCAAAGGACACCAGAAACAAAATTGTAGCCCTGCACCAGGCTGGGAAGACTGAATCTGCAATAGCCAACCAGCTTGGAGTGAAGAAATCAACTGTGGGAGCAATAATTAGAAAATGGAAGACATACAAGACCACTGATAATCTCCCTCGATCTGGTGCTCCACGCAAAATCCCACCCCATGGGGTCAGAATGATCACAAGAACGGTGAGCAAAATTCCCAGAACCACGCGGGGGGACCTAGTGAATGAACTGCAGAGAGCTGGGACCAATGTAACAAGGCCTACCATAAGTAACACACTACGCCACCATGGACTCAGATCCTGCAGTGCCAGACGTGTCCCACTGCTTAAGCCTGTACATGTCCGGGCCCGTCTGAAGTTTGCTAGAGAGCATTTGGATGATCCAGAGGAGTTTTGGGAGAATGTCCTATGGTCTGATGAAACCAAACTGGAACTGTTTGGTAGAAACACAACTTGTCGTGTTTGGAGGAAAAAGAATACCGAGTTGCATCCATCAAACACCATACCTACTGTAAAGCATGGTGGTGGAAACATCATGCTTTGGGGCTGTTTCTCTGCAAAGGGGCCAGGACGACTGATCCGGGTACATGAAAGAATGAATGGGGCCATGTATCGTGAGATTTTGAGTGCAAACCTCCTTCCATCAGCAAGGGCATTGAAGATGAAACGTGGCTGGGTCTTTCAACATGACAATGATCCAAAGCACACCGCCAGGGCAACGAAGGAGTGGCTTTGTAAGAAGCATTTCAAGGTCCTGGAGTGGCCTAGCCAGTCTCCAGGTCTCAACCCTATAGAAAACTTTTGGAGGGAGTTGAAAGTCCGTGTTGCCAAACGAAAAGCCAAAAACATCACTGCTCTAGAGGAGATCTGCATGGAGGAATGGGCCAACATACCAACAACAGTGTGTGGCAACCTTGTGAAGACTTACAGAAAACGTTTGACCTCTGTCATTGCCAACAAAGGATATATCACAAAGTATTGAGATGAAATTTTGTTTCTGACCAAATACTTATTTTCCACCATAATATGCAAATAAAATGAAACAAAAACAGACAATGTGATTTTCTGGATTTTTTTTTCTCAGTTTGTCTCCCATAGTTGAGGTCTACCTATGATGTAAATTACAGACGCCTCTCATCTTTTTAAGTGGTGGAACTTGCACTATTGCTGACTGACTAAATACTTTTTTTCCCCACTGTATATAAATGATCAATAATATGATGTCATTTTTACATCCGATAGAATGGATTTATAGACTTACATGTACTTTTGGTGCTACGGTAGGAAGGGAGGAAAATGCAAATGAAATTGCATTTTTACAATTTCCCCACAAGTTAAACATTTTTTTTCAAAATGTCATAAATTATACCAAAAACCCTTTCTCTAAACAAAACAAGACATCGAAAAGTCGATGTGAAAAATAAAAAGCCGTCTGGTCCTAAGGCTGGAGTCACACACAACGTAGAAAAATACGGACCGTATCGTACGGCCGTAATACGCATAAATGGTCCCTAAATAGTGCTCCGTATGTCATCCGTTGTCAGGGTGTGGCCGCGTATTTTTCTCATGTAAGCATCCGTATGTAATGCGTATGTGATCCGTATATAGTGCTTTTTTCTCGCAACCTTGCAAAATGGACATTTAACGGTTTTGACGCCTGTACATAATTTAAATCATCAGCACCAACCCTATTTATTGCCTCTACATCAGGTGGCAGCCTCCAATCTGCCCATTTTGGTGCTGTGCTTGTGTTGGTGTCTTGGTGGTTGTTAGCAAACAAGTCAGACACTCTTCAGTTCACCCCAGCTGACCGTGTTCTGTTCAACTGGGTTTTGTCCCAGCGCTTTGGCCAGCCATACCCAGTGATTGTGGATCCGAGGAGGAGGAGACAAATGTGGGTGCATCCGCCTTTGAGACAACGTCTCAATAAAGGCCCTTTTCACAGGCTTTATGCAGCTCTGAGGACACATCCCGACAAGTTTTTCCTCTATTGTTGGATGACCATTTCTACCTTTGATGTTTTGTTGGAGACAGTGCGCCCAGGGATCACCTTCCAGGACACCCGGATGCGCAAATGTATCTCTGCAGAGGAGCGCCTTCTCCTTGTGTTACGTTATGTATTTCTCAGCTACAGAAGGTATGTAGATGATTAGTTTCAAAAAGAATTCTCTTACTCAGTAACACCTTTTTGGCCGAGTAACATTATGAATTGGTACCAAATATATGCTCTAAAAGTTAGAAGACTTTGATGTGTTATTCCACATTACCTAGCCGTGGTACATGTGTATATGTATTGTTCGCCTAGCTTCTTACTTACACACTGCTCTGCTGATCTATATGTAATGTGTGCATCCTTTAGCATGTATTAATGTATATATTTTCTACATTTGTTTAATTGTAGGTTCCTCACAACTGTCCTTTCTTATGTCGCACTCCATCTGGAGTTTTTGATTGAGCGATCAACAATATCTGGCATCGTTCGTGCTACATGTTCGGAAATCTGGTCCAGACTTCATCATCTGGTCATGCCAGAGCCCAAGATGGGAGACTGGTTGAGTATTGCCAGGGGATTTGAGTTGCACTGCCAATTCCCCAATTGTATTGGAGCCCTGGATGGGAAGCACATCGTGTGCGTAAGCCGCCAAACTCAGGGTCCCAATTCTATAATTATAAACAATATTTTTCTGTAGTTTTGTTGGCTCTGGTTGACAGTAACTACAGGTTTATAATTGTAGACATTAGGGCTTATGGAAGAACTGGAGACTCTGGAGTCTTCAATTCTTCCATTATGGGTGGGCGGTTGCACAATAACCAGTTGGACCTACCACCACCACGTCAGCTGCCAGGCTCAAGTCAAGAAGCGGTGCCTTATGTCCTAGTGGGGGATGAAGCCTTCCAATTGACCAGGCATGTCATGAGGCCATACCCGCGCAGAAACCTTGACCACCGGAACAGGATTTTTAATTTGCGCCTTTCACGTGCCTGAAGACTGGTGGAGTGCGCCTTAGGCATTCTTTGTGCCAAATGGCGTGTCCTCCAGTCTGCCATTCAGCTGAGTGAAGCCAACATCAATGAGGTCATCAAAGCTTGTGTGGTCCTCCATAACTTCAATAGACTGCATGATTGCTCCTCATCTGATGTGACTGAAGGTGTGGTGGACAATAGGGATAGGCCTAGGCCACATGTGCTCCCTTTATGGTGTGCTCTCTCAGGACTCAAAGTACGTGATGTGTTCACCCAGTATTATTGCTTCACCTCATGGTGCTACTACCTGGCAAGATCAGGCTGTATCTATGTTGTGATGTTGTTATGTGTGTGTATATAAATCAATTTTTTTTCTGTTCTATGATTTGTGTGTTCGGTTTATATGGGCTAAAGTTGACTTACTTATTCGAATGCCTAAAATAATTCAAGAAGAGGGTCAAAGTTGCATTTTTAAATTTTTTATAAATGCAAAAAATAACTTTGAATACTGTTTATCATATTTTGGTCATATGGCAGATATTGCCATGGCCATTTAGGCTTTTCTGTATAGCAGATTATATTATTTGGATACCCAAATAGGTAACAAGAAATAATCATTTTCTAACAAAAAAACATAAACAACTTTTTGTTTCTTATAACTGCTGGTAGCGGCAGGTCTTCATCTCTTTGTTGGGGGTTGGGGTGCCCAGCTTGACCATCACCCTTTTGGGATGGTTGTTCTTGGCCCTGTGGGAATATGTGGCCATGGTCATGTAGCTGCGCACCAAAGAGACCATTAGGATAATGGCGATTAAAATCCTGTTGCTGATTGTAGCCACGTCCGTCATACCCCCCAATATGACTGTCATCCAAACCCAGGTTGGGGCCAGCCTCCAACACCGGGTCTGTACAAGTGGCCATATTGGGCAGGTTGTTTATAGGTTGCCATTTGGCCCTGTTGTTGCCAAGGTTGGTTTGGGGGGGGGAATTGGTGGAGGTGTAGGCACACAAGCAGGCGGAACTTCAGATCCTAATTGAGCATGCACTTCTGGTTGTCGGGCAAGGCAGAGACGGTTACGGGTTGAGAGCTGCCACCTCTCAAGATACTCAAACAACTCATATGGGTCATTGGGGTGTGTGCATGCATCAATTAGGATCTGAATGGATCCTCGCACACGTAGCCTCACCTCACGGGGTAGGGGATGGAGGCAGCGTCGGACTGGAACACCTTGGGCCCACCAGAGAAAATCATTCTTGGGGCCCACTATGTAGCTGCATAGAGTTAAATACCAGACCACCAATTATGCGGTAAAACACGCTAATATCCGGGTATAATATAAGGTTGTACATGTCTTAATTATGTAGCAGGAGTTGGGGTAGCCCCCTCATAGAATATAAAGCAGCCCCCTCACATAGTATAATGCAGCCATCTCATAGAATATAATGCAGCCATCTCATAGAATATAATACTGCCCCCCTCATAGGGTATAATACTTCCCCCCTCATAGGGTATAATGCACCCCCTCATAGGGTATAATACTGCCCCCCTCATAGGTCATAGGGTATAATGCACCCCCTCATAGGGAATAATACTGCCCCCCTCATAGGGTATAATGCTGCCCTCCTCATAGGGTATAATGCTGCCCTCCTCATAGGGTATAATGCTGCCCTCGTCATAGGGTATAATGCTGCCCTCCTCATAGGGTATAATGCTGCCCTCCTCATAGGGTATAATGCTGCCCTCCTCATAGGGTATAATGCTGCCCCCCTCATAGGGTATAACGCTGCCCCATCATAGGGTATAATGCTATATAGATATATAGATATAGAGTTAGATAGATATAGATAGAAAGATAGATGTAGAAATAGATAGATATAGAGATAGATAGTAGATAATGGATAGAAAGTAGATAATGGATAGATATAGATAGAAAGATTCATAGAGATAGAGATAGATAGAGATAGATATAGAAAGAAATATAGATAGATAGATCGATAGGTAGATAGATATAGAGATAGATAGAAAATAGATAATGGATAGATAGATAGATATAGAGATAGATAGCTATAGATAGAGATATACAGATATAATAATAATAATAATAATAATAATATAGACATATATAGATAGAGATAAATATATATAGATAGATGGCTATAAATAAAAATAGATATAGAGATATATATATATATATATATATAGAGAGAGATAATAGATATAGAGATAGATAGATAGATATAGAGATAGAAAGATAGATATAGAGATAGATATAGAGATAATAGCTAGATATAGAGATATGTATAGAGATAGATAGATATAGAGTTAGAAAGATAGATAGATAGAGATAGCTAGATAGATAGATGGATAGATAGATATAGATAATAGAGTTAATAGATAGATATAATAGATAGATATAGATGGATAGATCAATAGATAGATAAAGAGAGAGAGATGGAGATAGAGATAGATAATGAGATATAGAGATAGATATAGAGATATAGTGTTAGATAGAAAGATAGATATAGAGATAGATATGGATATAGAGATAACAGATATAGAGATAGATAGATATATATAGAGATAATATATAGATAGATATAGAGATAATATATAGATAGCTATAGAGAGAGATATATATAGATATAGAGAGAAACAGATATAGATATAGAGATAGATAGGTAGATATAGAGATAATATATAGATATAGAGATAGATAGATATAGATATAAAGATAGATAGAGACAGAGAGAGCGGTAGATAGAGAGAGATAGATACAGAGATCGATAAATAGATAGAGAGATAGATATAGATATAGATGATAGAGATAGATAGATAATAAATATAGAGATAACAGACAGATATAGAGATAGGTAGATATAGATAATAGAGATAGCTAGATAGACATAATAGATAGATATAGATAGAGATAGATAGAAAGATAGATATAGAGATAGATGTAGAGATAGAAAGATAGATATAGAGAGAGCGATAGATAGAGATAGATATATATAATAGATAGAGATAAATAGATAGATAAAGATAGATAGATATAGAGATAGAAAGATAGATATATAGATAAATAGATAGAGAGATAGAGAGAAATAGATATAGATATAGAGATAATAGATATATATATATAGAGAGATAGATAGATATAGATATAGAGAGAGATAGATACAGAGAAAAGATAGAGATAAATAGATAGAGAAAGATAGATCTATAGATATAGAGATAGAAAGATAGATAGATATACAGAGAGATAGATATAGAGATAGATATATAGATAGATAGCTATAGAGATAGATATAGAGAGAAATAGATATAGAGATAGATATATAGATATAAAGATAGATATAGATAGATATAGATATAGAGCGATAGATAGCGAGAGATATAGATATAGAGATAGATAGATGCAGAGAAAAGATATAGAGATAGATAACGGATAGATAAATAGATAGATAGGTATAGAGATAGATAGATATAGATATTAGATAGAGATATATATAGATAAAGATAGATAGATATAGATGGTAGCTAGATAGATAATAAATATAGAGATAATAGATATAGAGATAGATAGAGTAAGATAGATAGATATAGATAGATATAGAGATATATATAGAAAGATAGAGATAGATGCAGAGATAGAAAGATAGATATAAAGATAGAGCGATAGATAGAGATAGATATAGAAATAGATAGATATAGATAATAGATAGAGATAGATATAGATAGATATAGATAATAGAGATAGAAAGATAGATATGAGAGATAGAGAGAGAGATATATAGAGATAGATAGATAGATAGAGACAGATAGAGAGAGCGAGAGAGATATAAAAACAAAACACAATACTCACCTCTCCTCCTCGCTCCCACACTGATTCCGGCTTCAGTGTCAGGAGCTGCCCCCTCTGCCAGACACACAGCGGGTGCGCGATGTAGTGACGTCATCGCGCACTGGCTGTGAGTCAGGAGCAGAGAGGACTGAGGGCGGCGCCGGCCCTGATGCAGAGCAGCTTACTGGGCTGGGGGCGGGGCCTCTGGGGGTGGAGACCTGAAATGATTTTCACTGCTTCGCAGTGAATATTCATTTCTCTTTAGCAGCGGGGACAGGGGCTCCTGCCTCCTGACACCCGCTGCTGCTCCGCTTTCAGGGGCCCCCATAGCAGCTGCATGGTGTGCGACACACCACTGGCTGGGGGCCCCTGGAGCAGGGGGGCCCTAGGCAACTGCTGGCCCTGTATGCCAGCAGGTGCCAGGGCCCACCAGATGCCAGGGCCCACCGGAGAATCCACCGGTTCTCCGGTGGGCCAGTCCGACGCTGGATGGAGGTACCAGGCCAGACTTCGGGAATATGGCTCTTCACCCTCATCCTGGGCAGCCCTGGACAGGTAATTTAGGATACCTGTGTCTACATGCCTCCAGGTATCAGAGGTAGTGTTGTCTCTTCTCCGTCTCCCACGGCGGCCTACGACTGCAGGCTGGGGGGACCCCTCAAGACGGTCAGTAAGGATGCTGCTGTTGCCGGGGTCTTCTACGTTGCAAGTTGCTGGTGGCTCTGCTGGTTCTGGACCAGGTCCAGAACCTGATGCTGGTGGAGCTTGGGGGTTGTAAAAGCTCGGGTCAGAACATGGGCCAGCCACCTCTTCACATCCCCCATCCAGGTCTATAATGGGCTCAGTATCCGACCTTGTCTCCCTCCCTGTGAGGTTGGACTTAGTTCTGTTAGGAAATGTACAAAAAAAATGTAGCTCTGACCCTAATAAGCATATGTGTCATGTGGTGTGATGTCTGTACTTATGGTCTGAGATCCATACTGGGTGCCAAAAATGACAAGCGGTCAAAATATATGTATTTCCGCTTGGTCAGTGCTGCTGCCCCAATCCTGGCCCTCTGCTGTCTTTGCCACCAGTACTGGTCGCGGATGCTGCGCCAGCGTCTCATCACATCCTCAACTGCAATGTGAATTGAAAATGGACTTTCACCTTTGTGAAATGTGCCAAGCAATATTCCTAACATTTCACATAGTCATGTGACCTAGTAGGGGGTGCTTTTTAGCTAAATTTTTCATTAGCAAACAGGGATACCTACATACACAGTATAGGATTGTAGGGGCTAATTTTCAAAAAGCTCACTTCTGGCCTTTAAGCTGATTGGTAAAAAAGGCAATTACTTACAAATTTGTTGTTGCTCCTCACGTGGCCGTTGGGAAAAGTCTGGAAACGTGCACACAGATGTGCCTCCATGCCGCCTCATTTCGGGCCCGGTCTGAATAATGGGCATCCCGTTGGTCCCAAAGTTTGGGCCTTTCCTGGATCAACACAATTAAGAGCTCCACATTAATGTGGCTAGACATGATGCTGTACTCCGTGGAGGCGCACTTCCTGGATGTCTGGATCGCTTTTTGAGCTAATTTGCATGTCTAAGCTTCCTGATGATGGATTGGCCCATTTTCTGTCACCAGGAGAAGTCTGGTGTATTTCTCGCAAGTCACACGTGTGGTCCATGTGTAATGCGTTGCTTTTGCGCACTAATAGACTTGCGTTGACGTACTACGGTCGTAGTATGCTGACAATCGTAGCATGCTGTGATTGACTCGGCCCATAAAAAATACACGACAAAAATACGGCTAATGGGAGCTAACCCATAGAAAATCATTGGTCCGTGTGCAATGCGTGTTTTTAACGCCTCTCACTCATCTGTATTCCTCTCTAGTGTGACGCCGGACTTAGACTTATATATGCACATGGCGGAATTCATCATTGTGTGCACGACCGCTTTTTTCGGACGATTCGTTGTTTTTGTGGATTGCGGTCCGATTTTCGCAGACTGATAGAACGTAGATGGTGAAGAAAATTTTTTTTCTCTCCATGTACGAGAAACTGATGCCTCTCTGATCAGAGTCTGATCAGAATAATCTGACTATTTTTTGTGTGAACCTACCCTAACGGAAATGATTAAAGTCAGTTTTCACTTGGAGCTGAGTTGCCTTTATTTACACCAAATTTCTCAAAGTATCACATTATGATTGGTAAATTTGGCAAATCTTTAAAGGGGATCTGTCATCTCACTTTTCCGATATGAGATGTGGCCACCGCCATCAGGGGCTTATCTACAGCATTCTGTAATGCTGTTGATAAGCCCCGATGTAACCTGAAAGATAAGAAAAACGAGTTAGATTATACTCACCCGGGGATCCGGTCCGATGGGTGTCACGGTCCGGCGCCTCCCATCTTCTAGTGATGACGTTCTCCACCTTACTTCTGTTGCGACTCCGGCGCAGGCATACTATATTTGCCCTACTGAGGGCAGAGCAGAGTACTGCAGTGCGCAGGCGCCGGGAAAGGTCAGAGAGGTCCGGCGCCTGCGCACTGCAGTACTCTGCCCTCAATAGTGCAAATATAGTACGCCTGCGCAGGAGCCACGGCAGAAGTAAGGAGGAGGACGTCATCGCTAGAAGATGGGAGGCGCTGGACCGGACCGCGACCCCCGGTGCCTATAATCTAACTTGGGGGCTTATCTATAGCATTGCAGAATACTGTAGAAAAGCCCCTGATGGTGGAGGCCGCATCTCATAAGGCAAAAATGAGGTGACAGATTCCCTTTAAGTATAATACTTTCTTGTAGAGCTGTTTTTATCATTTTTTTTAATCCATTCTCCCACATTAGAAAGTCTTTTTAAAAAATTGCAAATAATTAAAGATTAACTTAGACTTATTTTCACAGCTGACCATGTCTATTTCATCACACACATCTCAAAAGAGGCACAATGGGAATAATGCAAATTTGTGAAAAATTGGGCACACATGAGTGAGCATTTGAAGCCAGAAAACTGTTACATTGGCCTCGTTAAATGCCTCAATAATGTACCCATATTTGGTATCACTTGAACTATAGCAATGGGTACAATAAATACATTTTTTGTTTTTTACTGAACAGCCTAAAAAATGCTAAAAATTATTGTATGATCCACAAGTGTTTACCATTTTCAGTCAAATTAATTTGCGAATACATATAATCCTCTCAAAACTATTCTTTTATAAAAAAACAATAATAATAAGGAATACAGTTATATAAAGGGAAAAATATAAAAAACAATATTGAAAGTCAAAAATTAATATCATTTCATTTGTGGTTCTTATGGTTGCATCTAAATTGTAAATTTTTGCTGCAGAATTTCAGCAGTGGAAATATCCACACTAAATTGTGTGGATGTTGCTGAGAGCTATGTTTTAAATCGTGTGGTTGTGGTTTTTAGCTTATGGAAGTCCCATGCAGGGGTGGATTAAGGGTAGCCAGGGCCCGGGGCAGTTCAGACTCTGTGGGCCCCCCTCGTCACGTGACGGGGGTCACGAATCGTAGAGCCACACTCTACATAGAGAATAATGGGGCCTCCAGCACCGACCTCCACCCGCAGAGCCGCACTCCACATAGAGAATAATGGAGCCTCCAGCACCGACCTCCACCCGCAGAGCCGCACTCCACATAGAGAATAATGGGGCCTCCAGCACCGACCTCCATCCGCAGAGCCCCACTCCACATAGAGAATAATGGGGCCTCCAGCACCGACCTCCACCCGCAGAGCCGCACTCCACATAGAGAATAATGGAGCCTCCAGCACCGACCTCCATCCGCAGAGCCGCACTCCACATAGAGAATAATGGGGCCTCCAGCACCGACCTCCACCCACAGAGCCGCACTCCACATAGAGAATAATGGAGCCTCCAGCACCGACCTCCATCCGCAGAGCCGCACTCCACATAGAGAATAATGGAGCCTCCAGCACCGACCTCCACCCGCAGAGCCACACTCTACATAGAGAATAATGGGGCCTCCAGCACCGACCTCCATCCGCAGAGCCGCACTCCACATAGAGAATAATGGGGCCTCCAGCACCAACCTCCACCCGCAGAACCGCACTCCACATAGAGAATAATGGGGCCTCCAGCACCGACCTCCACCCGCAGAGCCCCACTCCACATAGAGAATAATGGAGCCTCCAGCACCGACCTCCACCCGCAGAGCCGCACTCCACATAGAGAATAATGGGGCCTCCAGCACCGACCTCCACCCGCAGAGCCGCACTCCACATAGAGAATAATGGGGCCTCCAGCACCGACCTCCACCCGCAGAGCCGCACTCCACATAGAGAATAATGGGGCCTCCAGCACCGACCTCCACCCGCAGAGCTCCACTCCACATAGAGAATAATGGAGCCTCCAGCACCGACCTCCACCCGCAGAGCCGCACTCCACATAGAGAATAATGGGGCCTCCAGCACCGACCTCCACCCGCAGAGCCGCACTCCACATACATGGCTGCTCTCAGTGCTCTGTGCTGTGCGCACAGGACCTGTGATGAGGTCACAGGAGGGGAGGAGACAGGGGTCACATGATCGGGGGCCCTGACACCTTACCTCCTGTGATCTCATCACAATCCTTTGCACGCTACCAGCATCAGCGTTCACGCTACTTGTAGATGCTGCTGGTAGCAGAGCACATAATGCCGCCCCCACGGTCACTCACTTTTAGGTGGGGAGAAGATGGAGTGCCATTGCAGCAGCCAGCAGGAATGTGGTGGGGGCCCCCTTAGAAGCTCTTGTGGTGGGGGCCCCGGGGCTGAAGCCCCGCCTGCCCTGCCTATTATCCAGCCCTGCGCGGTGGCGGATTATAATGGGGCAATTTACTGGCCTGGGCTGTGGGCCCCTTAACCCCACTGGGCCCGGGGCAACTGCACAAATTGACCTCATTATAATCCGCCACTGGTCCCATGGTTCTACTGCAAATTTCACCCTTTGTGTTGCAAATTAGAAATTAGGTCAATATTTGCAGCAGAAATTGACATTATGTGGATGTGAAATCCTCAGATCTCCTTAGTCCACTTCACACGTTCAGCATTTGGTCAGTATTTTACATCAGTATTTGCAAGCCAAAACCAGGAGAGGACCAATCAGAGGAAAAGTATAATAGAAACACGTCACCGCTTCTGTATTTTGCCCCCACCCTTAGTCTCAGCTTATAAATACTGATGTAAAAAAACTGACCAAATACTCAACATGTGAACGTGGCCTTAAGGAGATTTCCAGTTTTACATTTCACCCCTGTATTCCCCAGCTCTTTGTACAAATAGTAAAATCAGATAGTACCCTCCCGCCCGGGTCCAGCACCGGCACCGTCTCTCTGCTTCTGATTTGGTTATTTTTTACAAAGCACTGGGGAATAAAGGGAGAAATGTGAAAGTGGAAACCCCTTTAGTTTATGAATCAGAGATTCTTTGCAGTGTGTGGATGAGATTCCGCGATATGAGACAAGTGTAATACACAGCAGATTACCCGCAGATTTACGACGCTGTGTGAACATACCCTAATAATGACTTGTTAATAATTAATAATTTCAACTGCTAAATGACATCCTTTAAAAGGTGTAAGGTGGGCGGCGTTGCTGGAGTAAATAGATTCTTGAACAGTGATGTTAGAAACCCAAATATTTGTTTTTTTTCACTTGATAAAACCGCTGAAACACGTTGTAAATAACAAACATTTTTATTATCACCGTTGAAGAATCGATTTACTCAGCAATGCAGACCACCTTTCGTGTTTCATCCAGCTGCATCCAACATCTCCTGGAGGATATCCACCAGCCATGGGGGCAGCAGCAGCTGTATTCCTCATGCCTACATAGGAGTTGTGCCTGTTACAACTATACCAGGTGGGCATCACCAGCACTTTCCCAATCTAACTCCAAGGAGGATCACCCTATTGTGCGCTCTGTTCCTGCTAAGACTTTCACCGATCCTGAGAATCGAAGCTCCCAAGACCCCCGTGCGAATGGAACAGTGGTTGTTCATGACACCTCCATGTCATACATTCTTTACCGGGAGTGCCGAAGACCAGCTGAGCGCTGTCCTTGGCTATCTAATCACATAGAGTGAATGGAGGCGCTCATGATTGACCACAGCTCCATTCACTTGAGCCCCGTTCTCTGCACCTCCAGCAATTGGTCACCCAATGATCAGGAAGTTATCCCCTATCCTAGAGATAAGGAATTACTTTGAAACTTGCTACAACCCCTTTAATTAAAATCATCCTACAGTTTTGTGACTGCAGTTTTTATGTGGTATGCGGTCTCTATGGTAGACTACAAACAAACCCGGTGTAGTCTGATCTTGTAGTCAAACTCCCCGTGTTTGCGTGGGTTTCCTCTGGTCTCCTCCCACACAAAGACATACTTATAGGGAATCAAAAATGTGAGGCTCAATGGGGACAGTGATGATAATGTCTGTAAAGTGCAGCAAAAATGATGGCGCTATATAAGCGAAGCATAATAAATAGGTCTGTGTCACGCTTTGGATGGATAAGACCGGATGGCACAACACACACAAACAAAAGGATGGAACAAGGGAGAGGAAGGCCCTAACAGTATGGAGCGGGGGACGGGGCACCTTCTAACCACAACCTATGCCTATCCCTAAGCCCTTTGCGGGTCCTTCACCCCGCTGCCATCACGTGCCTAGCCCCTAGCTGGCTAGTGCAATGGCTGGCAAGGATGCTAGCCTCACCACTGCAGATGGTATAAGTGTAAGGAGGTGGCAGGGACCCTCAATTGCCTTCTCCTATATACTGCTGATGGCTCCCTATCGTTTTATACTGTTAGGTCATGTATTAGTATTCTCATAATGTGTAATGTGCTGTCTCATAATGTTATAACTCTGTAATGTGACTGCATTTGTACATATTTAGCTTAGGGACAGAATGAGTTAAACAGTTGGGAGCAGTTAAAAAGGGGGATTGTGCAACAGACTTCCAGGAAAAGGATTTCCTGTCCTTGCAGGAGAGCTGGGGCACGCTTGCCCAGGGCAAGACACTCTCCAAAGCCAGGAACAGAGGGTGCCCCGGTCGAGGGGATAAAAGCTGCTACAGACTGGGGCAGTGTGGACAGGCACTGGTTCTACGGCAACATACCCAGAAGGAATGCGGGTCCCCAAACCTGGAAGGGAGCCGCTGGTGTTGTGCAGCCTATTGAAGTCGCAGGGGAAAGTGCAGGAAGCATTGATTTATTTGCACCATGTTCAGTAAAGTTTTATCGTTGGAACTTGTGGTGTTTCCTGAGACTTTGTCCTCCTGCAACCGAAGTGTGCTGAAGGTAAATGACTGTAACGTAGGACTGGGACTTCACCTGTATTTTCATGTGCAAGGTGCCTTGGTGCTCACTGACTCTGTCTTAGTAAACAACCACCACCCTGTGCCACCTTGTTACATAAACACAGGGGGTATTGACAAGCACGAGACAGACAAGGCAAGAAAACAAGAAACTTAGCTCCAGGCTCCGCTGCCAATCTCCACACAGCACAGGATACCGAACCAGGATCCCGAACTCCATAGAAGTAGCAGATACAGTGCAGACACCAGAGAGTTGCAAACTCCTAGGCTGGTCTACATAGATAAAGTCTATTACCAACAGTCAGCTGATGCGTCAGGTGACTATTTAAAGGATGGTGGGAGTGGTCACCACTCACATCAGCTGTCCAGCAACAAAACAACTGCCAGCAAGGAAACTGACATTAACCCTTGCTGGCCCAAAAAGGAAAAAAGCCACATTTAAATCATAGCAGAACCAGTGACACTCTGCCTAAGATCTGTAGACACAAAACAGCAAACCCCCCATTCATCAAAGCTTTTATGCTAGAATTCTGCCATGTATAGCGGCAACATTTTTTGTGCAATGTGAGGTTACGCAAACATTTCCTGACTTTTGTTGTTTTTTACACCATTTTTACCAAAGTCTGACAAAGTGGATGGAGCTGTGGATGGCAAGGCCAAGGCTCTTCAAGTTCCTTTCGCCACAAACCTAACTCCAGTCTTTGACCGCCTCATGCGCTTCTTAACAAATCAGGCGCCTCGCACTTCGCCACATTCCCTCGGAAAAGCCGACTTGAAAAACACCGGTCTTGATGAACCGGGGTCTAAAAGATTTGTAATAAAGAGTATTTTCCAAAATTGCTTAATTTTATATTTGGAATGCATTGAAAAAAATAAAAAACGAGATGTAAAGTTGGACGTATCTCTTAGGCCTGTGGGTCCAGTTTTGCTCTGAATTTATGCAGTTTTTTTCACTTAGAAGCATCGGAGAATCCCTTCGTAATAAGGTGCATGGTACAGGACATTAGCGACTCCACATTTGTAGGACCGGCTAATTAAGAAAAGCTAATGTAGCAAATTGGAATCTAACAAGTTAAAAAAAAATTGGCAAGATCCAGAATAAGATTATCTCACTGATCTTTGCAAAATAATAATAAAAAAAAGAAAACAAACAAACTTGCATTGGTTTTATGAGAGTCATATTGTAACGGCACAAGATAGGAAAACTAATTACTGCCTTTAGGTCTCCCTGATCCACATCCTTATAATGAGCTGGATATTCCTGAACTGTTTACGTGACATTTAGATAAATAATGCAAAGATTTGACACATTTCCATATTCCTCCTTTAATGTCTCAGTGCCTGTGACTTAATCCAAGTTTTCTCAGCATTTATTACTGTTTGTTACTCTAACAAGTGAGATTAGGAGAATTCTAATGAAGGCTTGCAGTGGCAAAACTCTCTGATTAAAATGCCATGATAACAGTTGCATGAATTTATATGCCTGATTAACATAATCTATTTAGCTCAAGTAAACACACAAACAGAAGGAGGACTGAAAAAGCCCCTCGTCCTCCAGCTCCAGGCGCCATTCAAATGAAGTCGTCACAAGGTAAATATGTAAATGTCTTATAGACTTTCCATCCCAGCACCTTATCCTTGTGTGGGTTTTAGCTGATTCTCGGTATTAGCACAGGGATACATTTAGTTAGTCTTCTCTCTGTTTGTCATGCTGAAGTTTGGGTCCGGGCCATCTGCCGGGGCCAAAGGGTACAAAGGATCCCAAGAGTTCTACTGGATCTGTAGGGATAGAACACTGACACCGGACACAATCGGAGATGCAGGTGTATTCATTCAATGCACTGGCTGTGATTTTTTTCTTTTTTTTTTACAGTGACTTTGGACCTTCCATATATCAGGCCCAACACTGTTAGGGCTCGCTAACTCGGATGAGTCATATCGATTGTTTTATCGGATAGCACTAGGTCCAGTGTTATTCTAATAGATAGTGCCGATCAGCGGATTTTTTCTCTCAAGCCAAAAAAAAGGTGCAGCATGATGTGATTTGCTGTGCAGATTGGACGGCACTCGCCAATAAAGTCTCTGTGTCCATGGAAAATATCGGACTGCATCCGATTTCCGCTGACTCCCACAATGAAGAAGATGGAGAAATCTTGTTCTCCATCTTCTCACCTGTGCTGCGATTTTCTCATTTGAGTGAATCGGTTAACACTTAGCTGACACTGATCAAACTTTGATCAGAGTTTAATCTGAGCGTCCGTTATATAATCGATCCGATTTTTACATGAGAGCATGTGAGAATTAACACTTGTGTGACCCCGTACTTAGGGTAGGTTCATAGAAAAGTATAAAAAATCATTCAGAGTTTCAAGAAAACTCAGACTATTGTTTTCTCATTTGTCATCCGTGTACAATCTGTTTTTATATTGGCATCTATCAGTCATTTACAAGACCATTTACATGTTTCTGTGTTACAGAATTGCAATGTATCCGTAAAAATCGGATGCTATCCTGTGGCTCCTTAGGGCATAACATTTCTTTTGTGCACCCATAGACTTCAATGGGTGAGCCTCAAACTTAAGCCGGGATCACACATGTGAGAAACTCAGACGAGTCTCGCATCTTAATACCCGGCACTTGAGAGCGGAGCATGCGGCTGCATAGAAATACGTGCAGCTCAACGCTCCGCTCCCGAGTGCCGGCGGCAGTGCCGGGTATTAACATGCGAGACTTGTCCGAGTTTCTCGCATGTGAGATCCCGGCCTTACGGAATAAACCAGTCCATGTTACTATTTTTTCACATGCAGATTCGGTCAGTGAAAAGATTCGCTCATCTCCACTGCCGCATTAAATAACATTGGTCAGAATGCAGTCCGTTTTTATCACGGACAGCACTTGTACAGAAAATATGGTTGTGTGAACAAGCTCTTAGTTTTTTATGCTTCAACCGATGACAAAAGGCCAGCAGCAATCATCCAACTTTTATACAAGTTTGACAGTAAAAAGGCATAAAAAAATACAGCACGTAGCGCTTTCTGGTTCTGCTTATTAAAGGGTCTTACTGATGTGCTGGATGTGTGAGAATTATCACATGGAAAACTATAGGATTTGTTCTCACATCACTTACCTTTCACTGCTTTGCTGGAGGGAAAAAATTCTTGATCGCAGGACACGAGGCTTTAATTGAATAATATGAAATAGAAAAGTGCCATTCACTCATGACCCCAATATAGTGACATTCCCATGTCCAACCATACAAAAGCCAAGCAGCTTGCTCCACCATAAAAAGTGCCTGCTACATGTCTCCAGTGTCATCCACAGGTTCTCATGAGTGTCAGCCCTATGTTTCCCACTTACAGAGGTAGTCTGACTCTAACGTCACTATTAAGAAGATCCAGTCACGTGTTCAACCGAACAGAAGTGATGCAGTTGGTCCAACCATAAAAAGTGCATGCCATGTATCCCTATAGGTGTGACTGACAGGACATCATAGAATCATAGAATCATAGAATCATACAATGGTAGAGTTGGAAGGGACCTCCTGGGCCATCTGGTCCAACCCCCTGCTCAAAGCCGGATTCGCTAAATCATCCCAGTCAGATGTCTGTCCAGCCTCTGTTTGAAGACTTCCATTGAAGGAGAACTCACCACTTCTCGTGGCAGCTTGTTCCACTCATTGATCACTCTAACTGTCAAAAAGTTTTTTTCTAATATCTAATCTGTGTCTCCTCCCATTCAGTTTCATCCCATTGCTTCTAGTCTTTCCTTGTGCAAATGAGAATAAAGTTGATCCTTCTACAATGTGACAGCCCTTTAGATATTTGTAGACAGCTATTAAGTCTCCTCTCAGTCTTCTCTTTTGCAAACTAAACATTCCCAAATCCTGCAACCTTTCCTCATAAGACAGGTTTTGCAGACCGGTCACCATTCTGGTCGCTCTTTTCTGAACTTGCTCCAGTTTGTTGATGTCTTTTTTAAAATGTGGTGCCCAAAACTGGACACAATATTCCAGATGAGGTCTGACCAAAGAGGAGTAGAGGGAAATAATGACTTCACGTGATCTAGACTGTATGCTTCTATTAATACATCCTAGAATTGCATTTGCCTTTTTTGCTGCTGCATCACACTGTTGACTCATATTCAGTCTGTGATCTATTCGTATACCCAAGTCTTTTTCACATGTGCTGTCACTTAGCCCTATTCCTCCCATTCTATATATGCTTTTTTCATTTTTATTGCCCAGATGTAGTACTTTGCATTTCTCCCTGTTAAAAACCATTCTGTTAGTTGCTGCCCACTTCTCCAGTTTATTTATATCTTTTTGAATCCTCTCTCTCTCTTCTCTAGTATTAGCTATCCCTCCTAGCTTTGTGTCATCAGCAAATTTAATCAGTTTACCCTCAATTCCTTCATCTAAATCGTTGATAAAGATGTTGAACAATACAGGGCCCAGGACAGAGCCCTGTGGTACCCCACTTGAGACATTCTTCCAACTGGATGTGCAGCCATTTACGACCACTCTTTGGGTCCGATCACTAAGCCAGTTATGAATCCACCTAACAGTTGCCTTGTCCATTCCATACTTAGTCATTTTTTCAATAAGGATTGTATGAGAGACTTTGTCAAATGCTTTGCTGAAGTCAAGATATACTATATCTACAGCATTTCCTTGATCCACCCAATCAGTGATACCGTCATAGAAGGAAATTAAGTTAGTCTGACATGACTTATTAGCTACAAACCCATGCTGACTCTGTTTAATCACTTCATTCTTATCCAGGCATTGACATACATGTTGTTTAATAATTTGTTCAAAGATCTTTCCTGGTATAGAAGTCAGACTCACCGGCCTATAGTTGCCAGGGTCCACCTTCTTCCCCTTTTTGAAGATAGGAACAACATTTGCTCTTCTCCAGTCTTCTGGCACTTCTCCTGTTCTCCAAGAATTTTCAAAGATTATGGAGAGGGGTTCAAAAATTTCTTCTGCTATCTCCTTCAGTACTCTGGGGTGTAATTCATCTGGACCTGGAGACTTGAATTCATTTAGGTTAGCTAAGTGTTTCCTCACTATCTTTCTGTTTATAGATATCCTGGATTCTTCTACTCCCTTAATAGGACAGTGAATAACAGTTGATGTTACATTTCCTTTCTGAGAGAAAACAGATGCAAAATAGGAATTTAAAAGTTCAGCCTTCTCAACATCCTGTCTTACCATTTCATCATTTTCATCCTGTAAAAATCCTATAGCATCTTTGACTTTTCTTTTACTTTTGACATATCCCCAAAATCCTTTATTATTGCTTTTGACATCTCTTGCAATCCTCAATTCATTTTCAGCTTTAGTTATCTGATTTGTGCCCTGCAGGTTCTGCAGACAGCATTATATTCTTCTTTAGATATGCCTCCCTCTTTCCATTTTATAAACATTTTTTTCTTCCTTTTTAGCATGTGCTTAAGTTCTGTGTTCATCCATCCTGGTTTCCTTAAATGCTTCCTATTCTTCCCTCTTTTCGGAATTGTTAACAACTGTGCTTTGAGAATTTCATTTTTCAAGATTTCCCATCCTTCCTGGACATTTTTGTCTTTAAGGATATCCAGCCATTGGATCCCTCCAATTCTCTTTCTGAATCCCATAAGCGTGTCTGTTGCCGGACATAAAGATCTAATCAACCTTGGGGACCGGGCCCCGGCCTTTGCGCTCTCTGGACTGGAAGGGTTCTCTGTCTTTCTTCAACCAGCTTCCCACCGTCCTTCTATTCTCCTTCGTTCCGATCTGTTCTCTCTCTCTTATGGAAGGTTAGGTTATCAATCTTATCAGTCTCTTTCTCTGGTCTTTCTCGTGCCAGCAGCCCAGATCACTGGGACCTGCTGCAGCAAGTCCTTCAGACACCCATCTTCTCTCTTCTCTCTCCAACTAACCAACCAACTACCCCCTCTCACTCTTCCCACTCTTTTATATCATCTCACTCCACCCGCCTCCCAGCACATCTCGTGTTACGAAGCAGGATTCCACGAGGGGTGCTCTGCTAACCCCCAGCCTGAAGCTGTTAGGTGGTCCCACTGAACTATCCTGTGTGTGGAATGCAGGTATGGAGCGTGGTCAGGAGTTCCCACCTTACCTGGATGGTGGGGCACTACACCTTAGGAGAAGGTGCAGTACCTCTGTGGCGACTGAAGCCTCAGGGGCGCCACACGTCACCTGTGTGTTTCCTATAAACAGCACCAGTCTCCTACCCCATATACAGTTACATGTCTCACCATACAAAGTGCATGCCACATGTCCCTGTAAGTTTTGTAAGAAGATGAGCCAGGACAGAGTCAGCGCTTTCCGATGCACTTTGTGGCCTGGAACTATCGGGACTGTCACCACTGTTGCTGGGGGAAGGTTCTTCTGGGAGGGGAAGACCTTTGCACTGGACAGCAGGGGGCGTGGGAGAGATAAAAGGGGCTGAGCGCGGGAACGGGGGAGATTTGGCGGGAAGGTGACAGGAGAACAAGGAGAAGTTTGACTCCCTCCCCACTGCTCCAACTGCTAACTCCACATCATTCATCCCCCAGCATTCTGACTTGCAAACTGACTGTGCCCCAACTGAGCTGTCTTCAGACCCTTCCTTGCTGGATGGCTCCGTCCTGCTCTCAGTGAGAGACAATCTGACTTGTTCCATTACTAGAGACTACTTCAGAGGATCGCATGCTGCCGCAGCCTGCGAGCGTGCATGCGGTTCGTGTCTGGTGCCATTTTAGAGGAATCCACAAAAGAGACTGTTTCTACGTTCCAGCGCACTCAAGCCAAACGGGACCGGATACATCGGCACGGTCGGGAGACAGTGCTTTTCATTCCTCCGTAACAGAGCCAGAGACATTGTCCACGGCTTTCGATGCCTGCAGTAGATATTGCAGCCTTTCCCCAAGAACTGCAAGCAATAAATTATCTTTTTCATTCACCTTCTCCTCAAGTATTGTGTTTGTGTGCAAATCCTGTTGTTGCCATTACTGATCTCGTTTCCCTGTGTGTATTCCTTGTATGTTAATAACCTGTTCTAGTAAATCCTTTTAACCCCTTCTTTGCCTCCGGCTCTTCACTGCATCCAACAAACCTTGATTCCTGTACTTCTTACAGTTTCATCCACATCCTCTCATAAGTATTAGTTGTATGTTCTCTATATGCAGTGCCAGGCACGTCGCATATTGAAAGCGACCACTACAAGTCCAAGTAAACAATATGCCAGTGTCATGCTCTCTTATGCCCCAAATCAAGCAACAAGCCCTATTGTGCAAAATGCAAGCAACGTGTCCACAAAAGTGTCATCCACAAGTTACCTATATACAATATCAGTCAAATGCCACAACTACAGGGTGACTATCACAAGTCCACCAGCACAAAGTGCCAGCCACATACCCCACCATAGAAAATTCAGGTAGCACAATCTGCCTGATACAGAGTCCCCATAAGTGTCTGTTACATGCTGCCCATACACATAGCACACAACGGTCTACCTTCTCCCATTAACAATACTTACCTTCTACCGTGCCGGTCAGCAGGATGGCGGACTACCTGAGCCAACTATGCATGTCCCATGAGATGCTGCCCCTGCACCTACACATGATGCCACTATCCTCCTACATTGAGTCCGGTATGAAGCTTTGTATTCTAGTTATACCCTGTTATGGTGATTTTATGTCTATATTCTTTTCTTGCAGTATTCCACAATTTGCCATATGGGATGTCTCACCCTAATCTTTACATTTCAGTGCACCCAATGTACTGAAATTGACATATACAAATTTACCCACCTACAAAGAATGGAGAGGTCTGTAATTTTCTCATCTCTACACTTCAACTGTAAGGGACAGAATGTAAAAATAAAATCCAGAAAATCCCATTGTTTGATTTTTACACAATTAATTTGCATTTTATTGCATGAAATAAGTATTTGATACAATAGAAAAACAGAACTTAATATTTGGTACAGAAACCTTTGTTTGCAGTTACAGAGGTCAGACGTTTCCTGTAGTTCTTGACCAAGTCTGCACACACTGCAGCAGGGATTTTGTCCTACTCCTCCATACAGATCTTCTCCAGATCTTTCAGGTTTTGGTGCTGTCGCTGGGCAACATTGACAGTCATCTTGTGTTTCTTCCATATTCTAATAATTGTACCCACAGTTGTTGCCTTCTCAACAAGCTGCTTGGCTGCTTGTCTCTTTGGTTTTGGCCATGGTGGAGAGGTTGGAGTGTGATTGATTGAGTGTGTGAACAGGTGTCTTTCATACAGGTAACGAGTTCAAAAAGGTGCAATTAATACAGATAATGAGTGCAGAGTGGGAGGACTTCTTAAAGATAAACCAACAGACTTGTGAGATCCAGAATTCTTGCTGGTTGGTCGGTGATCAAAAATTTATTTCATGCAATAAAGTGCAACTTAATTATTTCAAAATCATACAATGTGATTTTGTGGTTTTTATTTTTAGATTCTGTCTCTCACAGGTGAAGTGTTCCTACGATAGAAATTACAGACCTCTCCATTCTTTGTAAGTGGCAGTGTATTAAATACTTATTTTCTCCATTGTATGTTCCATCACATGTTTCTTTATTTATTTTTACCTTTTTTAACCATCTTATAAATACAGTTAGAAAAAACATATCCAGACACAAAACAGACATGAGTCCCCAAAGGACACATATTAGGTATAACTCTGCCCCATTGACATCTATGAACACTCAAGGCTTATGCAGGTCCTGGGTGACAGAGTCCCCAGAGAGCCCCTCTTTAGCTTTCGAGTTTTCTTCTGCACCTTCTAAGAGCTGTCATTTTTTTTTTAAATTTTATATGAGGGCTTGTCTTGCGTAGGGTGATTTGTAGTTTTTATAGATCCCATTTTGGGATCCAGAAGATTTTCTTATAACTTTTTACTTCATTTTTTGGGGGCAGTAAAGTGACCAAAACCAGGAAATTCTGCCATTTCAACTTATTTTTATTTTTTGTTTTGGCATCTGCTGTACATGCTGCCATCATGGCTTCTAATGCTAATGGCCTCCTGATGAACCCAAACTCAGAGGGTTAACGCGTCGAGGCGTGATGACCTGTGGACTGGTATAAATGAACGGACACACATGGATCTAGATAAGTTTGGCTCTTTTCTGTTTCTTTTGTAGTTATATTATTTACATTTGTTTTCTTTCACTTATATACTGCATTATCTTTGGATCATTTATTATAATATCTGTGGACTGATTTTGTACACATATGAGTTTAGGAAACCAAATTTTGTTGTGGATCCAATATTGTACTTTGAGATACCCATTTGCTATATGGATATACAGCTCTGGCAAAAATTAAGAGACCACCACATCACAACCCTGTCATGGGGCAGCCCATTCTCCAGACCTAAACCCCATGGAAAATCTCTGGAATGTAATCAAGAGGATGATGGATAGTCACCAGCCATCAAACAAAGAACTGCTTACATTTTTCCGCCAGAAGCAGTGTGAGAGACTGGTGGAAAGCAGCCAAGACGCCTGAAAGCTGGGATTATTCCACAAAATATTGATTTCTGAACTCTTCCTGAGTTAAAACATTAGTATTGTTGTTTCTAAATGATTATGAACTTGTTTTCTGTGTATTATTTGAGGTCTGGAAGCACTGGGCTTTGTTTTTTAATTTTCACATTTCTCCTTTTCAGAAAAAACTAAACAAAATTTATTGCTTGGAAATTCGGCGACATGTCAGGAGTTTATAGAAAAAATCATAAGAAAAACCCTAAATACAATACTTTATTAATAAAAGACCCAAAGGTCACACCACAAAGTGAACAAGACTAAACAACACCGTGTCCAATGACATCCAATTACATAAAAACATGTAATGGGGAATTCTAGGAGTCCCTAATACAGTCTAACGCTCAATCCTTCCTTGCCGCGGAGGTTGGCACCCTAGGGGGGACGTTGTGGCGCCCCCGCTCAACGATGGCTGTCCCTAGGGACCCTATTGAACCCTGCAACCACTATGGGATCCCTTCCCCGATGCTAAAGGGACCCCTATCATTAGACAAAGATCAACTACAATAAGGAGGACCCTAATCCCCAAGAGGATTAAAAGCAAAAGGAACACATTAATATGATGGCATTATAGTGATGGCATTATAGTGACACGAGTCAAACAGATAAAGGCAAAGAGGTCCACAGCGTATAATGTATCAAATTTCATTTACATGAAGATTAAATCCAATGGCACCAAAATGCAAACATCAAGATAGATCCACAATTGATAATAATTATATGATAAGTCACTAGATAACCAAAAACTTGCATGAAAGGTGACAATAATCATGCCACTAGATTAAATATCAGGTACCATTAAAGACATAATTCAACACTCAGTAATCAATGCTGCAGATACTCATCAAGTCACACGCCATCTGCCATATACGTGAAGCGCCTCAACGCGTTTCGCCCCATCTGGGCTCATCAGGAGGGCCGATCTCAACAACAATTGTGTCCTGATGTGGTATAGTAGATGTGCTGGCATGATACCCCTTATTTTATAATTACCGCCACAGCGTTCGCCAGCTCCGGACGCTATGTAGGGACACACCCCCTTAACCCTACTGCGCATGTCCAAACTCGAAAGGACTCACCCATTGGTTATACAGAGTGTCTCATTTACTTCCTCTCATCGAGTACGCATATCATTCTTTGATTAACGCCCCTGTCACGGGGGTATAACCAATCCCACCCAAACCCTGTCATTATACTGCGTTTAATGATAAAAAAAAAAAAAAAAAAACGCGCCAATTCTCGGGGGATGCATATGTATTAGCCGGAACATGTATTAGTGTTTCCGGGTCAGTTTGCCCTAGTTCTTACTGCGCATGTCGCTCACCAATAATACACATAATGCCAATGCACGGGGCTCACGTATGTACAACCCGGAACTAATTGTATTATTTCCGGGTGAGTCAAAGGTGGGTCTCACCGTGCAGATTCACGGCCTCTCGAAAGCACAATCACTGCATCTATGACACACAAGTGTCTACCGTGCAGGCTCCGGCTGGAAGGCACCACCATTATGAATCCCTATTGCTGCGCATGTCCCACACCGGCCATTCAATGCCCGTGTTCAGAACGTGTGCACAGCACCCAGTGGAAACCGGCAGGATGCATCCATAACCAAGCACAATTTCAATAGGTGAACCCAATCTTTTATTTTAATTAGCAAAACAAGGACAATATATACTACCAGCCCCATAAACATACATTTGATGCCCGTGTTCGTCTCTTATATACAGTGCCAAATGGGACACACAGGATAAATCCATGATCAAGGCATCATGTTGATAGGTGCATTATATCCTTTATTTATGTATATTAGGCTAATACATACATCTATGATCGGCCATTATCAGACCTCAAAACATCTTGACCATCTGGGTGGTCCCATAAAGCGGGGTGTCAAGTCCCTAATGATATAAGGGAACAATAATCGTCAAAAGAATTTGTCATGGTAGATCCATGAGGGTCTTTGTCCTAGACCTTAACAAGAATTTGGAAAACAGTCCAGTCTCACATATTGGTCCTCATAGGAACTATATCTGGGTTTGGTATAAAAAATAATATAGAGCAAACCCATGAAAAAGGATGAAAGATCACAAGAAACAGGCAAAGGACAGTTGTTCATTTAATCCCCTTGGTTCAAGACTCTCCATCCTAAAGATCCATTCACACTCTCTTTTCAGGATGGTTTTATCCGTATTGCCTCCTCTGGGGTTAATATTCACTACCTCAATAATCGTGAACCTGACCTCAGCAAGGGAATTATTATGGAATAAATGCATGTGCTTAGCCAAGGGGGTGTCCCTCCCATTCCTGATGTCCCCCATGTGCTCACCTACTCTACGTCTGAATTCCCTCTTCGTCTTCCCAATATAATCCTTAGGGCAAGAGCAAGTGGCCAGATAGACCACTCCAGTGGTCTTACAATTTGAGAAATTGCGTTGGTAGAAGGTCTTCCCCGTGGCAGCACTACAAAAGAACTTATTGGGCTTCATCCATCTACAAAGGCTACAGTCCCCACACTTGAAAAAACCAATAGGTTTCCTCTCAAGCCAAGTACCCTTCGGTTCCGGTCTCTTGTATTGACTATGCACTAACATGTCTCTAATGGACTTCCCTTTCCTGAATGTAATATTGGGGCGTTCGCCTATCAGACTTCCAATATCCGGATCTAATCTCAGAATATCCCAATGTCTTGCAATAATTCTCCTAACTTCTTGATGTTTATCATCAAATGTGCCTATAATTCTCACTATTTCAGATGTATCCCGTTCAGTACGTTTCTGTAGGAGTTGCTGCCTATCCGCTCTTTCGGCAAAGTTTAATGCTGTATCCAAGACATGCCTAAATATTCTGCAGGACGTCTTCACCTATGAGGTCCTGAAGGTGAGTCCACTAATGGACTATAAGGCAGAACTTAGAACTCTAGTTGATGAGGCTCTCTTGAATAAATTAATCTCGAAAACTGAATCTGATTTCCTTGTACCTAAGTTTCCAATGATGGCGACCTTTTATGCACTTCCAAAAGTGCATAAAGGTATAGATCCTTTGAAAGGACGCCCAATTGTCTCAGGGGTGGATTCCCTGATACAAAATTGTGGGATTTATGTAGACCAAATCCTGCGTCCATTTGTTACTTCTCTTCCCTCCCATTTGAGGGATACGTCGGACCTATTACTAAAATTGGAAGGTATTCATCTTGAGGAAGGTACTTGGCTGGGGTCTATTGATATAGAAGCATTATACAGTAGTATCCCACACCAGGAAGGGATCAGCAGTGTTGAATACTATTTACAGCAAAGGTCAATTGCTTGTAGAAAGCACAATAGCTTCGTATCATCTCTTCTCAATTTCACTCTTACACATAATGTTTTCACCTTCGACGGTAGGTTTTTCCACCAGCTCAGGGGCACCGCGATGGGGAGTCCCTGTGCCCTGTCGTATGCTAATTTGTTCCTGGGCTGGTGGGAGGAGACTATTGTGTTCGGAAGTGACACTAAGTGGTGGCAGCAACACATCTCTATGTGGTATTGCTATATAGATGATGTTTTTGTTGTATGGTCAGGATCTAAAGAACAATTTGAGATGTTTGTCAATGAGCTTAACCACAATGTTATTAATCTCAGATTTACTTTTGAAATTGAGAAGCAAGAATTGGCCTTTCTGGATATTAAAATCAGGAGAGAATCTTTCGGGAATATTTCAACGAGAATTCATCGTAAACCTACAAGTACTAACAGTCTACTTCATTGGCAGAGTCACCACCCTGTCCCTCTCAAGAGAGGAATCCCTAAAGGCCAGTTCCTCAGATTGAGGAGAAATTGTTCGAGGAATGACCTCTTCTATAGTCAGGCTGGGGATATGTATAATAGATTCAGGGAAAAGGGATATCCGACACATGTCTTGGATACAGCATTAAACTTTGCCGAAAGAGCGGATAGGCAGCAACTCCTACAGAAACGTACTGAACGGGATACATCTGAAATAGTGAGAATTATAGGCACATTTGATGATAAACATCAAGAAGTTAGGAGAATTATTGCAAGACATTGGGATATTCTGAGATTAGATCCGGATATTGGAAGTCTGATAGGCGAACGCCCCAATATTACATTCAGGAAAGTCCATTAGAGACATGTTAGTGCATAGTCAATACAAGAGACCGGAACCGAAGGGTACTTGGCTTGAGAGGAAACCTATTGGTTTTTTCAAGTGTGGGGACTGTAGCCTTTGTAGATGGATGAAGCCCAATAAGTTCTTTTGTAGTGCTGCCACGGGGAAGACCTTCTACCAACGCAATTTCTCAAATTGTAAGACCACTGGAGTGGTCTATCTGGCCACTTGCTCTTGCCCTAAGGATTATATTGGGAAGACGAAGAGGGAATTCAGACGTAGAGTAGGTGAGCACATGGGGGACATCAGGAATGGGAGGGACACCCCCTTGGCTAAGCACATGCATTTATTCCATAATAATTCCCTTGCTGAGGTCAGGTTCACGATTATTGAGGTAGTGAATATTAACCCCAGAGGAGGCAATACGGATAAAACCATCCTGAAAAGAGAGTGTGAATGGATCTTTAGGATGGAGAGTCTTGAACCAAGGGGATTAAATGAACAACTGTCCTTTGCCTGTTTCTTGTGATCTTTCATCCTTTTTCATGGGTTTGCTCTATATTATTTTTTATACCAAACCCAGATATAGTTCCTATGAGGACCAATATGTGAGACTGGACTGTTTTCCAAATTCTTGTTAAGGTCTAGGACAAAGACCCTCATGGATCTACCATGACAAATTATTTTGACGATTATTGTTCCCTTATATCATTAGGGACTTGACACCCCGCTTTATGGGACCACCCAGATGGTCAAGATGTTTTGAGGTCTGATAATGGCCGATCATAGATGTATGTATTAGCCTAATATACATAAATAAAGGATATAATGCACCTATCAACATGATGCCTTGATCATGGATTTATCCTGTGTGTGTCCCATTTGGCACTGTATATAAGAGACGAACACGGGCATCAAATGTATGTTGTTTATGGGGCTGGAAGTATATATTGTCCTTGTTTTGCTAATTAAAATAAAAGATTGGGTTCAACTATTGAAATTGTGCTTGGTTATGGATGCATCCTGCCGGTTTCCACTGGGTGCTGTGCACACGTTCTGAACACGGGCATTGAATGGCCGGTGTGGGACATGCGCAGCAATAGGGATTCATAATGGTGGTGCCTTCCAGCCGGAGCCTGCACGGTAGACACTTGTGTGTCATAGATGCAGTGATTGTGCTTTCGAGAGGCCGTGAATCTGCACGGTGAGACCCACCTTTGACTCACCCGGAAATAATACAATTAGTTCCGGGTTGTACATACGTGAGCCCCGTGCATTGGCATTATGTGTATTATTGGTGAGCGACATGCGCAGTAAGAACTAGGGCAAACTGACCCGGAAACACTAATATATGTTCCGGTTAATACATATGCATCCCCCGAGAATTGGCGCGTTTTTTGTTTTTTTTTAATCATTAAACGCAGTATAATGACGGGGTTTGGGTGGGATTGGTTATACCCCCGTGACAGGGGCGTTAATCAAAGAATGATATGCGTACTCGATGAGAGGAAGTAAATGAGACACTCTGTATAACCAATGGGTGAGTCCTTTCGAGTTTGGACATGCGCAGTTGGGTTAAGGGGGTGTGTCCCTACATAGCGTCCGGAGCTGGCTAACGCTGTGGCGGTAATTATAAAATAAGGGGTATCATGCCAGCACATCTACTATACCACATCAGGACACAATTGTTGTTGAGATCGGCCCTCCTGATGAGCCCAGATGGGGAGAAACGCGTTGAGGCGCTTCACGTATATGGCAGATGGCGTGTGACATGATGAGTATCTGCAGCATTGATTACTGAGTGTTGAATTATGTCTTTAATGGTACCTGATATTTAATCTAGTGGCATGATTATTGTCACCTTTCATGCAAGTTTTTGGTTATCTAGTGACTTATCATATAATTATTATCAATTGTGGATCTATCTTGATGTTTGCATTTTGGTGCCATTGGATTTAATCTTCATGTAAATGAAATTTGATACATTATACGCTGTGGACCTCTTTGCCTTTATCTGTTTGACTCGTGTCACTATAATGCTATCACTATAATGCCATCATATTAATGTGTTCCTTTTGCTTTTAATCCTCTTGGGGATTAGGGTCCTCCTTATTGTAGTTGATCTTTGTCTAATGATAGGGGTCCCTTTAGCATCGGGGAAGGGATCCCATAGTGGTTGCAGGGTTCAATAGGGTCCCTAGGGACAGCCATCGTTGAGCGGGGGCGCCACAACGTCCCCCCTAGGGTGCCAACCTCCGCGGCAAGGAAGGATTGAGCGTTAGACTGTATTAGGGACTCCTAGAATTCCCCATTACATGTTTTTATGTAATTGGATGTCATTGGACACGGTGTTGTTTAGTCTTGTTCACTTTGTGGTGTGACCTTTGGGTCTTTTATTAATAAAGTATTGTATTTAGGGTTTTTCTTATGATTTTTGGTTTGAGACCCTTGAAATTTGACTTTGATTTTTTCAGGAGTTTATAGACTAAAAGAACAATTTATATTTTACTCAAAAATAAACCTATAAAGAGAAAAATCAGACAAACTGAACATTTGGAAGTGATCTCTTAATTTTTGCCAGAGCTGTATTTCTCTTTTTGAAGGGTGTCTTTTAATGATGCCATATCATTTGATATACATCATTTGGACAGTGTTTATACTCTCCCTGTATGTTAGAAATCTATAGGGAATCATTTTAGGGAGGACGGTCAAGCTGGGGGCCATTATTGAGTCTACAACTTGGGTGCCAACCTCGAAGGATTAGGATCACCTCTTCACCCTTTATGCTCATATATCTGACTTTTAAAATCCCAGAATTTTTCTTTATTTTCTATATTTACGGTTTGTGTTTAATAGGTATTAAAGTAATATTTGTTAAAATGAGATATATACTATATAAGCTATCTCTTCAGTTACTACTGTATATATGGTAGCCCATCTGCCCCTTGAGATAAAAATTATAATATCTACTTACTTTGGACAGGCACGCAAACACAGATACTAAATACGCTAATTTTTTTTCTTTTTTAGATACTTAGTTTTTCATTTATTTTAATAAATTGCAGGAAATGTAACTCTGTACATAGAGTATTGGCTTGGATTTTACCAGAATGAGAGAAAATAGGCTTCCTTTAAAGCGAATGCCCAATTAAATGGATTGCAGGAGTCATTCTGTAAGGTTCAGCATCATACAAAATGTGTTCTAATGCTAATTTCCATTCATTTGGAGAGCGGGTGGCTGCTAGTCATTCATTAGAACGGGTCTACTAGCCGACTGATTGCAAAGTATTTAGAGGTCTGGGATTTGGCTTCTTGTCTCTACTGGCGGCTGGAAGATTTTCTTGCAAAAAAAGGATCTTTTAGTGTAAAATTTCTGTAAATGGTTAATTTTTTAAAAATGTTCTATCTAGTAACAATCAGTAACAAAAATTCACAAAAACATATGCGGTAAATAAGACTGTGGGCGCACATCAATAAAAGGGGTTTATGAGATAAGCAAAAAAAGGGTCTTCTGTCCTAGAAATATCACCACTCTTGTGCATGGGTTTTTTTTGGAATTGCAGCTCTGACCCATTAACTTAAAGGGAACCTATCGGGTAAAATAATGCTATTAATCTTCAGATATGGGGTTAATCTGCAGGTTAATAGCATTCTGATACAGTGTGACACCAGCACTGAGAGCGCCGCTGTCACGGGTATGTCGGATGTTACAGACAGTCGCTTTGCATCTGGCTGCAGAAGGTCTCTGCGTTTGGCATTGCAGATGCCTTCTTATTCCTTTTGACTTTTGGACCCATTGGCAACCTCTCTCTGGCTCTAATTAACACACCTGGATCTGGGTGTTTATAGACTCTCAGTCTGCTTCAGGGAGCCCCTGGTGATATTCCCATTTTCCACTTGTGAAGGCTTGGAGCTCTAGCAGTTGCATCTCTGAGTCTGCTCAAGATAAGTCGCTTCCCCCTTGTTTGTTTCCATTCTTGTTTTTAGTGTACAGTGGGGACTGACCACCGCCCATCCCCCTTCACTATTCAGGACCTAGCTCTAGGGATATACAGGGCTTAGGTTCCTGCTGGGTGATTGGTGTTGAACCAATATAGGGACAGTAGGGGAGGTAAGGTGCTATTAGAGCTGCCTAAGGGTCACCACTCCCTCTTTCCCTAGTGTTTGTGCTTCTTTCCCCTTGTCTTGCACTTAGTCTTCCCACACTGTTCATGACCACCGCTGCCAGGAGTAAATCACCTTTTTCCTCCGGCAGCGTTCAGTTTAGGGGGTGGTGCCGGAGCAGCTTCATTCACCACTCGGTGTATAGAGAATGGTGTCTGTAACCTCACCCCCTACACTAACTGACATTCACCCTAATGCTGATTCTGCTGTCAGTCCTGTAACTGGAAGCAGAACCTTATAAAAATCCAGTATTTATTGCACAATATTTCAAACATTACAGCAGTGAAGAGACAAAAATAGAGCAACGTTTTGGCCAAATGGCCTTTCTCAAACCTAAAAGACAGTCACAATTGAGACTTAATAGAAGAGTTTTCTCATTTGAGACATACTTCAAAGAGTACAAAGAGCGCCTCTCTCACTTGCTTATCGTGTCCATATATAACATTGACTTCCCATTGAAAAGTTGCTACTGGATTCAACATAGTAATAAGACAAACCTCTCTATCTGGACACCTCACATCCACGAATTGGCTGGTTCCTTGTTGTGCCTCCTGATGAACCGTGTGGACGGGGAAACGCGTCGAGGCTGGAAGCTAAGTTTGGGTTAACCCCCAGCTGTTTCTATAATTTTTTTTTTTTTTTTTTTGGCAATAGGTATCATCCATTGCCTTCTATGGGAGCCAATATGGATGTAATTCTGATGTTCCTTTATTGAACCACGCTATTCTTTACCTCTTGTCTGTGCTTGTCTGATTTTACTGCAGAGAGTTTTTTTTTTGGCTTTATTTGATAATGCATATGGAAGCTATGTTTTCTGTAGTCTATTAATACCCAAAAAGACAAGATTGCCACTATCTACTGGCAGCTTATGGAATCTATATTTTCTGTGGTCTATTAATACTCAAAAAGACAAGACTTGCTACTATCTATTGGTTATACAAGAGGTTTCTCTATGTTTACATGTAATAGCCTGTCTTTTATATATTGCACATTAATAGCCTGTGTATTATATTAAGCACTATCTTTCATCTCTTTTATTTGCTTATTGTTTTCCCACCTGTAGTTTATAAGGGTCATTTAGGGCGAGTCTGGGACAGCCGCCCCGCAGAGCCGGCCCGAACGTATAGGTGAACTAGGCGGCCGCCTAGGGCGCCGACCCAAAGGGAGCGACAGAGAAAAAAAAATAGAAAAAACTATAAAAAATCTTTTCAAAAGGCAAAAAGTTTTAGGGATGGAAAGAAAAGTGTGCATATTTAAGGGCAAATATGACGCAAGAGAGGTTGGTTGGGTTGGCAACAATTTCGATAGAATCTGAAGTTGCTAAACAAATTAATCTCGGTGAGTTAGTGTCATCCTTTTCAAAAAAAAAGGCAAGGAAACAAAAATTTTAATTACCTATGGTCATTTTTGTTTTGTGTTATTGATTACTTTGTATATATTTGTCCTATACAACTTCTCAGAAGATTAAAGAGTTAGGAGAGAGTTAATTAATCATTGTTGTTGTGGTTTATTTTGCTCCTAAATTTATATCCCAAGTTTTCATCTACTGTCAAGAATAGTAGGGGCGCAACAAAATAGTTTTGCCTAGGGCGCCGTAATCTCTCGGGCCGGCCCTGCCGCGGAGTAGGGGCACCAAATCGTATCTTTTAGGGTGCCAACCTCCACTGTCAGGAAGGGATAGCAGGCTAGTGTAGGGCTATCGTAGGTTATTATTGTATAGAGTTTGTTAATTGTGTTATTGCACTAGGGGGGTGTTTTTTACCTGAATTTATTAAAGTTTCATATTTTTAAAGGGATTATATGATTGCACTTTTAATATTTCTTCCCTGGTCCTGTGGACATTTTTTTGATTAACCAAAGTGGATTCATAGTAGCCAGGGCCCCGGGCAGTTTAGAACACTTGGGGCCACCAGTACCCAATGCATTACATAACATGTCACATGATTCCCTTGAGAGATCATGTGAGTAACAGACAGGTGCTCTGGTGCAGATCTGTAGATGGAAAACCACAGAGACAGCGGCGTGCCACGCAAATGTTTATCCTTATATACTGTACATAACATAGTGCAATACATAATGGACCAGGGGTGGGAAAATAATTTTCCCAAGGGGCCACATGAGAGACTGTGACTTTTGTGGAGGCCAAACAAATAGGCTGAAATTAATTCTGCTCAATATTAATATGGCAGATTAATTCTAATTACTATTTTATAATAATATTAATTGAATCACTTAGTATTGAGCAGAATTAAGTATGCTGACATCCGTCTAAATACCATATGAGCCCACACAAAGCCCCCATGTACAGAAAGAAGTCTCACATAGCCCCTTATATACAGTATGAGCCCCCACATAGCCTCTTACATACAGTATGAGCCTTCACATAGTGCCCTATATAGAGTATGAGCCCACATAGAGCTCCTTATATACAGTATGAACCCCCACATAGCTCCTCTATATACAGTAGGAGCCCCATATAGCCCCTCAATATAGATTAGTACTAGGAGCCCCATATGGCCTCCTATAAACAGTATAAGCCCCCACATAGCCTCGTATATACAGTGTGAGTCCCCACATAGCCTCCTATATAGAGTATGAACCCCCACATAGCTCCCTATATATGAGTCCCCACATAGCCTCCTTTATACAGTATGAGCCCCCACATAGCTTCCTATATATAGTATGACTCTTCACATAGCCCCCTATGTACAGTAAGAGCTCCACATAACTCCTTATATACAGTAGGAGCCCCCACATCGCCTCCTATAAAGAGCAGAAGACCCCCACATAGCTTCCTATATACTGTATGAGCCCACGCATGGCCTCCTATATGTAGGCACACATCCCATAAACACATTAAAAAATCACAACGACACATAATTCTGTTTTCCTGGCGCTCTGCGCCAGTCCCCGGGGATCTATTTCTTCTTGCGGTTGGCATGTACATGCTGGCACCGGTATAATTACGTCATCGCGCTGGCATGTCACAGAAAAGGGAGCTCCCCTGGAGCAGCACTGTCATGTGTTGCCAGCAGCAGAGTTTATGGAAAGCTCCCTGCCCAGAGATATGTGCCGCCAATGGTGCCACACAAATCATTATAATGAAGGCTCCGCACAAAACATTGTTGTGAGGGCAATATGGCCATGGGCCCCCCAGGAGGATCAGGCCCCAGCCAGTAGCCCAGATTGTAATTTATGAACAGCTCTTCATGTAACACAAGGTCAGCAATGCCCTTCAGTCTATTTCCAATCACTGAAAGCAAGCAGTGAAATGTAAAATTATTATCATTGTTATATAATGATGTGAATTTAACTATTTTTTTTTCAATAGGGAATATAAACATGCAAATTTACTAACCTCCAAAAGAAAAGAAAGAACATCTCATATTAGACCCTCATCTAATTTAAGACAGTTTCTTCCATCAGGAGGAGAACTCAACTGCATTCTTTCAGCATTGCTTGAACCTCTATGCACCAGTTCGATCTCTTCAATGAGGACCAGTACCCATTTTTTCTCAAAAGGAATATAAGTAAGGAACAAAGAAAAATCTTGCTGTTATTAGACTCCCACCAGTATTCTTATTTTCATATTTGTTTTCCCCGTCAGACATTGCCTGTAAGGCTAAGTGCACACGTTGCAGAAAATTTCTGCACAAAAACCTGAATCCCTTCCCAGAAACCGCACCTATTTTTCCGCGGCGGTTTTTGTGCGTTTTTTGCGCGGTTTCGATGCGTTTTTGATGCGTTTTTTACCGCTGCGGTTTCTAAAAGCATGGGAGAAGCCTAAACCGTGGAAAAAAAACGCATCAATCTGCACAAAAAGTGCAAAATGCATAGAAATGACTGTGCACCTTATTTTTAGCAGTTTTATAGCGGTTTTATAGTGAAAACCGCGGTAAAAACCGCTAAAAAAACGCTGTGTGTGAACACAGCCTAGTCTCCATACACCAAAAGTCTCTTCAATGAGGACCAGTACCCTCCAGGATAGTAGCAAATCTAGGTTAAACTCAAATTGGCGCCTTCTCCTATACACAACTCAAGTGGTTTGAGAAGTTTTCATGTGACCACTGTAGAGGTGCAGCTCTTTGGTAGCGGTTTAGTTAGGAACAGGCAGCGAGTTCTTTTGTTTAAGTAGTGAGCGGTTTATTAACAAGTCAATATGCCAACACGGTTCACAAAGCAGAATCAGCCTTTCCTCGGCAAAAAGTTAGAAATATTCAGGAACAAATTTCTATATCACAGATATGGGCTCACCCATTTAGAGCAAAGTACTATCAGTCAGTCTCTTACAACTGCTCAACGTATCACAGGTCTTTTCTTTTCTCCACTCTCAGACATCAACTGGGCCAGCAAAGCTGTCTTAAATAGGCGTTCAAAGCCTGGAGGTGGACATATTGCAATGCCTAGTTACATCCAGCTCTTCTGGCCATTCCTAGAACCCGAACCCAAAATACGGACTCATTAAAATAAAACCTCTCAGCACTCTCTGTGTTGGAGACTGCTTTTCGGGCTTTACATTACCGAGGTTAACCACCTCGGTGACACATATCTCCAATCTAGGACCTGTCAAGCTGCTACCTTACACCGGTCCTATGCAATCTACCTAATTATAGTTACATGATGACTAGCTTATCTTCCTGATTCTCTCAACCTTCAGTGAAAAACTACAGATTCTGCTCCAGTGAGAAAAGCAGGAAGAAGAGCTAGTCAGCACCTGACTGAGTATGAAAATCACATATGAATGATCACGTGATGTCCGCTGGGAATCGGCAAGCAGAACCAAATCCTGACAGTGAGTATATTACACGCTGTTAGGGTTTGGCATACTGCAGTGCTTAATTTTAATCAATGCTTCTTAACATGAATAAAGATGTAGTAAGTTACCCATAACTTGTCTATCCAGGACTGCTAACCATCAACAAAGAAGAAAACTAATCCCCTCTCCTTCCCCTCTTACCTCATTGTGTTGTTATTTTTCTATACTCCAAAGCATAATAAATAAAGGGGTGAAAAATAGATAAATTAATAAATGCTCAGCTCACCTTGGCCTACTCTGGCTTTTGGCACAGAGTGAAAATTACAGAAGAAGGCATATTGGGAGCGGTGGAGCACCTGACGTCAGGCTGTGGCGATGGGACAGGTCGGTAAGTGGTTAGCTATTGGTTTATTTTTTTCCACTATTTCTTCACAATTTTGCTGAATTCTCAGAAATCAATAGCAAAAAGGTCAAATTTTGGAGAATTTAAATTTTCGTCATTTTCAAGGCAAAATCAATTTGTCTTGAACAGATTCATTTTCTCTTATGTACAGTATATATAAAGCCTCCATACAGCAGTTGAGTCTTTTCAGCTTAAAATCAGTACACATTTTTTCCCAATAGGAGATATAATAATGAAAATGAACTCTTCTCCAGAAGGACAAAAACAAACTACCGGTATCTTAATTACCTTAGATACCCATTTAAAATAATAGTTTGATTCATTTGGGAGAAGAGCATATTTGAATACATTTTTGCTATCTAACATTACCTGTAAGTAAGTCTTCATAGATCAGTTGACTGTCTTCCATAAGGACCAGTACCTTCTAGTTCATATAACCATGGGCAACTTGGAAATTCCAACCACGATGGCCATGGTAAAGTGTCTTCCGTGTCATAGATGTAATTGTAAAATCAATAAAACCAACTCATAGTTTTCATAATGAGCATTGAAACAAGGCTAGCATTATTAACCCATACAGGACCCCCCCCTCTGCAAATAGGTAATTTGGAGAGTTGTTCCCTGAAAAGTTGGCACCAGCCAGGAGATCTATGTGATTCCCCAGCTGTGTTGGTTCATGCCAAACTAGTGGCAGTTGTGGGATCTGCGTGATCTCCCTTGTGTTCTCCTGACAAACTGGTGGCAGCAGTGGGATCTGCATGATCTCCCTTGTGTTCTCCTGACAAACTGGTGGCAGCAGTGGGATCTGCATGTTCTTCTTTGAGTTCTCCTGACAAACTGGTGGCAGCAGTGGGATCTGCATGATCTTCCTTGTGTTCTCCTGACAAACTGGTGGCAGCAGTGGGATCTGCATGATCTTCCTTGTGTTCTCCTGACAAACTGGTGGCAGCAGTGGGATCTGCAGGTTCTTCTTTGTGTTCTGACAAACTGCTGGCTGCAGTGGGATCTGTGTGATCTCCCTTGTGTTCTCCTGACAAACTGGTGGCAGCAGTGGGATCTGCATGTTCTTCTTTGTGTTCTGACATATCATCAATCAATGTGGCACCTATAAAGAGCCATATGTTTTGGGTCTGTGCTACACTCTGTATATTTATTCAAAGTGTGAGACAGCATTGAGCCAAGCCGATTGACTTAATTAAACCTCATTTGCACACATGTGTGCCAGTAAAATATCCTAAACCTGAGGTGGGAAGCCATTGCTACTGCATCCAACCACAAGACCTGATTCCTCAAGTACATCGTGCTGATAGACCATGCAGTTCTATTTCGACAGAGGGGCACATACTTCTTCACACTCATTCCATAAGTCCAGACAATAAATCGAATAACTTAGTTGTGAAGAGGACATTGCTATTTTGTAAGAGATGTCTTTGGTCCCATGAACATGATGTTCCTAAAATCGCTACTGTACTTTCCTATCACCTTCTATTCTTAGGGATTAGAATTTATTTTAACTCATTTTTTAACATTTCAAGGGATTTAGGAGTAAAAAAAAAAAAAAAAAGGCATAAAAAAGTTTCTATTCACTTTCTCTAATCAGTTTCAAAGGCTGGGTAGGCTTGCTTACCATTGTACGCCTCATAATTGTGTGTCACAGCTAATTACTGCCTAATAGTCATGGCGGGGACAAAGCTCTGAGTGTAAGAAAGAACTCTATTTAGTCTTGTATTCAGGCATAATCTGACAGTGAATGGTAGAGATTACATGAGGCAATACAACAGTGGTTTTCTACCTGCTGCATTTCATAAGCCCCCTCTCCAGCTGTAGTGTTACCCCCCCATCTATTTCTTTTTTTTTTTTAGTAAAGATTATTTGTCATTAACATGCTCAGTGCCTTTTTTTTTTTTAAATCTGGATGTTGCCTGTACTTTCGGGAAGGTTTTTGAAGGGAGATTAGTAGGATTAGGAACGGTTCACATATGTTCAGCTTCACTATTGGCATTCAGGATGTTACAGCTTCTCCACCACCCAGGATGCTGGGGAAATCTGAGAGGAGGATGACTGATATTTACCGTAGGCCGGAGCAATCATGGATTATTGCCCCCTCTACATTTACATGAAATTAAAGGAGCTCCTGAGAAACTCAACTCGGCTAAATTCTAGAGCAGTGGTCCCAACTCTGCTATTCTACGAGAATATTTCCTGAAGAGATGAAAAAATTGGCATTTACTACAAACTAGTGGAGTTATAGATCAGGGGTCCCCAACCACCGGTCCACGGCCCAGCACCGGGTCGTTGCAGTGCCCTTGCCGGTCCGCGGACACAAGGGGAGCCGGCGGCGGCGCAGCAGCTGATACTCACCTAGTGGTCCCTGTCGGTGCGGCGGCTACATCCAGCGCTGAGCGGTCAAGTGTACTGTGTACCGCTCATTTAAGGTCATGAATATGGACGCCACTTATCTCCCATAGGCGTGGCGTCCATATTCATAGAACTTAATGAGCGGTAGCACGTGACCGCTCCGCACAGGAGCTGAAGCGCCGCGAGATGCAGGGAGGGAAGTTCAGCGGAAGGAAGGTCAGCGATGTGAGGGTAAGTATGAGGGAGCCGAGCGGAGCCATATATACAAGGGAGAGAGGGTGGGAGCGGAGCCATATATACAAGGGAGGGAGGGTGGGAGCGGAGCCATATATACAAGGGAGGGAGAGTGGGAGCGGAGCCATATGTACAGGGGAGGGAGAGTGGGAGCGGAGCCATATATATATAAGGGAGGGAGAGTGGGAGCGGAGCCATATATACAGGGGAGGGAGAGTGGAGCCATATATACACGGGAGGGAGAGTGGGAGCAGAGCCATATATACACGGGAGGGAGAGTGGGAGCAGAGCCATATATACACGGGAGGGAGAGTGGGAGCAGAGCCATATATACACGGGAGGGAGAGTGGGAGCAGAGCCATATATACACGGGAGGGAGAGTGGGAGCAGAGCCATGTATACAGGATAGGAGAGTGGGAGCAGAGCCATGTATACAGGATGGAAGGGTGGGAGCAGAGCCATGTATACAGGATGGGAGGGTGGGAGCAGAGCCATGTATACAGGATGGGAGAGTGGGAGCAGAGCCATGTATACAGGATGGGAGAGGGGAAGCAGAGCCATGTATACAGAATGGGAGAGGGGAAGCAGAGCCATGTATACAGGATGGGAGAGTGGGAGCAGAGCCATGTATACAGGATGGGAGAGTGGGAGCAGAGCCATGTATACAGGATGGGAGAGTGGGAGCAGAGCCATGTATACAGGATGGGAGAGTGGGAGCAGAGCCATGTATACAGGATGGGAGAGTGGGAGCAGAGCCATGTATACAGGATGGGAGAGTGGGAGCAGAGCCATGTATACAGGATGGGAGAGTGGGAGCAGAGCCATGTATACAGGATGGGAGAGTAGGAGCAGAGCCATGTATACAGGATGGGAGGGTGGGAGCGGAGCCATGCATACAGAATGGGAGAGTGGGAGCAGAGCCATGTATACAGGATGGGAGAGTGGGAGCAGAGCCATGTATACAGGATGGGAGAGTGGGAGCAGAGCCATGTATACAGGATGGGAGAGTGGGAGCAGAGCCATGTATACAGGATGGGAGAGTGGGAGCAGAGCCATGTATACAGGATGGGAGAGTGGGAGCAGAGCCATGTATACAGGATGGGAGAGTGGGAGCAGAGCCATGTATACAGGATGGGAGAGTAGGAGCAGAGCCATGTATACAGGATGGGAGAGTAGGAGCAGAGCCATGTATACAGGATGGGAGGGTGGGAGCGGAGCCATGCATACAGAATGGGAGAGTGGGAGCGGAGCCATGTATACAGGATGGGAGCGGAGCTATGTATGCAAGGATGGGAGCAGAGCCATGTATACAAGGATGGGACAGGGGAGCCATGCATACAACACAGGGAGCCACACAGAGCTGCACAGGACGGGGGGAACCACACATACATTTTCTGATGATTAGAAAATAATCAGCATGTACAGTACTCCAGTACAATCTTTCTTAAGTGCTCAATGCTCCATTTCCTTGTAGGTTCCAATCATCATTAACAGTGACGGTCATCAGTAGAAGTAGCCCAGTGCTCCCACTAAAACAGAGAAACAAGCCAGGTGCTCCCACTCATTCAAAACCTATGGTGAGTTGAGTCACATTATAAATGTTATAATTAAATGATAAGTATGCACTGCTAAACTACAACCGTGTCCATAGCCCCGCCCCCTTATGACCAAAGCCCCCCCCTGTCACACCTCCATCCCCACCCTGCCGGGCCATGGAAGAATGGTCTTGCTTGAAGCCGGTCCCTGGTGCAAAAAAGGTTGGGGACCACTGTTATAGATTATTGCTCCATCTTTATTTTCAAGAAAAGTGACACAAAGCTCCTGAGAAGCATAACAGGACTAAATTCTAGAACAGTGGTCTACAACCTGACAAACAACGACGTTGACACTTATTATGATATGACAACTGCAGGTGACAAAAACGGGTATTTCCTGTAAACTGGAGGAGTCATGGATTATTACTTCATCTACATGAAATATTAGTGTCACAGATCTCATGCAAGGAGCTCCAGAGAAGCTTAACAGGCTTAAATTTTCTATCAGTAAGCTAAAACCTTACAAAAAAAATGACCCCTAGTATGCCCTGACAACTGCAGGTAACTAAAACTGGCCTTCTTCTTGAATGGAGGCGTTGTTCTGTCCTCACTAAATGAAGCAGAATTCATGTAGCTTATACAGGCAGCTAAACCGCTATATGGGGTCCAATAAGGAGACTGTAGGTTGAATCTGTGCTTTATTGAATGTGATGGTATATTGGCGCGGTGAAACTACAATACAAACATATATACACTCAGTCAGTACGGAGTACTTTGGAATACACATATATATATATTACAATCAACATCTGCACTACTAGCTGAGCAGGGGAAAACTAACTAGGCAGGCTAATATGGGACAGAAATTAGATACAGGAAGCATGAGTACATACCAGTGATGCTGTCACAAGGGGAGGAGAGAAATGAGATGCTTCCATGATGCAGGCTGAGGGAAAATGGAGAACTGGAGGGAAAATGGGGGCTGGACTAACCATAATCCTTTGCAAAGCTTACCAGAATGCATTGCGACAGAGGGAAAAAGAGATTCAGGAAGTCAAAGTAAAATAACACAATAACACTGCGGTTATGACTCTGGTCACTAGATGGAGCCAAAAACACTGAAAACATTAACAAGCAGATAAGGATTATGAATCAGATGTTGGAAACAGAACAGGCGTCATGGATTTCCCAACCTCATCTACATCTAGATAAAATAAGTTTCATATGAGGATTTCCTGAGAAACTCATTAATGTTAAATTCTACAGCAAGTTGTCCCAAATCTGTAATACTACAAAACCAAGTGTGCCCTGATCACTGTAGGACATGAAAATCTGGTATTAAATGTAGATTGCGAGAGTCGTCAATTATTTCCCTATCTACGGTATATTTTCATGAAATAATAGTGTGACAAACCTCATGTAAGGAGGTCCTGAGAAACTCTAGGTCAGTGATCGGACACCAAAACTACAACATTGAGTATGCCCTGAAATCCGCAGGTAGCAAAAGCTGGTATTTACTGGAGATTGGAGCAATCATGGATTATTGCCCCAGAAACATCATCTCTTAGATAAAAAATAGTGTTACATATCTCATGAAAGGCGCTCCTGAGAAAGTCAACAGGATTTAACTCTAGAACAGTGACGAAATCTGAGGCTGTTGATTACACCACCCAATATGGCCTGATTTTTGCAGGGGATAACTGTTTTTATAGAATGGTGCAGTCATAGATTATACCCCATCTACATTTATATAAATGTGTCAAAGATCTTATATAATGAGCTCTTGGGAGACAATCCAAAAACTAAACTATCCTCCAGAACTAACTGCTCACCAGCCAAAGGTTGGACACTACTGCTCTAGAACCCAGAACAACTGCAGTAATACTGGGCTTGTTGGTTATATATGTCAGTAACTTTGCAGAACCACCTCAAATGTACAATTTTTCATTAGTTTAAAGTGTGAATCAATCAAATTTTCTGTTTTTGATATGTTGGGGTTCTTGAGGACTGGTCTCTGCGAGAGAATTAAAGGTGCGGGTCATAGAGCATTGATCTAAAGTTGGGTTCTTTTGAGTGAAGTTCATGGATTCCAAAAAAGAGTCTATGATTTTATTGACTACCATGAGTCTATGACTAAGTGTTGATGGGGTTGGGCCAAATAGTGTACTTCTTTTTTTCTGCGGGATTCTTCTCCACCTAACAAATTTCTACTTTAAGCAGGTGACCAAACTGATGCCATCTTACTATGGACATATTCTGAGGAAACAAAAGTCCTTTCCCAATATAGAAGAATTCTTGGAAGAGTTGATGGAAATGTAGTAACAAGAACCAGCACCAACCTGAATGAGTAGAATGACAGAAATCATCAGCACATCATTGAGAACACTGGAAACCTAACCAAGAAATTCTGGAGAAACTCTTTTCATATAAATTGAGGACTTTTGACCTTGTGTGTATATACGGTATATTCTGAGCCGTACAGAGATATTACTTTATTAATCTACTGTTCTTTGAAAAAAAATCTATGTCTTGATGCCTATTAGATGTGACTGGCACTTAGGATGTCGGACCAAGGATGACAAATACAAAAGTGAAAACTGCGGGGTAAATAGGGACAAACCCTTAAATAACATGCCCCAAATCACAGTACACTACTTTGTACTTGTATACAGTTAATTATTTGGGATTCAAACTTTGCACGGCAGTCAGAAACCCTAACAGTGAGCCACGGGCTGCACCTTTAAACAAAAGAGATTTTTCTCTCTCTCAGGTTTCTTAGTTTTTGAAAAGTATCATAAAAATATAATTGTGTATATGCATGCTTTATGTAAACGTGCATATTTTATATAGTTCGTATATGTCTGTGTGAATATTTGTACAATCTATATGCTTGCATTTTGTGTAAATACATATGTCATGCATTAGCTTGTGTGTATTTTATATGTGTGTATGTTTGTGTGCCTTAAAATGAACATGTAAGTAAATATGTATACGTAGATGTGGAAAGGTGGAGATGCCCAGACATACGTCCTGCCTAAAGGGGCCCTATGCTGTCTGTTACAATCCATTAGGCTATGGTCACATAAGCATTTATTCTCTCATCCGAGAGAATCAGGCCGATTATGCATAGTTTCCTCCGATTCTCTCAGATGAAGAAAAAAAATTCTCTATCATCTCCATTCTGTCAGTCTGTGGAAATCATGCAGCACTCAGGTGTCATCCGAGTGCAGTCCGATGTTTTTCACACTCATTGATTCACATGGCTGATCGTGATCCGAATATTGGATTGAACTTGGGCATGTAATGATTTTTTTCCTACTTAGGCCCGAGAAAACATTTGACATGTACACAGCCCCATAGAATAACATTGGTTCGAGTGTGCTCCTATGCTTTGTCAGACCGCGCTTGGATTGAAAATATGGCCATGTGAACGAACCCTTACTTAAAAATACTTCAATATTACACTTAGGGCTCTCGCTCACCTGCGATATAATCGGATGAGTGCAATCCGATGAAAAAAATCGGATTGCACTTGGCCCAATGTTACCGTATAGGTCACCTCACATTTACAGTTACTTTCTCAGGCTGATTTGGCATGCCAAAAACAAACTCAGCATGCTGCGATTGTATCTAAGAATCATATCGCACGCATTCATGTAAGTTTATGGGTGCGAGTGAAACATCGCACTGCACTTGGATATCATCCAAGTGCAGTGCGATTCCCGCCAACGCCGGCAATGGAGGAGATGGAGAAATTCATTTCTCTGTCTCTTCCGCACATGTCCTCCAATTCTCTGATGCTAGAGGATCGGAGCACAGATAACGGACACTTGGCTCATGCTCACAGCAGAGCAGGATCCGAGGGGCATTAGCATTTCGTATCCAAGCATGACCAGCTCTCCCCTCATCTGCTGAATCCTCACCCATCCCTTGTAGACTGAGCCCTCGCGGGCAGGGTCCACTCTCATCCTGTACCATCGGTGACACATTTGGTTCCCGATTATTGTACTTTTCACATGTGAGGTGCCTTGGAATAAATGGAATTATAATTATAAATAATAGTAATCTAATGCTCTCGCATTGTATGACGTACGCTAATGTGACTCCAGCCTTATTGTTAAATGATTGCTTCAACATTAGAACCACGCACGTGTCACGGATGTGGTGTGGAACCACTGTGCCACGGACCGTGGAGAGCCTGGAGGGGCGTGAATAAGCCATCACCTGACTGTTCACTAGAGCCTCTGATGGTGAGGTTAGACTTGGCTCCCGATGCACGCCAGGTGCCGATCCAGGGCAAACCAACGGACGCGCAGCAGCTGGACCCAGAGGACAGACTGGATGAAGCAGCTGGCAGAGTTTGAATTAGAATTCAGCAGAAAGAGTTTGCATCAGAGTGCAGCAGACAGAGGTCGCATCAGAGTGCAGCAAACAGAGTTTGTATCAGAGTGCAGCAGGTAGTGTTTGTATCAGAGTGCAGCAGGCAAGGTTTGCACGAGAGTGCAGCAGGCAGGGTTAGCATGGGAGTGCAACAGGCAAGGTCTGGTACGCAACCTTGCACAACTTAGACTGCCTAACAGGAAGATTGCTCATGCACCTACCCAGTGGGGAGGAAGCAATATATACATAATATCCCGCAGCTATTGGCTGGGGAGGAAATAGCAAGTGCATGCGCTGACCCTTTAAGAGGGTGGGAGTGCACGCGTGCGTGCCCTAAGGATATGGCTAGAGGACCGGCTGGATGCATGCAGAGCATGGGGAAGGGAGGAATTAACCGTAGCATGGGTGAGTGAAGTGACACACCTGAGACCCTGCCTGTTAGAGGAGGACTCCGGCATGGTGCTAACAGGACGTAGCTACCGCTGTCGCAGCAGTTGTCACCGCGGGAGGGCCCGGCCTGTGAGAGGCCCACTGACGCCAGCAAATACTTGAGCTAGATGTGTATCTTACTACATGGATGACTATGGGCTCTGCATATTACTATATGTAGGACTATGGGCTGTGCATTATACTATTTGCAGGACTATGAGCTGTACGTTATACTCATATGGAAGACTATGAGCTGTGCATTACACTAGATGAAGTACTATGAGCTGTGCATTATACTAAGATGGAAGACTATAGGCTGTGGATCATACTAGTTGAAGGACTATCGGCTGTACATTATATAATATTAAGGATATGTGCAGCAGCACAGGTGTCACAGGTAATGAAAGAGTGGTCAGACTAGCCGAAGTCAGCAACTGTCAGGAGCAGAAGTACCAAGGGAGAAAGCAAGTGCGTAGTCAGGGACGAGCAAGAAGTCAGGACCTACCGGGAACGTGCTATCAGAAACGTAAGACGTAAGACATAGTCAGGGTACAAGCCAGAGGGTCAAAAGCCAGTTGGAAAGCGTGGTATCAGAAATGGAAAAACCAGAAGCAGAGTCCAGAGATCAAGCCGAGTCATACACAAGTCCAGGTAATCAGGGGCAGAAGGAACACTAAACGAATACAGGCCAGAGGCACTAGCTTGAAAGCTTGCAGTGTAGCTGACGCTGGCCCACAGGCTGCAGAGGACTGTAATAGCCCAGCCAGCTCCAGGATGTGGCAGAGGGGATTAACCCTCGCATGACCAGTCCAAAGAGAAGACAGCAGAAAGCAAACTCTGTACTAAATCATGACAGACTTCATTCAGGGCTTCATTCAGACTACTAGGTTCTGGATACTCTACAGAACTGTTACTGACACGGAGTCTCAGACAGGGCTGATTCGGAGACTGGTTGGCGCAGTCCTGATATACAGGCTACTCGGATAGGCACGCTTTCAGAGAAGACTTCAGGTTTAGGATTGGCCGTACAAGGACCAGAGCCTATGGGTTCAGGACTGTCACACCAAGGACCAGGGACACTGGGTTCAGGACTGGCCGCACAAGGACCCGGGACTACAGGTTCAGAACACGGGTCACACCAGGACAAGGTGACCTCACAACTCATTAGTAGACCACCACAACATCTAATGATTCACTGTGTTGCTTGGCATCTCCCTATTGGGGAGTGTGCCTTTTAAACAAAATGCCTCCCAGCTATTGGGGAATTGGAACCATGCAGAGGCACTGGCAAATAACGTTACATGCATTATATATGAGTACTATGGAGGGTTTGGAGGACTATGTGGATCTATATTTGGGACTATGGGCTGTGCATTATACTATATGGAGGACTATGGGTTGTGCATTATACTATATGGAGGAGTATGGACTGTGCATTTTACTGTATCGAGGACTATGGGGAGTTCATTATACTATATGGAGGACTATGGGGAGTACACTATACTTCTGCTGTGAGGCCCCATGACTTATGTATGCCCCTGGTTGGTATAATGGTTTATTTTTTCTATACATTAAAGAACGGGGGACATATAACAGTATGGGGGATATATGTACCAGGATGGGGCCGAAGCTAAGGGACATATATACCAAGATGAGGGATATATACAAGGATAAGGGACATAAACCAGGATGGGGGATATATATTTACCATGTTGAGGGTCATGTATATCAAGATGAGGGACATATATACCTGGATGGAGAACAAATATATATATCAGGATGGGGGACAGTCCAAATCTTACACCAATTCATTTATTAGGGGTGCAGACATGACTGCTACCTCTCTATTAATGTCTATGGATGTTATGGGCAGCGTTATTCAGAAAGTGGGTATCACAGGGCTCCAGTTTTTCCTATAGGAGAGCATTAGCGATAGGATCAGTCATTTTCTTTCTGAGAATTGTTTTTCCAAATCCACAGAAGACAGAAATTTAGCTAAAAAATGTTGAGTTACTCAGGAACCACTAGAGGGAGCTGGTGGACTTGTTGAATACTGTGCTATTATTGAGTTTAATGTATAAATAGTATGCAATAATCTCCTGAGCTCCCTCTAGTGGTGGCTGCAGATAGGGATAATTTTATCATTTCAAATCATTAAAAAATTACAGTGAATGTACGATAAAGTCGCTGAGTGTTTTCTGGTGCTTCATATAATGCTAACAGAATGTGCAAATGCAGCTTTACTTTGAATATTGTCAGGTGTTTCTCAGGGCACGTTCACACTTGGTGTATCTGAATTGGGTGGTTGCAGCAGGTGCAAACCTCATCCAGATGACGGGACAGTCGCAGAATTTTCTGCATCAGATCTGGTGCTGAATATGACCTTATCACATCCACTGCACAGTATTTCTGGAAAGGTCTGTCTATGACATGATAATTGTCAAATTAGCACTTTCCCACATGAGTATGTGAAACGACTTTATATTTATGGAATATTGGCAGTGGGCACTAGGGAGACGGCAGCGGAGCTCATTATAACCTGTACACCAGTGCCTGCCGCATAACAGGCAGGGAGGAATAGTAAGCAATGAGGTGTAAATTGACTCCACTACTTCTACTAAATTGTCATAAGGTGGAGTGCAACTGTGCAAACAGATCCTGGCTGATGACTGTCATAAATCATTTACTGGGCAAACGCCGTTATCTGCTTACCATCACCTTCACCACACCGTATACTAATGACATAATGGATTTATGGAATTATACCACCATTTAAATACAGGTTATATTAGTGCCATGTGAAAAAAAAACATCTAAATTCTGTATAAGGCATCTTTCACACGTCCTGACATTTCCAGTACCGGAAAAAACGGTACCAGAGATATCCGTGTTCCTGTGTGTAATACGTGCGGCACATGTGTGGCAACCGTGTGCCGCATCATTATCACATGGACGGCTGCCAGAGAAGAAGTGCTACAGCAAGTGCTGTTCCCCGGAACGCAGGTGCTGAAGACGTCTCTCATCATTCTCCCCTGCTCTGCTGGTGATCAGCGTGAGCAGAGGAGAATGATGAGAGATATATTAAAGTCCGAAAGATGACAGCAGATTGGGGCTTTTGGGACAATTTCTCCCATCATCCGACACTTACTGCCGCTAATAACAATGACAGCAGGAGCGGATGATCAGGGTTTTCCTCAGCTGCCGCCTGCGATCTAATGAAATAAATGACTGAAAAACATGACGTGGGTTCCCCCTATTTTCTTGAACCCACCAGACAAAAATCACAGCTGGGGGCTGCAACCCTCAGCTGTCAGGTTCAGCAAGGTTGGTTATCAAGAATAGAGTGGTCCCCTCGCTGTTTTTTAAATTATTTAAATAAATAATTTTAAAAAAATAGCATGGGGTCCCCCCATTTTTGACAACCAGCCTTGCTAAAGCTCACAGCTGGGAGCTGGTATTCTCAGGCTGGTAAGAGGCCATGGATATTACCCCCCCAGCCTAAAAAACAGCAGCCCGCAGCTGCCCAGAAAAGGCGCATCTATTAGATGCGCCTTTTCTGGCACTTTGCCTGGCTCTTCCCACTTGCCCTGTAGCGGTGGCAAGTGGGGTAATATTTGTGGGGTTGATGTCACCTTTGTATTGTCTAGTGACTTCAAGCCCACAGCTTAGTAATGGAGAGGCATCTATAAGACACCTATCCATTACTAATCCTACAGTATAGTTTCAACAAATTACCCAGACAAAAGTGCATGGTTAAATAGAAATATTCATAGTGTAATAGCTATGAATCACATAATCACTGCGCAAATGGACAATGTAAAAGGACTATCGGAAATGAAATATAAAACAACGAAACAAAGAACCCAAAAAGATGTCCAATAATAAATAAATTTATTTGAGAAATCAAAAAATAGAAAGAGGGGTGGGAAAAATACCAAAAGGAAGGCTACACCGGGGATGAATTGCACTTACATATTGCACAATGATAAATCTGAAAATGAAAGTGGCTACATTCTATCAATAAAAATGTATATATTTGTAACTAGCCACAAATCTGTATCAAAATTCCCACGTAATTGCATGTGCAAAAAATAAATAAAAATGAAAATATGAGAAAAAGGTAAAGTGCAAATGCAAAACAATATTCAAATCAGTTCAAATATACGGAACACAGGAGTAAAGTGCAAATGCATGAATATATGTAATTAACACCAAGTAAAAGCTGCAGCTATTCCAAAATGGCAGAAGGGCAGTTTCAAAGTACATGTCACAGAAGGTATAGAATGGCAGTGGGTTTTTTACATATACCCATTAGTCATAATATAAGGTAAAAATATCCATGCTAATAACAGATATAAATGCCATATATGCCCATACTATAAGGTAACAGTTTATGCGCAGCTAGCAAAAACAATTGTAAGGTGTCCAAAAATATTACCTTATGTCCGTGTGTGCAATCCCCAGGATGAGCCTCACCCCGACGCACGTTTCGGCATCTGCCTTCGTCAGGGGGTGGCGTCATCCAGAATAAGGTAGGTATTTATGAAGCAGGGAGCCAATAAGAGAGGGAGCGGGTGTAAGTGACGCACCCCGGTATCCAACGTCACAGGAGACCCCACCTAGCCATCCCACAAGATCCCCAACGCCGCGAATAGTTATCGCGACGTTGAGGGACACAGACACAGCAGGCAGAGGTCCCTGGAACGCAGACACCGGCATGCATTCCACCCGGCCATCTGTCATTGGTAGAAATCGATCAGGTATAGTTGTATGGTAAATAAAGACACAGCCAGAATAAAGTCCATTATTTGAAAAAATTACACAGACTTCTTTACTAATCTCAATTAAACCATACTTACAACCTCACCTCTTCCACTGAAGCCCTCGATCTCCTGTACTAAAAATAAAAAAAAAACATCAATATACCATACCTGTCCGTCATTGTGTCCCACGCCGTAATCCATGTCTGGGGGCTAAATAGTTTTCAACCTGGACGGTGCCAAGATGTGACCATCCCTGCTGAAAACCACTGGTGAATGAGCTGCTTAGAGCGCAGCATCATTCACCAGCGGTGACATCATCACTGGCATTTTCCCACAGTCCTGAGGTCACCACAGTTCAGCCCGGCCTCGATGATGTCACTGCTGGTGAATGATGCTGCGCTCTCAATAGGCTTCTTCTAAAAAAAAAAAAATGTAAAAAATGCAATTGCAGAATCAAAAGTTTTCTGCAGTAAAAAAACGCTGCTTCAATTCTGCTCCAAAAATGAATCAAATAAAGGGGAAAACGCATTAAAAACAGGAAAAAAAAAAAAGTAATCAGAGAAAATTATTACTGCATCTTTTGGTGCGAACAGATACAGAAAACATGCGGATAAAGAATAGCAAAAAAAAAAGCAGTATTTACTTTCTGTGTGAACACAGCCTTAGGGCTTATTAGTACTAACCGATCTGAGCACGGACAGCAATGCACGGAGAAGCCGCTGGTTCTCCAGATCCGAACGTGAGTAAATATCCCTTGGTTTTATAGTCGATCAGGGGTGTTGTGAGGTACAGGAGCGCAATTTATTGATTTGAATGAAACCCTCCAAGGCTACATGCACAAAAATTTTGGGGTAGTTTTTTGGAGTGGGTTTGCTCCAAAAGACGCTTGAAAAACTCTTCTTATTCATTTCTACTGTAAAAATACTTCGCTGTTCATAAATTCAGTGTTTTGGGTATTTTTCTTCAAGTTTTGAAAAACACCTGGTGGGGAAAAAAAGTATGTAATTTCTTCAAAACGTCTTCTAATGGAAAAGGCTCCAAACTAGATGCTGTCCAATCAGAAGGCTGCAAAAAACGCTTCTGGAAAACAGAAACAGTGCACATCTTTTTAGGTGGGCGAGTGTGGGCTCCACACTCTGCACCCTGGACCACCCAGATATTATACTTCTTACTGTTTGCCCCTATGCTTAATGCTATTGGGGACATCTAACCAGCATTTGCTATGTATCAGTCTAGTCTTGGCCGTATTACTGGTCATACATCACTCTGCCGGTCAGTGTCTTGGTAGTTATGTGCACTTAGTCCTTTCCTTTTTGTACTTCTCTGTACCTACTATGCAGCAGCAGAAAAGGCAAACACAGTTCTAGGATGTATTAAGAGAAGCATAAAGTCTAGATCACATGAAGCAATTTTCCCCCTCTGCTCCTCCTTGGTCAGACCTCATCTGGAATACTGTGTCCAGCTTTGGGCAACACATTTTAAAAAAGACATCGAAAAACTGGAGCAAGTTCAGAGAAGAGCTACCAGGATGGTGAGCAGACTGCAAAGTGTGTCCTACGAGGAATGGTTAAAGGATCTGGCAATGTTTAGCTTGCAAAAAAGAAGGCTAAGAGGAGACTTAATAGCTGTCTGCAAATATGTGAAGGAATGTCACAGTGTAGAGAGCTTAGGTTTATTCTCATTTGCACATGGAAAGACGAGAAGCAATGGAATGAATCTGAAAGGAAGATACAGATTAGACATTAGAAAAAATGGTCAATGATTGGAACAGGTGGTGAGTTCTCATTCAATGGAAGTCTTCAAACAGAGGCTGGACAGACATTTGTCTGAGATGGTTTAGTGAATCCTGCATTGAGCAGGGGGTTGGACACTATGACCCAGGAGGTCCCTTCCAACTCTTACATTCTATGATTCTATTCTACTTCAATCTATAGAAACTAATTTTGATTGTTTGTAGATTACGGACTCCTTGGCCATTTTCACAATTTGGCTAGTGTCGGGCCATTCTATATCTCCTCTTGTACTACACCTCTGCATTCAGGGCCACTTCATATCTCTTCCGGTTAGATCACCATTGGCATACTGTCTTAGGCATTTTGCATCACATTTATTGCCTTATTTTCCTTTGCATAATTGCCTCCTGTGGTTCAGGCTTCATATTTTTAACCATTTGTGTATCTATTGTTGTCTTTTATCAAGTGTGGGCACTCACTTCTGCTGTGACACCATGTAACCATTTACTTGTCAATAAAGGCTTTTTTCTAGTTTTCTCAATTCTTGCTCTTGACCTTTTATGACCTCATGTTCATCGCTTCCTCTTTTGGCTTTTTGGTCACAGATATTGTGGATAACTTAGAGCATTCTTATAATTTGCCGGCCATTATCACAGGCATCACATACTTATTTTAAGGAGACTATCAATAGGATTTTTCACAACTTTCTGGATGCAGTTTCACATGACAAACACTCTTCTGCCTCCTCCATTGTCTGCTTTGTGGCAGCCTCTGGTAACCAGCAGCCTGTATTTTGAGAAGACGAAGAGGATGCTTTTCTCCAAGAGGCCCATTTAATTGAAAGACAGGAGTAAAACTGTCAGCCGTGCGGTTGGTGTGATTATCAGCGACAGATGAGAGCCATTAACTAACATGGAGAGTGTCATCCCTGCAGTTCAAATATTTTCCCTGCGTATAATACCCTCTTAAGGGGTCCTGAAGTGGCCCCATATTGTACAGCCTCTCCCATCACTTTTTTACTACTACATCCGTAGGGAAACCATAGCCGGAGAAATCCCGGCCCTTACAATTTATTGAATCCGAAGCCCCTTTTTTCCATACATCAATATCTTACCCGTCTGCAATAAACTTGCAAATTGCTCCAAGAATCTCCTACAAGTGTTTTTATTTTTTTTTTCCCCTGGATATGGAAGTTTCCGAGATGGACTCATTTGTCTTGCATTGTCCTTCTGATTTTGTTTCACTCCCTGTGGAACAGAATATGGGGTTTGTTGCTGTGAATAGGTGGGATTGTCTCACATCATGAGTTTATTCATGTCCTGCCCTCCCCTGTTGTAAAACACAGAGGAACACTACCGGCATTGTGCTGGGGCAATATACCACCCAGATTTCTACCTCTGTCATCCCCAGGTTTTGTCCCTGCTGAATAGAAAGCATTTACTCAGGGGAGGGAAGGGGTGTTACCATTGCACCCACCAACATGGAGACCTAAAAAAGAAGATTGATGGGAGAAAGTTCACGGAGAGAGAAAACTCGGAAACATTTCTGGAGAGTACGGTTGGGACATAGTTTTTGCTAAGTATCTCTCAATCTACATGATATGAAGGTCATGGGACCCCTCTTGACCACCTAGGCATTGGGAGTGAGTGGGTGAAGAAGACCAGAGGACTAGGCTTCTAGCTCGGCAGGTTGGGTCATTTTCCGCTATCCAGAAACTTTTGTGAACTTTGGAAACTTTTTTGTTTCCATGAAAGAAACTGAACAGCCTGAAACAGGACGGTGGCTTTGAAATGAAGAAAAGTTGCCACGGCATTAACAGGAGGGGATAAAATGGAGAAAACAGAAGACAGGGGATTTTATATTCAGCTGCTGCCTTCGGCCGGGATGTTTGTAGTGACAATGCTGTTCAGTGGCAAACGCCCAGAGTTAAACATAAATGGTTGGCCCTGAATGGGAAGGGAAATGAAACAGTGTGCTTCAATGGTGAGCACTGGCATAGCAGAAGGGGAAACATCAGTTCTCATTAATGAGTAAAAGACATTTCCTTTATGCACTTCAAGCCATTGAAATCTGGAAGTGATATTTCACAGGAGACTGAGGCCGATATTTGAGTACATATGGACATTGAGCTCAGCACAACTGGGGGGTTTAGAAAAAAAACAATTATCCCATCTTACATCATCTAACTAAATTATGTCCAAATGCAGAATGATATAAACGTAGATACTATAAATGCACCTGACCATGAATGAGATTTAATACCATAGAGGGCCTGTTATTTGCCAGGAATACGTCATTTTTTAACTTGTTATAATAGCTGATATTCTCCTGAATCCCAAGTTATTTTTCTTTTGTTCCCGCTCATATTGGTTCCTTAGAAATAGTTTCCTCTTCCCTGTAGTCTTTTTTTTCCAACTGGGTGTGTTGCGCAAGATTATGCCCACAAAGAAGAATTGAGAACCACTCTCACTTGGCTAAAGTGACTAAACTCATATACAAGAAACTGAAAGCCATATCGCAGGCTCTGGAAGAAAAGAAAATAATAGAGGAAAACAGCAGCATTTAACCAGGTAAAAAATATTACATATTTATGGCAAGAGGCAAGTCCGCTTTAAGGGTTCTTTCTCACGTTGTGATATTTCTGGTAAAGGAAAAACAAGTACAGGAGATATCCATGTCTGTGTGTTTAATACGTGTGGTATACGTATGGTAACTGTGTGCTGCATCAGTATCACACATACCGGCACCTGGGAATCAGTGGTAGTGTTCGCGCTGTTGCCTGGCACTTAAGACAGCTCACATCACTATCACCTGCTTGCACTGCAATCAGCGCTAGCAGGGGACAATGTTGAGAGTTGTATTCAGCTGATAACAGTGAGAGCAGGCAGTGGCTGAAGAGCTGCTTCTTTTAGGTTGGGGGCCAATATCCATGCTCCCTTACCAGCCTGAGAATATCAGCTTCCAGCTATCTGCTTTAACTTGGCTGGTTGTCAAAATAGAGGGAGGGGACCCCAAACCATTTTTTAAATTATTTATTTACATAATTAAAAAATACGGCCATGGGACCCATCTATTCTTGATAACCAGGCTTGCTAACGCTGACAGCTGAGGGTTACAGCCCACAGCTGTCAGTTTTGCCTGACTGGTTATCAAAAATACAGGGTGTGAAGAAACCAGATTATATCTTAATTACCCAGACGACTCTGTTTTTGCAAGCCAAGGGGAGATGCTTTTTTTATCTGTATATTGGCTTGTGGATTTAAGTGTTTATGTCTGGTGGGTAAAGACAGTCTTGCAAGCTGATATACTATTTAACATACTGTGTAGGTATGTAATAGTGACTGTACATAGTGTGTGTTCAACTTTGTCTATTGATGTGTACTGATATGCTAATTGTGCATTGTATTATGAAACTAGTTTGTTGACTGTAAAAAGGGAAAAAGAATGTGAGGGTGTACTGAAAGACACTGGGTAATTCTAAAAATAGCTTACCTGCCTGGGGTATAAAAGACGCTGAGACTGAGAGACCATAGATCATCTCATCTCATGACAGAGAGCTAACAGTCTGCACAACACTCAACGGAAGAGAGAGAGGACTGCAGCCAATTCATCATGGCACCATCACGAGGGACACGGATCTATGATTCTAAGGGAAACAATCTAGGAGTGATCGGCTCCGGTTGGAAGGACACAGATCTGATCCAGTGACCATCTCTCAACCATGGATATGTTTGGAGAAAGCAAGGTTTTGGGACCCGCTGGTCGCCTGGTTCCATGGAGATGGTCGGATAAGCCAGGTGGTGATTCTCGTGTCAACCGGCTTTGGACCTTGTATGGACACTATGGATTGTCACCTCCCTACGCTTGTCGTTATCTCTTCTCTGTGTGTATATCACAGGTGGAATAGCGATCCTGGGAGCTCTGACGTTGTATCAACTAGCTTTGGACCTTCTATGGACTGTTATCGGTCATCTCCCTATGCTTGTCAATATCTCTTCTCTGTGTGTATATCACAGGTGGAATATCGACCCTGGGAGCTCTGACGTAACATCCACCATTATCCAGGTGAGTCGGCGGAAGGGTTAGACCCTGTAATGTGCACCATGTTGGGGGTAATTGCTGGGATTGTTCTGTTTGCTATTGGGTGTTGTGGTTCAATAAAGCATTGCCACACTGTTTAACCCTAACCCTGTGTTGTCTGTGTAGTATGTTGCCCATGGGGAGATAGAGCGGGCATTCAGTGGTATGAGCCCTGGTCCATGCAGTCTTTCTAAAGGCAGCCGGGCCAGCCAACGAGAGCACCCACTGATCCCGTTTCTCCACACAGGGGTACCCCACGTCATTTTTCTTTTAAATGTATTAATTTATAGAGCAGGCAGCGGCTGATGAATACTCTAATTAGCCACTGCCTGCAGTTGCTGTTATCAGTTGAATACATCTCTCAACATTCTCCCCTGCTAGCACCACTGATCTCAGCGTGAGCAGGCTAGAATGATGCGAACAGTCTTCAGCACCCGGAGTCGGGGAACAGCACTAACAGTATTGCTGCTTCCAAGGCACCAGTACGTGTCACACTGATGACACACGGGATATATATACCAAATGGGGGACATATATACCAGGTTGGGGGACATTTATACCAGGATGGAAGACATTTGTATGCCAGGATGGGGTCAGGGTGAGGGATATATATACCAGGATATGGAACATAAATACTAGCATGGGCCTAGGATGGGGGAGCATATATACGAGGAAGGAGGCCAAGATGTGGGACATTACTACATAATGGGGAAGGGTGTACCTTGTTTGCCCTTATAGGATTTAGAACACTACAATGGCCCATGCATTTGATCAACATGCGGATGGAAATGAGGTTCAGCCACATCATCAATAAACGCTAGTGATCCGGTGTCATTGGAAGCCAGGCACACTGCCTCCATCATGTTTTACAGAGGATGTGGTGGGCTTTGGATCATGAGCATTTCCAAGCCTTATCCATTTTTTCTTCTTTCCATCATTCTGGTACAGGTTGATCTTAGTTTCGTCTGTCCAAAGAATGATTTTCCAGAAATGGGTGGCTTCTTTAAATTTTTTTTGGCAAAGTCTAATTTAGTCTTTCTATTTTTAAGGCTGATTCGATGGTTTGCACCCCCTGTATTTGCTCTCATGATGTCTTCTCTTTATGGTAGACTTAAATACTGAAACTCCAACTTCCTGGAGAGTGTTTTTCACTTGGATGGATGTTGTGAAGGAGTTTTTCTTCACCATAAAAGTATTCTGAGATCATCCAACACTGTTGTCTTCTGTAGCCATCCAGGTCTTCTTGAGTTCCCAAGCTCATCAGTTTTCTGGTTTTTTTTTCTTGCAGAATGTATCAAACTGTTGATTTGGCCACTCCTATCGTGTCTGTTATCTCTCTGATGGATTTCTTCTTTTTTTCCTGCCTAATGATGGTCTGTTTCACTTCCATTGAGAGCTCCTTTGACTGCATGTTGTGGGTTCACAGTAACAGCTTCCAAATACAAATGCCACACCTGGAATCAGCTCCAGACCTTTTAACTGCCTAATTGATGATGGATTAATGAGGGAATAGCCCATGCAGTCCATTAAAGAGCTATTGAGATAATTGTCCTTGAAAAAGAGACAGCTAGCTGCAATTCCTAAACCCTTACTCCAATTAGGATGTGAATGCCCTAAAATTAAAGCTTTAAGCCCATCATGATCATATAACTGTATTTCAAATATATTTTGGTAAACAGCTAAAATGCCAAAATTTGTCAGTGTCCAAATATTTCTGAACTTACCTGTATATTTTTATTTATTTTAGCAGTATTGCTGCTTGTGTGCAGCTTGTGAATTAATTTGTATTACCCCGTTAACAACTCATTAATGGGTTGTCCACTATTGTAAAAAAGTAAGTAACCCAGAAGTGACAGCAAAAAGTACAGCCAATAAGTGAAGAAGAGTGATAGTGGTGGGAGGCTCACTACTGAGAGGCACAGAAGCAGCCATCTGCAGACCGGATATAACCTTAAGAGAAGTATGCTCCCTCCCAGGTGCGAAGATAAAGGATGTGAACGATAGGATACCAAAGCTCATCAGTTCCAATGACGTCCACCCATTTCTTCTGATACATGTTGGCACCAATGACACGGCAAGGAAGGACCTACCGACAATCTGCAAGGACTTTGAAAAGTTGGGGAAGAAAGTAAAGGAACTGGATGCACAGGTAGTTTTTTTATTCTATCCTTCCAGTAGACGGGCATGGCACCAGGAGATGGAACAGGATCCTTGATGCGAACAACTGGCTAAGACGATGGTGCAGACCACAAGGATTCGGATTCCTGGACCACGGTGTGAATTACCTGTACGATGGACTCCTCGCCAGAGACGGACTACACCTCAACAAACCTGGGAAACACACATTCACCAGAAGACTTGCTACACTCATCAGGAGAGCGTCAAACTAGAAGAAGAGGGGATGGGAAGAAAAATGTTAGACACGAACATGAAACCAGATATTATACTCATGAATGATATGAGGTGTGGCAAAGAAGATCAAAGACAACATACTCAGAATGGAGGTAAGAACATTTCTAAAACAATCAACAGGGAGGAGATTGGAACAAAGCAAAATTCTCTAAAATGCATGCTCGCAAATGCCAGAAGCCTGACAAGCAAGATGGAAGAACTAGAAGCAGAAATATCTACAGGTAACTATGACATAGTGGGAATAACCGAGACATGGTGAGATGAAAGCTATGACTGGGCAGTTACCTTACAGGGTTACAGTCTGTTTAGAAAGGATCGTAAAAATCGGAGTGGAGGAGGGGTTTGTCTTTATGTAAAGTCTTGTCCAAAGTCCACTTTAAGGGAAGATATTAGCGAAGAGAATGAGGATGTCGAGTCCATATGGGTCGAAATACATGGAGGGAAAAATAGTAACAAAATTCTCTTTGGGGTCTGTTACAAACCTCCAAATATAACAGAAATCATGGAAAGTTTACTACTAAGGCAGATAGATGAAGCTGCAACCCATAATGAGGTCCTTGTTATGGGGGACTTTAACTACCCGGATATTAACTGGGAAACAGAGCCTGCGAAACCCATAAAGGCAAAAGGTTTCTGCTAACAGCCAAGAATAATTATCTTTCACAATTGGTGCAGAATCCAACCAGAGGAGCAGCACTTTTAGACCTAATACTATCTAACAGACCTGACAGAATAACAAATCTGCAGGTTGTTGGGCATCTAGGAAATAGCGACCACAATATTGTACAGTGTCACTTGTCTTTCGCTTGGGGGACATGTCAGGGAGTCACAAAAACACTGAACTTTAGGAAGGCAAAGTTTGACCAGCTTAGGCTGGTTTCACATTAGCGCTTTTTAAGCGCACGCACGGCCGGGGGTAGCTCCGCCCCCGAGCCGGCTCTCTGCCCGGCGTGCCCGCCCCTTGCTTGTAGCGCCGCCTCCTAGCGCACAGCGGCGCCTGCGATCGGCGCACCCTATCTTTAGCATAGGGTGCGCCGATCACAGGCGCCGCTGTGCGCTAGGAGGCGGCGCTACAAGCAAGGGGCAGGCACGCCGGGCAGAGAGCCGGCTTGGGAGCGGAGCTACCCCCGGCCGTGCGTGCGCTTAAAAAGCGCTAATGTGAAACCAGCCTTAGAGATGCCCTTAATCTGGGTGACTGGGACAATGTCCTCAGAAATAAGAATACAGAAAATAAATGGGAAATGTTTGAGAACATCCTTAATAGGCGCTGTAAGCGGTTTATACCTTGTGGGAATAAAAGGACAAGAAATAGGAAAAACCCAATGTGGCTAAACAAAGAAGTAAGAGGGGCAATTAACAGTAAAGAGAAAGCATTTACACTACTAAAGCAGGATGGGACCGCAGAAGCTCTAAAAAACTATAAGGAGAAAAATTCTTTATCTAAAAAAATAATTAAAGCTGCCAAAAAGGAAACAGAGAAGCACATTGCTAAGGAGAGTAAAACTAATCCCAAGCTGTTCTTCACCTATATCAATAGTAAAAGAATCAAAAGTGAAAGTGTAGGCCCATTAAAAAATTGTGAGAAAAGTATGGTTGTAGATGAGGAAAAAGCGAATATATTAAACACCTTCTCCACGGTATTCATGGTGAAAAATGAAATGCTAGGTGAAATGCCGAGAGACATAGAAAACCCTATATTAAGGGTCACCAATCTAACCCAAGAAGAGGTGCAAAACCAACTAAATAAGATTAAAATAGATAGATCTCCGGGTCTGGATGGCATACACCCACGAGTACTAAGAGAACTAAGTAATGTAATAGACAAACCATTATTTCTTATACTTAGAGATTCTATAGCGACGGGGTCTGTTCCACAGGACTGGCGCATAGCAAATGTGGTACCAATATTCAAAAAGGGCTCTAAAAGTGAACCTGGAAATTATAGGCCAGTAAGTCTAACCTCTATTGTTGGTGAGATATTTGAAGGGTTTCTGAGGGATGTTATTTTGGATTATCTCAATGAGAATAACTGTGTAACGCCATATCAGCCTGGGTTTATGAGGAATCGCTCCTGTCAAACCAATCTAATCAGTTTTTATGAAGAGGTAAGCTATAGACTGGACCAAGGTGAGTCATTGGATGTGGTATATCTTGATTTTTCCAAAGCGTTTGATACCGTGCCACACAAGAGGTTGGTACACAAAATGAGAATGCTGGGTCTGGGGGAAAATGTGTGTAAATGGGTAAGTAACTGGCTTAGTGATAGAAAGCAGAGGGGGGTTATAAATGGTATATTCTCTAACTGGGTCACTGTGACCAGTGGGGACCGCAGGGGTCGGTGTTGGGACCTATTCTCTTCAACATATTTATTAACTCTCTGGTAGAAGGTTTGCACAGTAAAATATCGATATTTGCAGATGATACAAAACTATGTTAAGCAGTCAATACACGAGGAGATAGTATTCTGCTACAGATGGATCTGGATTAATTGGAAACTTGGGCCGAAAGGTGGCAGATGCGGTTTAACAATGATAAATGTAAGGTTATGCACATGTAAAGAAGGAATCAATATCACCATTACACACTGAATGGTAAACCACTGGGTAAATCTGACATGGAGAAGGACTTGGGGATCCTAGTTAATGATAAACTTACCTGGAGCAGCCAGTGCCAGGCAGCGGCTGCCAAGGCAAACAGGATCATGGGGTGCATTAAAAGAGGTCTGGATACACATCATGAGAGCATTATACTGCCTCTGTACAAATCTCTGGTTAGACCGCACATGGAGTACTGTGTACAGTTTTGGGCACAGATGCTCAGGAAGGATATAATGGAAATAGAGAGTACAAAGGAGGGCAACAAAATTAATAAAGGGGATGGGGGAACTACAATACCCAGAGAGATTAGCAAAATTAGGATCATTTAGTCTAGAAAAAAGACGACTGAGGGGCAATCTAATAACCATGTATAAGTATATAAGGGGACAATACAAATATCTCTCCGAGGATCTGTTTATACCAAGGAAGGTGACGGTCACAAGGGGGCATTCTCTGCGTCTGGAGGAGAAAAGGTTTTTCTACCAACATAGAAGAGGATTCTTTACTGTTAGGGCAGTGAGAATCTGGAATTCCCTGCCTGAGGAGGTGGTGATGGCGAACTCAGTCGAGGGGTTCAAGAGAGGCCTGGATGTCTTCCTGGAGCGTAACAATATTGTATCTTACAATTATTGTTAGGTTCTTTAGGAGGACGTAGATCTGGGGATTTATTCTGACAGAATTTTATAGGCTGAACTGGATGGACTAATGTCTTTTTTCAGCCTTACTAACTATGTTACTATGTAACCTGACCGGTACATGCAGTATTAAAAAAAAAAAAAAAACAAAGCGTCAGAATTACAGTTTTTCAATCACTTTTTACCTCCCTACAAAAATACAATTAAAAGTGATCAAAATGCAGTATGTTACCCAAAATGTCATCAATGGAAATATTAGTTCTCCAAGCAAAATAACATGCCTTCATACAGCTCCATTGATGGATAAGTAAAAACACTACGGGTCTCGGAAATTGGAGACACAAAACAAATTGTTTCATGGTGGCAAAATCCAGAATTTTTTATTTAGCCTCTAAAATAAAATAAACAAATAAAATTTAGTATTACCATAATGATGCATAGTATCAGGTTTCCAGGTAATTTTTACTATACAATGAACATCATAAAAACAAAAGCAAAAAAATGGCATGATATAGTAAAATAAAAGGTGTCATTCAAAAGTACAACTCATCCTGCAAAAAACAAGTCCTCATATAACTATGCAGTCAAAAAAAGGGAAAAAGTTATGGTTTTTGAAAGAAGAATAGGAAAATGTAAAAATGAAAAATTGCCAGATCTTGAAGGGATGAACTGTTTCGGGGTTCAGAAAACTTGAAGCACTTAAAAGAAGAATTATGTTTATTCTCCAAGCATACTTCTGCTAGAAAGCCACTCGCCACAACAAATGAAAGCACAGAGAAAAGATGCTGGCAGTAAAGGTGACAGTGAAGCTGCTTTAGTAAAAAAGACAACCTGTGTTTTCCTGAAGCGATTTCACATAGAAAAACTTCTTGACTCTACTGTGTAAAAAAAAACATAGTGTGCACACAGCCTAAGGGTATGGACACACACAGTTTTCTGGGGAAGCTTGGGAGCAGAAACTGAGGGGAAAGTCTCCAAATCCTCCTCAAAAACTCAAAGTTCCTCAAAAACTTGAAGGTTCTGCTCAGTTTCTACTCCAAAAACTCAGCAACACATTCCCTCTTAGATACTGGGAGCAGAAGTGAAGACTAATAATGAGCAGTTCTGGAACCCTACCCAGTTCGGATCAGGTACCAGAACTTTACCCAAACTTGAACCAGAACCTAAACCCCATTGAAAACAATGAGGACCCGAACTTTGGAGCTGGAAAATTCTCTCTTTGGTACTTCCCCCAGAACTCCGAACATCGCAGTGGACTCCCAGGAGAAGTCTGCGTACGTCGAATTTTTACATTCAGGTTCGCTAGTGAAGACTCAATGCTGGACCCGGAGACGGCGAGTACGGCACGTTTGAGTCTGGGAACAGGAGTTTTCTTAAATGGTAAATCCCCTTTGAGGATGTGTCAATGTATGTGGAATAAAAAATGGCAGTAATTTTGCAAATAATGTTGATGAAAAATATCCAACCATATTGGGTCTACCTCACCTATGCAGACCTGTGTGTCTCCAAGGTCACAAAATATAAACATTTCAGGTTTTTCTTTGGACTTGTAGCCCTCAAACACCTATTTTCTAATTGCTTACGTGCTGATATCTTAGATTGGCTCATGTTCGTTGCCATTTGGTAAGCAGAAGGACCGGCTATTAATGAACCCCAATCGACTGTGTAAAATGAATGTCTGCTTTCCACTACATTGGCACCCTCTGGCAGCGACACATCGGTGGACAGGCTGTTTTGTTTTTCATGTGAAGAGGTCAGCATGGCATGGCAGTTACAATGAAATGTGTCTGTTCTGTTGGTTCAACAATTCACTGACAAATTATTTAATGAGCACATATGCCACGGGCTTCCACCACTGCGCTAATTAAGCTAATTGCACAGTAGATTTAATTTAATGTGGATACAATGCCCCCTAATAATGTTCACAAGTCATGCCGTTGTCACTACCATTGCAACATATGACTTAAAGGGTTTTTTCACACTTTAAGAAAATAAAGCTTATTCATTGCAGATTGAGACGTTATGCAATATTGTAATGTACTTTGTGTATCAGTTCTTTACAGAGTTTAAAGACGTTTTCTCATCTTGTTCCTTCAGGATCTCCTGCATCTTGAGGCCCCTTTACATTTAGCGATGCACCAGCGATCCCGAAAACGATACGACCCGGTCAGGATCGCTGGTGCATCGCTAAATGGTCGCTAGTGAGCTGCCAAACAGGCAGATCTCACAGCGACGTAGCGACGCAGCAGCGGTCGTTGCTTACCTTTCAGACGAGGCGATCCTGACGTCCTCCCGCCCGCGTCCACGTGTCGCTCGTCGGCGCCAGCAGGAAGCGCCCGACGAGAAATGGAGCTGCGCGATCAGCGATGGACAGTGGGGGAGCCGGTCGGAGGTAAGTATCACACAAAGCGATATCGCTGCTGCGTCACAAAATCGGTGACGCTTTAGCGATATCGCTATGTGTAAAGGCCCCTTTGGCTTCCTATTAGGGGACGGTGCGCTCTTAAAGACTGACAGTTCTGGCCGGGGTAATAGTTGCTTGGCTGGCCCAAACTGCACCCTCTCCAATTATGTTTTTGCTTCTGCAGCATGGCTCTAGCTTCAGAGCAGTGCTTGCAAGTACGTCCTCTTTGCCTGGGAAACCAGCCACCGCTGATAGACTGCAGAGGTAACCGATAACCTAGGGAACAAGCAATAGAATTAAAAATCAATCCATTCTTGAGAACAGAGAGGAATTTTAATGGAAGGGTAAACTGCAAAGTTGCTTGTTCTTGCATTGATAGAACATGAGCCAACCCCTTTAAGATCTCTGCACGTATTCTTTTGATGGGAGACTTTAATCGGCTGATAATCTCTTAGATTTTCACTGAATTTAACTAAAAAAAACCCTCTCCCCAGCCCTATCAATTCTTCTCCCACTACCGTTCCTCTGTCTTCTACATTCTTCTCCTTCATGGCTTCCAGTGCTGTTGATCTTCACCATGCCCAACACGTTGCGCCAGGGGTGGTCATATCATTGGTGCAACCTGTGCAGCCGATCAGGGGCCCATGGTGTAAAGAGGCCACTACTGTCTCCAAAGCAGGAAGCAGCTTTTGTCAAAAAGACAAAGAGGGGCCGATATTCTGTCCTTGCACAAAGACCCTCTTCAATCTGTGTCCACCACTGCATCACACCCTAGTTGTGGGCCTGGGGTCCAGTGAAGAACAGAAGCCCTGAAAGAACAAAAGAGAAGAGCCGATTGGAGGACCAGTGACAGCTGAAAAAGATCCTGCTTGGAACGAAACGCGTAGCAGATTCAATGCCTCCCTGCACGTCTGCTTGCTGCGGGGAGAAAGCCGACATGCTGTCATTTTGATTTTAACCTAATAATGCAAGAAATTTTAAGAAGCTGGAACGACCTTTTTTTTTTTTTTTTTTTTTTCTTTTACCTTCATCCACACATCGTTGGGTCCAGACGAGGTTCCGTCTCCGGCTGTGGTTGGTGAGCTGGTTGGGGCTTATAGCCAATTTTCTTTATATTTATGCTATTGTGGAAACTTTGCCTAAGGCCGGGGTCACACTTGCGAGAAACTCACACAAGTCTTGCATCTCAGTACCCGGCACTCGGGACCGGAGCACTCAGTTGCATAGAAATGCATGCAGGCGCACACTCCGGTCCCGAGTGCCGGTGGCAGTGGCGGGTATTGAGACGCGAGACTTGTGCGAGTTTCTCGCAAGTGTGACCCCGGCCTAAGAGTATGGTTACAGAATGTGTTTTTTGTGTTTTTTCTTCCGCATGAAAAATGCAGAGTATTGTCAGGAAAAACGCTGCATATATGACATGCATTTTTTTAATGTGTTTTGATGTATTTTTAAGGCAATTTTCATGTTTTTTTTGTATGCATTAAATTGAATGGGTAAAAAAAAAAACGCTAAAAAAATTAACCGTCTGTGGTTAAAAAAAAAAAAAAAAAAAAAAGCGCCACAGCTCAAAAAATGCAAGGCAAAAATCACAGTGTGAATGAGAATTTAGATATCACATTTGTTTTGGTTGTCAAAGTTGGAACCTCAGCACCACAGAAGGGACCAAGAGACTATGGGTCTTGCTGCCCAACACTTTGCTGCATTTCCTGATTTTTGGCTCTTGATGTCCTTGACAAAAACCTCTCCTGGTCGAAAAGTTGGACCATATCCTTGTTGGAGTCAAAACACTTGCAGCAAGACATACAGCCTCTCATCCTTTCTGTGGTGCTGAGGTTCCAACTTCAATGAGCCTGCACCCTTCCTCAATGACAACGCTTTTGAGCCCGCTTGAAACTTGTAGTGTGGACAGAGCTCAAGCATTTGTGCTCATTTGCTGGGTGCTAGCACCGGCCCTTTACTGAAACGGATTAGGCATGTTATATTTAATATGCCCAATCCTTTTAGGGCGAGTTCACACAGTGCGGAATCATCTGCAGATTTTTCCACGTGGATTTGCAGGTAAAACCGCAGGTAAAGTGACCTGCGGTTTACCTGCAGATTTGCCTGCCTTTTGACACCTGGACAATGGAAGAGGTGTCAAACCGCTACGGAATTCGCAGAAAGAATTGACATGCTGCGGATTTAAAACCGCGGAAAAATCCACAGCATGTGCACTGCAGTTTTGAAATCCCATTGATTTGCATTGTACTGTACAATGCCTGCGGATCTGCTGTGGATCCGCAGGGCCAAATCCGCTGCGGATCCGCAGCAGAATCCGCAACGCGTGCACATTCCCTTAGTCTTCCCTCTCTCTATTGAGAACAAGCCAAGTGTGCATGTGTAGGGTCAAAAATCTAAATTGTATGAGGAGCTAACATCAAAATTACAGAATCAATTTAGCAAAGGTATTTTTTTAGCATTTTTCATTTTTAACTAAAACCTGCAATAGGTTCTGGATAAAAGAATAGTTTATACATAAAGAAAAGTGCAAAATGTTTTTACCCCTCGTTTGTTTTTTTTCTGGTTTTTGCCTTAATGAAAAAAAAAATAAAAAAAACTTTTATTAAGCAGTATAAATCTATTATATTAAAATTTCTGAATTGCAACCTTTTAATATTATTCCAGGGTGCGTTTCTATATTTTCCTTACATTTACTTTTACGTTTATCTGTAAGTTTATTTTTTATTGTGAATTTTTACTATTATTGCAAGTGATGTTCTAGATTTATTTGACATGACTTTTTCTGTGCATCTTAGCGTTTTACTATAATGCTAGGTGCTTTTCTAGATTTTCCTTCATTTATTTTACAAGTTTATGTATAGACAGATTTTATGGCGTCCTTTCACTACGTTCTAGGCGTTTTCCTACATTTTTCTTTAATGTTTATGTTTAGAAATGTATTTTTATGGTGGTCTTTTACTTTTATACCCTTTCCTTACATTTATTTATGGAACTATTTTTATGACGACCTTTTCCTATAATTATGGGTGCTTTTCTAGAGTTTCCTTACATTACCTTTTACATTTATCTAAAAGCTTATGTTTTCATAGTGGCCTTTTACTATCATCCTTGATTTATTTTTCTTACATTTATTTTTCATATTTATAGATTTATTGTCGTTTGGTGGCCATTTGCCACTTCTAGGTGTTTTTTTTTCTAGATTTTTCTAACATTTTTATAGATTCAATTTTATAGTGGACTTTTTCTATAATTTTATGAATTTACTAGATATTTTTAATGAAATTTATTTCTATGGTCATAGAATTATATTTATAGTGGACCTTTACTATCATTCAAGATTTTTCTTGCATTTTTACATGTATAGATTAACTTTCTGTGGTGGCATTTCAGTATAATTCTATGTACGGTACTTTTAGAGATTTTCCTTACATTTAGTCACAGATTTTATTTTTTATGGCAATCTTTTTACTATTATTCTAGGAGTTTTTCATGATTTATATTTACTTTAACACTTTTTTTTACTAAATATATCTCTCATTAATTTTGTTCTCATCCATTTAGTCACAGATTTTATTTTTTATGGTGATCTTTTACTATTATTTTAGGTGTTTTTATTGATTTCTTTTACATTTACTTTAACACATTTATCTTTTATTTTATTTTTACCAAATATCACATATTAATAAATTTGTATGGTTTTTAGTGATTTCTATTTTATTCTCATCTATTTAGTCTCAGATTTTATTTTTTATGGTGATATTTTACTATTATTTTAGGTGTTTTTCTTAATTTTTTTTTTTACATTTACTTTAAACACATTTATTTTTATTTTTTATTTTTTTTTACCAAATATCACTTATTAATAAATTGTATGGTTTTAAGTGATTTCAATTTTGCTCTCATCTATTTATTCTTCTTACTATTATTGTAGGTATTTTTGATTTCTTTTACCTTTACTTCAACTCATTTATATTTTCGATTTTTTTTACTAAATATATAACTCATTAATTTAAAATTGTATGGCTTTTTTAGCGGTTTTCTTTTTTTTCTCCTCATCCATAGTTATATTCTGCACGTCCTCAATAGTAAACGCGTCCTGTGATGATTTACGGGGATTAAAGGCGACTGCTCAGAACGTTCTCAGTGTATTTCTATGCTCGTCCTTAATCATGGAGAGGACACTTGTGTCATCTCAGCCGCCTTATTAAATGTGCCTCCCTGGCAGACGTTGGATTCAGGCCGGCCGGAGTAGATTTCCTTTCTTCATATTCCCCCTTTTCTTTTTTTCATCTTTTCACTCTTCAATGCAGAATACACGGCCCCTGCCAAAAACATACCCAGGACAATCAAACATCAGATGGTGACTCCTTTCCCACAGCTTGTGTGACTGAAAACAGTGAAATTATACCCATGTTGTAGCGAAGAATCCCCTGGTGCTGGAGCGAGGACGTCCAGCACTGGGGCCTTGTTCATTGGTTTTTGTTCCTGAGCTTGCACTGTTTTTAGCACCGGACGCCATTCAGCTCTCCATTCAGCATTGTGTGTCAGTTCACATATGGTTCATCCGCTCCAAATGTGTGCATGTACCCAGAAAATGCAGCTTTTCATCATGTATTCTCTATGTAACAGAAAAGATTAAGATGTAAGCCTGCTGAATGCAGCAGGAATTAGTTGGACAGATGAATACGGGAAAAATGAATGTAGGATGACGACGGGTTTGGTCTAATGATTGTGGGAGGGCGCTAAGAACTTGGTGGTGGGTTTCAGTCGGTGCTAATCCCAGACAGAGTGTATTTGGCAGGAGATGGGCTCCTGGAAAGCTGTTACTTGCCTTTTACTGTAGCACTCCTGGAAGCTGCCAGTCTCACATACGAGTTAATTAAGCTAACAATGGCGGCATTACGCTGAGCTGCTCCGTGATACGGAATATGAAAGACGGGGCTGATGCAAATGGCAAACAATGTCCGGGGAGACTTTGGCGCAGTGGTGGATACAATAGCATGAGACATAGATTATTCCTGAAACCACTTTCATCTTGTAGACTACACGGAAATGTATGGACGACGGAGCCAACAATTGTGTGTAGCGCTGGATGAAAGATGGGCAGAGACTGGAGATGAGCAAATCGATTCTAGGCGAATCACAGTCACTTCTTGTTTCACAAAAAATCAGAATAACCAGGACGGCTAATTTTTTCCAATTCCATTTGTAGATATCAGGCAAGGATTGACGCCATTTTGCTTGGTTCTTTTTAGGGCTGGGGAGGGGAAAAATTAATAAAAAAACATTTATACTCACTTTACCCCTGACTTGTCTGGATGCACCGCTAGGTCCTCTGTGGTTCACTTTCTCCCTCTGGCTCCGGTTTTCTCTTCTGTCTTCACTCTTCAGGACTCCTTGCACTGACTTAGCCTCACGTGACATCGTGACAGGTTGCGGGTTGATGGCCACGCAAAGCTGAGTCCGCACTGGAAGTACCAAAGGTTGAAGATGGAATATAAGACCAGAGCAAGGGCAAAGAAGCAATCCAAAAGAGCACTGTGCAGGGAGCTGCAGCACCAGGACAGCTAAGGTGCAACGGGTGGCTCAGTGGTTAGTGCTATTGTTGTTTTTGCTAGTGCTGGGGTCCTGAGTTCAAATCCCACCAAGGACAACATCTGCAAGGAGTTTGTATATTCTCCCCATGTTTGCATGGGTTTCATTTGGTTAGTTTCTTTCCATACTACAGAGAAATACAGGTAGGGTATTTAGATTGTGAGTCTCAATGAGGACAGAGATGATAACGTCTGTGGAATTTGATGGCTCTATGTAAGCAAAGCATAATAAGTCAGTTCATTATACTCTAGCATTTGAAGAGACCTCAGAGTATAATAAACATTTTTTTTACTGGTAATTCAATTTGCAGTCAATAAATTAAATGGAAATCAAATTTCTAAGCCAAACCTGACAAATTTGAATTGTAGTAAATTTGTTCATCCTTAGTAGAGTCATACTGTAACTTTTATAGCATGGACTCCAATGCAAAACTCACTATCTGGGCCCCCACCTACCATGTACCATTTATGATACTTTTTCCTTCCCACATAGCAGAAGGGATATTGGACTCCCTCAGTTACCAGGAGATGTATGTGACTGCTACCTCTGCACTACATAAAGCTATACTTTTAAAAATATGGTTAAAAAAAACAGATAAACCCCAAATTAAAATTTTGTCAATATACCAAAAAAGCTCAGTATCTCGGAAGTATAGGCCAAGGCTGGATATACACAAAGGGCTGCTGGCCGGAGGACCGAATCAGAGGAAAGAAGGGTTGTCACGCGGGGTCAATATCGAGAAGTCACATCAGGAAGAAAATCAAGAGGCAAGCAGATAATCAAATTACAAGCCGAAGGCAAACAACAGGATATACAAAATCACAGAGGAGCAAGGTCTCAGAGACCAGGTCTAGTGGAAAACTGACTAATAGCTGGCAGGTAGAATCAACCTGCCAGGGTTATATAAGAAGGGAGCCTCACCCATGGCTCCCAGCAGAGAGCTAATTACCTACCAGCTTACTGCTGCAAAACACAAGCGTATGGGAAAGGGACAACTAGTCTTAGCAATATAAATGCAATACATCCTGCCAGCTTCCAGCAGCAGATGTAGTGCTAGTGTAGCTCTCCCTAGTCACCAGGGTAGGGATTACAGCAGAACTTTCAGACACGAAAGTGGCGATGTTGGCGATAAGGTAATTTAGTCATTATCTAATCCTTACAACCACCTGTACACATGCATGCTCAGTTTGCATAAGGGGAGAAAGCTATTTTCAGACTTATCGCCACTGAAAACAAAAGGATCGGGCGTTTCGAAACGCATCCTTACCTCGCAGTATTCGGCTTATAGATATCCTAATCCACTGGCTTAAATAATGATGATCACAGTCTACTTTTTTGCCACCTCTTTTCAATAATTTTTTTCTTGAAAAAGCACATCAAAAAGATATTGGCATACTTAGAGCTTGTAGACTGTAAACGGCAGAGCTGCCGTAAGGTAATGTTATTAGTTTCCGGCTGAGCCATTTTCATACTCCATATCTAAAAGGTGAAGATAGAATTTTCTTTAATGTAATGTTCTTAAAGGGGCATAACCCCCTGTCCATAAGCATTTATAAGGCATATGGCCATCATAGGATTGAGCAGAGGGGGCCTTTTGGAGAACAGACCCTTCCAATGGGCTGCAATTCATTGCCGGAGGAAATATTCGGCTGGACTCCAGTTATAACAGCTGATCTCAGGGGATTATTCAAGCCAAACCCACAGCTGATCCTTTTAAATAGAATTGCCTATATGAGACATCCCCTTTAAGGTGACTACAGGCATCTTAGATGAGCATCAGTCAGCAATCCTAATTCTAGACATAGTCTCAAAAAGTAAAAAAAAAAAAATGATCTTTTGAGGTTAAGTGTAATACATATGATAGTGACACAACCTAAATGTTTCACTATAAAAAAACGAGTCCGAACTTTGGATCATCGCAAGAAATCTGGCCAAGCGCTGCCTTGTATGGCAATCTACAGTACAATTTTTGCCTTTAAAAATACTATAACCAAAATGAAAACTGATGAAAACCCTTAAAACTTAATGGCATCCATGGAGGTTTATTGGTTTAAAAAAAATGGATTGAGGTCACGGCTCCATTTTGAAGGGAAGCCATGAACCCTATGTAAAAAGAGTCAAAGATGGAAGATGACTTGTAAATCTGTTGTACGAAAGAGAAACTGTAGTGTCAAAAAAAACACCACAGAAAAAAATGTCAACTTATAGACATAAGGCCTGTTTCACACATCAGTTTTTTCCCATCAGTCAAGATCCGCCAATTTTTGTTAAAAAAACGGATCCGCCAAAAAAGGGGTGGATCCGTTTTTTTACACCCATAGACTTACATTATTGGTGGATCCTGACTAACGGTCGTCCGTCACACCCGTTATTGTACGGATCCGCCAAGATTTTAGCGGCTCACGGGCGGATGAGACGGACCCTGCAACGTTTTTTTGCAGTGACGGTCCGCTATTTTCACTCCGGGAGGCAAATTAACCCTTGACTACCATCCCGGGAGCCGCTAAAATCTCTCTCTCTCCCTCCACCGATATCTTCTTATGGACATCTCTGCTATGCCGCGAGACCATGCGAGATTGCGCCGATATCTTCTCGTGGCCATCTCTGCAATGCCGTGAGATTGCGCCGATATCTTCCTGCGGCCATCTCTGCAATGCCGCGAGATCGCGCCGATATCTTCTCACGGCCATCTCTACAATCGGGAGCGGGTTCCTTTAAATTCAAACCTTCCCTGGATCCGTCCATCTGCCACTCCGGTGACACCCGTTGCTGTCAGTCCGCCTGCGGATCCGTTTTCCGCTATTTTGGCGGATTTCGACTGACCTTAAAAACTGATGTGTGAAACAGGCCTAAGCTGGAATGACTTGAGGAACCCCTAAGGCTATGTTCACATGGAGTTTGTTTGGAAATGACACTTTTTTCAAACCGCCTTAGGAAATGCTCCTTATTTTCAAGAGTTTTTGGAGGAGATTTTCCTTTTTTCTAAAGAGGTTTTGAATAGTTTTGGAAAACTTTTTTGAAGCCTTTTTATTTGACAGTGCCTAGTTTGGAGAAAATTCATCCATCAGGATCCATTTCAAAAAGGTAAAATGCACTTTGGTTTTTTCCAGTAGGCATTTTTCCGACCCTCTTCCAGACAAAAGTGCTTAAAAAACTCCTCATATGAACAAGCAAGTGGATTAACCATAGAAATGAATAAGAGGCATTTTCTAAGCTTTTTGAAGAGTATTTTGGAGCTTAGAAATAAAAAAAAATTGTCCAAAAACTTAGCGTGAAAAATGCCTATTCTATGTAATAAAAGGGGTGAAAAATGGGTGTGAATACTAATCCAGACCTGGTAAAAAAAAAAGTTTTGATGAATTGTAGAAGCATGACAATGTCTGGCAACTAAGTATACACACAATTAGGCCAGGGTCACACTTGCGAGTGCAATGCAAGAAACTCGCGCATCAATACCCGGCACTTGGGACCGGAGCGTTCAGCTGCATAGAAACACATGCAGCCGCACACTCCGGTCCCGAGTGCCAGCGGCAGTGCCGGGTATTGATGCGAGTTTTTCTCATTGCACTCGCAAGTTGACCCCTGGCCTTACATGCATTTCTGCACCTGTTACATAAATTAGGTTAATTGAGTTTTTTTCATTGCAATTTTGAGTGCATTTGATGCTGAAAATCTGCAACATCGAAACGCTAACCAAAAGCTAAGGCTAAAGCTAAGATCAGTTTTTGATTATATTTTATTTTTATTATTTTTTAATATTTTTGACTGAATGCAATGAGCCTATTTTACCTAATGGGTGGAGAAAATTTGCAACACCAAAATCTCACCAAAAGCTTAGGGTGTGTGCACACACTGCGGATTCTGCTGCGGATCCGCAGCGGTTTTGGCCCTGCGGGTCCGCAGCAGATTTTGCTGTGTTGTAAAGTACCTTTATTTCCTATGAAAAAAAAAAAAAACGCGGTGCACATGCTGCGGATTTTTCCGCGGGTTACAATCCGCAGCATGTCAATTCTTTGTGCGGTTTCCGCTGCGGTTTCACACCTTATCCATTATGAGGTGTGAAACTGCAGGGCAAAGCCGCAGGCTAATCCGCAGATAAACCGCAGGACTTTTGTCCTGCGGATTTTCCAACAAAATCCGCACAACCTAAAAACTACGTGGGCACTTATCCTTATCGTAGGAACATAGCCTTGGGCCACATGCACATGGTGGACATTTATTGACTTTTTATCCTCAGTATTTGTAAGCCAAACCCAGGAGTGGAACAGTCAAAGAAAAAGAAAATAATAGAAACACGTCACCACTTCTTAATTTTTTACCCAACCCCGGTTTTGTCTTACGAATACTGAGGTAAAAAACTCACCAAATTCTGAACGTGTGCATCTGTACATGGTGTGTTTTTTACACTGCATACGGCCACGTTCACACGGTCAGTATTTTACCTCAAATCAGGAGGAAATGTATCATAGAAACTCATCGCCACTTCTGCATTTTTCACCTACTCTTGGTTTTGAATAACAAATACTGAGGTAAAAAAATCTCACCAAATACTGAGGTTTAAAAATGGAACATACAGCAACGTTTTTTCCTACTTTTTCATATTAACAAAAACACTAATGTGTAAACTTACCGTAGGTGTCACTGTGGGCTTTTTTTGTGTGAGATTGTGCACTAGTTTATATCATTTTACTATTTTTTTTAGTAGATTTTTATCCCAAACCATCCCACAAACGAGGGCAAAATTGTTCGTTTACTGCCAGTAATTAAATAGCCGAATCTAATCAGGACCATGAGCGGTGTAATAAACAAACAAGGCGACCATGTTAGCCGGACCCTAGGATCTTAATTTGCTTTTTGGAACAAAAAAACACATGGCCGATGCTTTGTCCCTCTGTATATTAGGGTTATTATTGGTGTCACACACTCTAAAGTGTCTTTCTGTGCTAAACACAGGGCCGGACCGTGGAAAATCAAAAAACAAACTGCCATTTTGAAGTAATAACTCTCTCTTCGGAGAGCTGGAATTTGCCTTTTCTCTATTCTTTCAGATTTGTTTCCGGTTCTCTACCTCTTCCAAGGTTACCGGGAAGAAGAAAGATCACCCACATCACATGCTGGAATCTCAAGGAGCTCGGAGGCAGCAGAAGCAGCGGCCATTGTACTCCACAACATGGCGCACTTAACCCACTTACTTTATAGAGGACTCCAGAATAATACAATTATTTTATTTATTTAATATTTTATTACAAGTTATATTATCATTTTTTCTGTTGATTATAGTTATTGATATATAGAAACACACATTATATAGTAATATATATATATATATATATATATATATATATAAAAATATAGGTATATATTTATACATAATTCTTTCTAAAATAATAAAACAAATAATTATTTTAATATACGGTATAACATATGCAAATAATAACAAATACATACAATACAGATTAACTATAAATATATATATACAGTATATATATAGTTAATTTGTATTGTATGTTTTTATTATTATATTATTATTTGCATACATTATATGTTAAAATTATTGTTTATTATTTTTAGTTACAATTATTATGATTATTATTTCACTAAATGAAAATAAAAAAAAAATAAGAATATTAAAAGGTTTTACAATTATTTAAAAAAATCAAGAATAATTGAATACTATTCTTTTTTTTTTACCGATATGGCTAAATTCACAATTCTGCTTGCACTTTTCATTTGCATCTCACAGAACTTTTTACTCTTTTCTAAAAATCTGAAGTGATGAGTGCATCTTTTGAGATATGAATTCACCAGCTTTGCCGAATTTCTCCATCAAGAATTGATTCACAGGGAATCTATAGTAAGGCTGGAGTCACGCTTAACTTATAAAATATCGGTCTGATATTGACGGCCAAGAATCGCACCAATGTTCTCCGTACAGTGATCCGTATGGAATCCGTTTGCAGTGCGAGGATGCGCAAATGGCAGGTACTGCAGTCAGCCATTCAACTAAAGGGGGCTTTACACATAGCGATATCACTAAAGTGGCACCGATTTGGTGACGCAGCAGCGATATTGCTAGCGATATCGCTATGTGTGATACTTACCTCCGACCGGCTCCCCCACTGACTATCGCTGATCGCGCGAGATCGGCCGGGTCCATTTCTCGTCGGCCGCTTCCTGCTGGGGCCGACGAGTGACGCGTGGACGCGGGCGGGAGGACGTCATCATCGCCGCGCCTGAAAGGTAAGTAACGACCACTGCTGCATCACTGTGAGATCTTCCTGTGTGGCAGCTCACTAGCGACCATTTAGCGATGCACCAGCGATCCTGACCGGGTCGTATTGTAGTCGGGATCGCTGGTGCATCGCTAAATGTAAAGGGGGCTTAAGATGATACACAACAGATACTCCAACAGAATTTTATCAGAGTATCATTAGAATAATTGACCCTATTTTCACGCATGATAGAATTAACGCTCGGGTGACCCCGGCCACAGAAGAAACTTTTTTTCCTTTGTTTTATACAAACATTAAAAACTTAACAGTACTGTTAAACTGTCTGTTTTTTCAGAATTTTCCAAGAAGTGAAGATGAAGACCATGCGGAGAGACAACTCAATAGAATATTCCTTGGGTAAATGGCTTGTACACTGTATTTTTAGTTTGACAAACTTATTACAGACATTATTTTGTGGCGCTTCCTTTTTTCTTTTCCAGCAGATCCGCTACTAAATCCTTCTCGAAGACTGCTCCAAAAATGTTTGGAAAATTTTTTCTAATTACTTTTTTATGGGGAACTACAGTATTTGAGAATTTTTTTTAAGTTTTTTTTTTTTCCTTAGCGGTTCTGAAAAACACTTGGTTAAAAAAAAACTTCTTTGAACCGCTTCCCGAAGGAATTCATGGTTGACTATTCACTATTACATCAGAAGTCTGCAGACAAAATACTTCAGGATGGGCTGCCCTCACAAGTAGAGAAGAACCGGTCATACTGATATGTTAGCAACGGCCAATAAATCATGACCCCAACACATTTGTTGAAATAATTATAAAAACAACAACCCCTTTAAGTGATAGTAGTTAATATTATTATTTGTATTATTATTTCATATAAATGGTATTATGAGTTATTTTGTATTGTTATTATTAGTTTATATTGTTATTAGTTTTATAATTATTTCATATAATTATTATTTATTATTAGTTGTATTATTATTACTACCGTATTTCATATACATTTTATTATTAGTTATTGCTATTTTGTCTTGTTATTAATTTATATTATTATTGGTTTTATAATGATTTCATATCATTATTTTGATTTACTATTAGTATTATTATTAATATTACTATTATTTCATATAAAGTTTATTAGCTATTATGATTTTGTATTGCTATTATTAGTTTATATTAATATTAGGTTTATAATTAATTCATATAATAATAATTATTATTATAAGTTTATATTATTATTAGTCGTACATGTTGGTCCAATTTTGTTGGACAAAATTGAAAAAAGCTGAATATTTTGCGTTTTTTGCGCTTTTTTAGAGCAAAAAGTCGCACAGTGCAATGAAATGTGCACAACTCCAACATTTGTGTAAAAATTTCTGGCGTACAGTACAAAAAATTGCTGCAGGGGACGTTGAATTGCGGAATCGTCCACCAATATCTGACCAAAAAAAAACAAAACACACCCACACTGGTGAATGGAGAAAAAACAGATGGACAGGTAGAAAATAGAAGGCAAAATAGGCGCCACTTATAAGAAACAAAATAGTCTTATAAACAGGAAAATCTAAAAAACAATACATTGGCGCATACGCATTGATGACTCGGGACTTCATATTTTTTTTTTAGATATGGAGACCTGGAGCTTTTGTCCGTCCACAGCATGAAGAACATGAGAATATAATTCATATGTGATATAAAATAAGGAGTCATTCCTCCAAAGCTGGGACCGTCCTTGGAAATTCAAAACAGTTGACAAAGTCGACCTGATGATCGGCAGAACACAATCTGTAGACCATTGTGACGTTCTCACTTCCTTTCTCAGACTATATATTCCATCTCCTTTCTTTCCATGCAATTCACCGCTGTCCACATGCTACTCACAAGCCATAGTAGATTGCTATAATAGCGACAGAAAATGACACAAAACAGCTCTAGACCCATTAACCGTCTATTATAACCTGCAGAGGATCCTCTCTATTCACAGGGTGGGAATTACGGCTTAATAAGAAAGGTCAAGAAGTTACACTTGGAGCACAAGAATTCCCCCTTTCAATAGACCCTAATTTGGTCACAATTTGATGATGACAATTAAGTGCGTGGTAACTAAGTACCCTCCATGCATAATTCAGCTGTCTCCTGTGTTTTACACTTGTTTTACATTTTCCTGCCGGCCTACATAATAGAGTTTTATTATATACAAGGAGTGTCACTATGTCCTGGCCAGGAACCACTTGGGTTCTCACAGTAGCGCAATACAGTATGTATTTATTGTACTTTCCTGATTTGTGTGTCTATGAATTTAGATTTCAAAGTTTTGTTATATATATATATATATATATATATATATATATATATATATATATTTGACGAGATATCATCCCTAGCTATGTTATGACAGCAGGCTGTGGTAAGAAGTTTATGACCAACAGTAATGAGCGTAAGATGAATATTGGGGATCTTCGTGTGACAGGCCATAGTATACCCTGAGTCCACACTATACCCAGGGTTAAAACGATAAAAAAAACCCTGACAAAGGCAGAGTGCCAAAACGCGCGTTGGGGAGGATGCCATTCAGGTGCCAGAGATCTGCAGTCTCATTGTGAGTGATTTCCTACCTTGGATTAATTTTTTATGCTGTTGCTGGATCTTCTCTTTTCACTACACATTTACTTATGCTGCTATAGGTGTTCTGACCACTATATGTTATACACCCACAACTTTTGATCCCGTTACTATGGCAACATTTGTGTTACACATATTCTTTTTGTGCTGCTATTGTATGCCTTGACCATTATATGGTATATACTTCCATTCATTGTTTTGTTGCTATGGTAACACTATTTATTATACTGCACTAGCACTTTTATTTATCTACTTATTTATTTTTACATGATCAATAGTTTAAAGGATTTTTCTCATTGATTTTTATGTGTATATACAATATTTTTTTGACTTGTATACCACATACACCTTTGGGTCACTTTTCACCCAGCTCCATCTTACTTTACCTCTGGGTGTGCGTCCCTTCTGTATAATTGTATACTTTATTTATTGTGGTTTGTCCTGTTATTTTTTACCTGAATTTATTTTTTTCCAGGATTATGTAATAAAATTATTGTGTTTTTGGACTGCATGGTCGGTTTCGTGCTCTCTTCCGTGTTCCAGGCTTAATTATACCCCATGTATATTGTGGCTTAGTCCATTTCATACCAGATTATACCAACCCTTGCCATCAGCAGCTTTGAGTGATATACACAAGAATTACTTAATTTTTCAACATGTTATTGGGGGTTCAGGTTCGTCAGGTAGGTTATGTGAGAAAATATCGGACTTAAATCTTAGTGTTCTAAACGCTTAGACTCTTATTACTTGAACCATAAAAACTTCAATCAGTAAAAATATTAGACTTCCGTAAAGATATAATGAGGTAAAGAAATTACCGCACTTCTCAGTAGTCACACATGAAAAGCAGCTGTGTGTCCGAGCATGGTAGAAAGAGATCTGCACACTTTTCAACCAATCAAAGACAGGGTGAGAAAATCAGTGATAAAATCACAAGTTACAATTGCATTCTAAGGTAAAAGCACTAATCTTACTGGACAGCAGTGTAATCTCAGATGCAGTGACTTTTGTCCGTTAGCAATCACATTGTATTGAAAGATCAATCTTCATCATGTGATTAACAACACAAATTCCCACTACGGGGAAGTCAGTTTTAGGTTATTAAAAAAAATGGCATCTATCTCATTTACAAGGGCTCATAAAATAGAGGGGTATATTGTAGCCTGGAGGGATGTAGTTTGGCCTAAACTCTTTTACATCTCAGGGTATAGTTTAGCCTAAGGGTACCGTTACACCTAGCGATGCACCAGCGATCCCGACCAGCGATATGACGCGGTCAGGATCGCTGGTGCATCGCTAGGTGGTCGCTAGTGAGCTGCCAAACAGGCAGATCTCACCAGCAACATAGCAGCGGTCAGGGGTCGCTACTTACCTGTCAGACGCGGCGATCCTGACGTCCTCCCGCCCGGCTCCACGCGTCGCTCGTCGGCGCCACAGGAAGCCCAGCAGGAAGTGGCCGACGAGAAATGGTCCAGGAGCTTCTCGCGCGATCAGCGATAACCAGCGGGGGAGCCGGTCGGAGGTAAGTATCACATGCAGCGATATCGCTAGCAATATCGCTGCTACGTCACAAAATCGGTGACTTTACAGCGATATCGCAGTGTGTAACGGGGGGCTTAAGACAATTTATCTCGCGGGGTATACTCTGGTCTGGGCCAAACTATACCCAGGTTTAATCTGGACAGGATTTAATTTAGCCTGTTAGACCAGTGCTTTCACATGTGAAATGTACATTAGTTTAGTCAGTTTGCGCAGCACAGTGGCTCAGTGGTTAGCAGCACTTCTGCCTTGGGGTCCTGGGTTCAAATCCCACCAAGAACAACATCTGCAAGGAGTTTGTATGTTCTCCCTGTGTCTTTGTGGGTGCTCTCCGGTTCCTCCCACACTCCTGAGATATACTGATCGCCCGGGGTCACACTTTCAACTGCAATACGAGAAATTCACGCGAGTCTCTCGCCTCAGTACCCGTCACTGCCGCCGGCACTCGGAACCAGAGTATGCGGCTGCATGTATTTCTATGCAGCTGAACGCTCCGGTCACGAGTGCCGGGTATGGAGGCGAGAGACTCGTGCGAGTTTCTCACATTGCAGTTGCAAGTGTGACCCCGGCCATAAATTGTGAGCCCCAATGGGGTCAGTGATGATGTCTGTAAAGCGCTGTGGAATTAATAGCACTATATACTGTAAGTGAGATAACTAAATAAATTGCTTTTAGATATTATGCAGTAAAAGGCCCCTTTTTAAGAGGTCAAAAAGATACAGGAAGCTTGTAGACAGGACAGTTTTACTAATGAAACTAATGCTATGGTTGTATAGATCTCACCATAATTATAAAAATGATTCCTGTCTTATAGTGATCCGATGAGCCAACACTGAGAAATCGAGCTTTGAAGCTATCGCAGATTATTCAGGAACGGCTTTGGAATCACGATAGTGCTCCAATACAAGTTCTGGTTCCGATGCTCATCAATGGAGGTGCTGAAGTTGAAGCCCCATAGATCTTATATCGATGAACTATCCTGACAAAGGATTTTCAATAATTAAATCCTGGAAAAAGACTTTTTTTTAAAAAAAAAAATGAAGTCAAAGTTTAGAGGAATATAAGAGAGAACCTAAAAAACTTAAGGATGGATGGAGTTCTATGATTGTGACAGCTTTTATATTTTGACGGTCTTCTAAAAGTGGTCTTACGCATTAAATAGCTGTTGCCAAAAAACTTGCCGACAGATATTAGCACCAACTGCCCCTTAGTATATGATATGATGCTTTAACCTGATAACAATAGACGACAACATTTACCCTAATGGCTTGACCACACCCGGATAAATGTGGCCGTGCACATGTCTGATTTTGTTCCTTGGACAGAATCCGTCCTAGGAAAAAAATTGCTGCATGCCTGAGTTATTTGATATTCGGATCGCACTCAGCCATGCAAGTCAATGAATGCAACATGAAACATCTGACTGCACTTGGATGACATCTGACTGCAGTCCGATTTCCACATATTGGCACAATAGAAAAGATGGAGAATTTTTTTTCTCCATATTCACATCATCCAAGAGAATCGGATCACACCATGATCACGCTCTGAGCAGAGTGTCATTTGCAAAGTCATTCCGATTCTCTCGATTGACGTCTGCACGATCCCTTATACAGTGCCTGTTGTGGCAGTATATTAAAATAACCCTAGTATAGGCTCTGTGTGCCTCTGTACAGTCCTCATAATTGACTAAATTACTTTTTCTCACATGCATTAGTAGAATATATTTACAGTACTCCTATTTGGATTAAATACTTAAAAAGCATGCACAGTCATAACCGAAAGTGTTGGCACCCTTGAAATTGTTCCAGAAAACAAAGTATTTCTCCCAGAAAATTATTGCAATTACACTTGCTTGTTTTACATTGGTTTATTTCATTTATGTATATTGGAACAACACAAAAAAACAGGAGAAAATGAAAATTGGACATAATTTTACACAAAGATTCAAAAAAAATGGTCCTGACAAAATTGTGGGTAAACAACTTTGTTTCAACCATGTGATGCTCATTCAAACTCACCTGTGGCAAGTAACAGGTGTGGGCAATATGAAAATCACACCTGAGTCCAGATAAGCATGGAGACAGGAGGAGTAGAGAACTGTCAGAGAACCAAAATTGTTGAAAAATATCAACAATCTCAAGGTTACTAGTCTATTTTCAAAGATATATATATGTTCCTTAGTCCACGGTGCACAAAATAATCAAAAATTTACCACCCATGACAGTGTAGCTAATCTCCGTGGACGTAGACGGCAGAGAAAAATTGATGAAAGGTCGCAATGCAGGATAGTCCAGATGGTGGATAAGCAGCGTCAGTGAAGCTCCAAAGAAATTCAAGCTCTCCAGGCTCAGAGTGCATTAGTGTCAGAACTAAATATCTGTCGACATTTGAAAGAAATGAAATGCTATAGCAGGAGAACCAGGAGGATCCCAATGCTTACACAGAGACATAAAAAAAACTAGGCTGCAGTTTGCCAAAATGTATGTGAGTAAACCACAATCCTTCTGGGTAAACAGAGTTTTTTGGTAAAGCACATCATTCTACTGTTTACCTAAAACAGAATGAGACCTAGAAAGAAAAGAATACAGTACCTACAGTCAAATATGGTGGAAGTTCAAAGATGTTTTGGGGTTGTGTTGCTGCCTCTGCCACTGGGTTCCTTGACTGTGTGCAAGGTATCATGAAATCTGAAGATTACTAAAGGATTTTGGGTTTCAATGTTGTGCCCAGTGTCAGAAAGCTGGGTGTGCGTGCTAGGTCTTCCAGTAGGAATTGACCCTAAACATACTTCAAGAAGCACCTAGAAATGGAAGGAAAGCACTAGAGAGATCTGAAGTGGTCAGCAATGAGTCTGGATCTAAATCACATTAAACACCTGTGGAGAGATCTTAAAATGGCTTTTGTGAGAAGGCGCCTTCACATATGAGAGACCTGGAGCAGTTTGCAAAAGAAGAGTGGTCAAAAGTCCAGCTGACATGTGTAAGAAGCTTGTTGATTGTTATAGGAAGCGATTGATTGTAGTTATTTATTCCAAAGGGTATGCAACCAAACATTAAGTTGAAGGTGACAACAATTTTGTCCGACCCATTTTTGTGGTTTTATTTGAAATTATGTCCAATTTGCCTTCTTTTCTCTGTTTTTTTTTTCTTGTTGTTCACAAATAACACACAAAGGAAATAAACGTATATAGCAAAACATATAACTGCCATAATTTCCTGGGAGAAATACTTCATTTTTTGGACCAATTTCAAGGGTGTCAACACTTTTGATCATGACTGTATGTTTAGTTGAAAAAAATACAACATTATAGGAAATGGTAGGAAAGAATAAAACGTTACTTTTCTCAAGATTTCACACACAAAAAAATCAAACACGATATAAAATCCTTTTTCTGAACTTTAGTACTATAAGCACAGTATATAAAAAGCAAGTTTTAAATTCAAATGATTGGGAAAAGATTCTAATGATATATCATAATATAAAAATATTACTAGTACTTAAGGAAAAAAACAAAACAAAATTATGGCTACTTCCACTATTAATGGCAGTGATATTAATACAATTTTTAATTCATATGATACAAGTGGTACTAATAAACATAATAATAATAATAATAATAATAATAATAATAATAATAAAATACTTTTTACACCAGTCCTGAAGAAACAACAAGTGGCAGGTGTCTAAAAGAGGTGGTCCACCTTCATAGCAATTTTTTTACCTGTTTTTTTTTTTTTTAACTTAAATGCATGTATTTGGGGCTAAAAATAATTTTTAAAACTGGGACACATTGTCAATTTTGCATCGTCTGGCTATTACAGGCTCTTTGTTTCTTTGCACATGTAACTTTAATGTGATCTGTGGTCACAAATCAGCTCACTAGAGTTACCGTCTCCCTCTCAGACCATGATAGTGGGCCAACTGATGGATTCTCAGTTAACTCATTCTGCAGCCAACAATAGTCTGTGGCATACAGAGGCTATAGAACACAAACCTTGCAAAATTTTTAATGAAATTCAGTTGAAAAAAAAAAAAGAATTTTTTTTTTTTAACCCCAATTACAGGCACTTAAAAAAAGAAAATAAATTGTAAAGATGAAACAAAGAAATACATAATATATAAATAAATAGTGTAAACATTTTTGTGCAAAAAAAAGAAACACTTGTTAATGTATACCTCTATATTCTCGAAACAAGACTTGTTGAAGTAAATAAGTAGTAATAATGAAAGTTTGTTTAAATAATGCTGTGTTAATAGAAAATATATACATGTTTATAAACTTTTTATTAACACACTGTCATAAAAATAGTAATAGTCTTCTTTATTTTCTTCACATCCGCAGGCATGGACAGTCCTTCTAATTTTGCAGTTTGTTAGATTATTGGAATATTGATACTATTATGCGGCAGCGTTCAGCTATTATTGTGTTCTCATTATAGAATTGATTGCCGGTAATGAGACCTGTTTATGCGATGCACCCACACAAAAATATTCTTATTTAATTGGGCTAATTTGCTCATTTATCATTCTAATCCCCAATAGACTTGGACGGTTATCATATAGCGACATTATGAAGTAATTTTAGAATATATATGTATATTACACCATCGGTGCAGCAGTATACGGCCACTTCGTCTGCCATATAGGTAGATTTAGAAATGACCTATATTATTATACTGGTCGTCCAAACACAGGACGAATATGAACGGCTGAAACCAGCTAATGACATTGCTGTTAACCCATTAATTTTGTCCCATCGCTTTGGTCTTATTTACATGACCTGTGGTGATACTAAGAAGCCCAGAAGTTCAGCATTATGGACCTGTAGGCACCATATAAATCTTCATTCATAAAGCACCATATTGTCTCTCAAAGCAATACTTCTGGGGAAGAAAAGTTCTATAATTTGGCAATCAGTAGAGGATACCAAAAGGGACCTGTGAATCCACACAATGATCCATAATATGGTGCTGACAGTAGTCTATGGACACCGTATTATGGCTTTTGTGACAAAGTCACTGGCAAAGTGCTGAAGGGGAGATACGTTTCACTGAGGCTATTAGCTTCAGTGATTTGAAACCCAGAAGTTTGCTCCAGCATCCTGTATTGAGGGGCATTAATCAGCTATTTTAAGGGCTAGGTTTTTTGTGGATAACTATAGAGTGGGTGGGAGGTTGTCCACCTTATCTCCACTTCAGGGTGTGGTCTGGGGTTTAGTCAGCCTCCAGCTCGAGAGGCATTCAGTGTTCAGTGTGTTTGGAGAGACTAACTCCAGGAAAGTGCTTGTGTTGGTGCTAACCTGAACCATGTGTTTATGCTGACCCTGAGCAGGCATGGTTTATGCTGCATGTATGTACCTAATAAACCAGTGAAGGACTTCAAAAGAAATTGTTCCCGTGTCTACCACCATTTACCGTTGAGTGAGCTGATCTACCGCACTTTGTACAAGGATTCATAGTATGAATGTGTGAATGTGCCATTATTTCCACAGCCAATATTAACCATTCCTTCTACATATACAGCACTGACGCTAGCTAGCTAAAGGTGCTGTCCAGTGAAAACAAGTTATCACCAATATGTAGGATAGGTTATTGCTTGTTGATCGGTGGCCTCCTATTGCTGGGTTTCTGCACCGATCGGCAAAATGGGGCACTTATCTTTACTAGAATAGAGCGCAAGGGTGCATGCGAGAACACTGCTCCATTAAGTCACTAGGGGACTGTGCTCGGCTTTTACTGGCAGCCCCACAGAGAAGGAATAGAGTGGCTGTCAGCCATCCAAGTCTCCTACTCCATTTTGTAATGGTGATAAAAGTTTCCCAGTTGGGGATACAAAATTTCCAGTTCTGCCAATCAGTGGTGGTGCCAGCGCTTCGACTTCCACCTATCAATAAGTTACACCTATCCTGCGGATAAGTGATAACTCGTATTTACTGGACAATCCTTCTGAAGGGGTGGTCTGGGACTTTAACACTGATATCATATCCTTAGGATAAGTCATCAATGTCTGATTGGTAGGGGTGTGAAACCCAGCACCTCCACCAATCAGCTGTTCCTAGGTGTAGGGCGAAACTGGAGCTGAACAGCACAGCTCTATCAACAGAATAGTGGTCACCTATTGATTTAAAACCCCGAAAATTAGAGCATTAATGTCTTTTTTTCTATTCCCCTCAAATGTATTTTTTAAAATACAATATGTATACATCAAAATGATGTCTTTCATTACATAACATTGCCACCTAAAATGGGTTAATAACATGGTATATGAAAATGTATTGAGTAGATGATTTAAGGGGTTGTCCACTACTAGGAAAACTCCTTCTTAAACTAAATATTTGGCCCCAATAAAAAAAAGTAAAGCCTATAGTTACCTCCCAAGCTGGCGCAGTTCCAGTGATGTCGGCACTTGCGGTCCCGGGGCTGTGATGCGGTGGAGTGACATGTGATGTTCGGCGCCAAATCAGCGTTGCCGTCACTGTCTCCACCTTCAGACAAACTGAACATGGCTTTGTCTTCATGTTCAGTTCCTACGAAGGTGGATACCAAGATGCCAGCACTGATTGTGCGCCAGGGTCAAGTGTCATTCCAGCACATCACAGCCCTGGGAAGAGCGAGTGCCGACATCGTGGGAACGGCATCAGCACGGGAGGCGAGTATAGGCTTTATTATTTTATCAGTCCCGAACATTTAGTTTAAGAAAGGGTTCTCCTACTAGTGGACAACCCCTTTAAAGTTTCAGGTTGGATCACTGCTTCAATTTTAGGGATCTTTTTTTTTTTTTTTTTTACTACATTTTCCCCCCAAATAGTTGGAAATGTCAGTGACATCTAAACTGCAAAACCTTAACAAATAAAGGGTTCTTTTACGTTGATGTAGAAATCGCAGGAACGCGGGATGCAGTGACGAGCCGGAGGCAGAACAAGAGTTAACAGGTTTATTACAGGGAATACTCCACGCAGGGAGGTAATGGGTTAATAGAGAGTAAACGAGAATATTATGTCTATATAAAAACAATGGTTCATGAAACAGGTAAACTTATCAGTCTGCAGGTGTCCTGGCTGTGAAGGCTTGCAATCCCACGGCGGCGTCCACGTAGGTGACATGTAAAGTCTCTGGCGTGATCCTGAAGATAGTTGAGGAGCTGGCTCTCGACGAAGGCGACGTATCCAGGCTCTCCTAAGCGTGATCCTGCTTTACTGGGTTGTCGAACATGTGGTGTCACAGTCTGTGGAATCATTAAAGCGTGGCTCAGTTTATCGGTGGCAGTGGGGGTGAAACTGCCCGGCTCTGTGTGACGCACCAGGTCAGTCTTAAGCCGCGAGCTGGTGGCAATCAGTGGGATGGTGAGAGGAGGCTGTTGCTGGTGATTCCTTCTGGCTTGTCAGCTCTTGGTTTTCAGCTCTGTTCCAGTCATCTAAAGCTAAGTTTTTCTGCTAATGTTCACACTTGATTTTGTTGGTCTATTCAGTTTTTTGTGTGGTCTGCCAGCCCCGGCTGGGGGCTGAGCTGAATTTCCACTCTTATTTATCAGTATTTTGCCATTTGGCTTTTTGTCCCTTACTAGTTCGGTCTCTTTTTGCTCTGTCTCAGAATATTTCAGAGTGCTGATATAGTGGGAGAAGTCTAGTGACTTCAGGGTTAATTTTGCTATCAGAAGTGTTGGACATTATTTTTGTAGGGTTTTTTGCAGGTTGCAGACAGCGTCTTCCCTTTCCTTGCCTGTCTAGTTAGTTTGGGCCCCATCATTTGCTCAGCCTATTTTCCTACCTGTGTTTGTGCCTTCATCTTGTTTCACCGTCAATACATGTGTGGGGGCTATCTATTCCTTTGGGGTCTGCTCTGGGGCAGTTAGTTTTCCCTTTTCTTGCTTTAGGCTTATGTAGTCCTCCGGCCGTGATGAGGCGTCTAGGTTCATCGTAGGCACGCTCCACGGCTACTGCTAGTTGTGTGGTAAGATCAGGGATCTGCAATCTGCATAGTTACCAACCACTCTGGTTTCCTGTGGCTTAGCTTGTTTTGCTTCTTTCTCCTCGGTGACCCATTCATAACAGAATCACCAGCCATACCGCAGATTCTATGGTACTCAAAAGCAGGAAAGAATTGTAAAAAAAAAAAAAAGTGTCAGAATTTTTTTTTATATGTATATTTTTTCCTTTTTTTTCTCTGGGGCCGTAGGAGGATTTTTTTTTAATGGAGATTAAGCAATTGTCTGATCATGTGGAGCAGCTCACTGCTGAAGTGCGGGGAATTTCCGCCTATCTCGCTCATTCACATGCTGCTGAACCAAGGATCCCTACTCCTGATGTGTTTTTTGGGGATCGGTCTAAATTTTTGAATTTTAAGAAGAATTGTAAATTATTTCTTGCCTTGAAGCCTAATTCATCGGGGAGCTCTGCGCAGCAGGTTAAAATTGTCATCTCTTTGCTGCGCGGCGATCCCCAGGATTGGGCGTTTTCTTTGACACCTGAAGATCCTATTCTGACTAATGTGAACGCATTTTTTCAAGCCTTGGGGTTGTTGTATGATGAACCTAATGCTATTGATCAAGCTGAGAAAGCCCTATTGGCATTGAACCAGGGTCAGGATTCTGCAGTTATACTGTCAAAAATTGGAATGATGGTGCCTTGGCAGCACTCTTTCGGAAGGGTTTGTCAGAAACCGTAAAAGATACTATGGTGGGATTTCCTGTTCCCTCTGGTCTTGACGATTCTATGTCATTAGCCATTCAAATTGATCAGCGTTTACATGAACGCAAAACTACATGAGAGGAGTTGCCACCTTTTGGACAAATGTCTGAACCTATGCAATGTGATAGAGTTTTGTCTAGGGCGCAACGTCAGGAGTTTAGAAGGCGTAATAAGCTGTGTTTTTTCTGTGGAGACGTCTCTCATATTATTTCTGTCTGCCCAAAATGAGAGAAACGTTTTGCACACATTTGCTGTGGGCAGTATACTACCTAAGTTTCTTTTGGCAATTACTCTGATCTGCTCCTTATCCACGTTTTCCACGAAGGCTTTTGTGGATTCAGGAGCAGCGTTGAATCTGATGGATTTGGACTTTGCTAAACGTTGTGGTTTTTCCATGACGCCTCTGCGGACGCCTATTCCTTTGAGGGGTAATGATGCTACTCCTTTGGCGGAGAATAAACCTCAGTTTTGGAACCAGGTGACGATGCGGGTTGCCCCAGACCACCAAGAAAATTGTAAATTTTTGGTGCTGCATAATTTGCAAGATACTATTGTTCTGGGTTTTCCTTGGTTGCAAACTCATAATCCTGTTTTGGATTGGAAGTCTGGGTCTATGGAGAGTTGGGGTTGTCAGTGTGTTCTTAGGGACGCTCCTGTTTTCTCCACCTCTCCTCAGTCTCATGATATTCCTGATTATCTGGCCGATTTTTCTGATGTATTTAGTGGGAGTAAGTCTGCGTCTTTGCCTCCTCATATTAGTTATGACTGTGCAATTGAGTTGATGCCTGGGTGTAAATTTCCCAAGGGTCGGCTTTTCAACTTATCAGTACCCGAACATGATGCTATGCGATCCTATATTAAGGAGTCGTTGGAGAAGGGTCATATTAGACCATCCTCGTCACCTTTAGGTGCTGGCTTTTTTTTGTGGCCAAGAAAGATGGTTCATTAAGACCGTGTATTGATTATTGTTCCCTTAACAAGATGACGGTTAAATATCAGTACCCGTTACCTCTGATGCCTGATTTATTCTCCAGAGTTAAGAGTGCCTGCTGGTTTACTAAGCTTGACCTCAGGGGGGCGTATAATCTTATTCGCATCAAGCACGGGGATGAATGGAAGACGGCGTTTAATACTCCGGAGGGACATTTTGAGTACCTGGTGATGCCTTTTGGGCTCACTAATGCCCCTTCTGTCTTCCAGTCCTTTATGAATGATATTTTCCGTGACTTTGTGGATAAGTTTTTGATCATCAATCTGGATGATATTTTGATCTTTTCTAGTGATTGGGATTCTCATGTGGAACACGTCCGGACTGTGTTCCGGATTTTGAGGGAGAATTCCCTGTTTGTTAAGGGATTGAAATGCCTCTTTGGTGTACAGAGGATTTCATTTTTGGGATTTATCTTATCTCCATCGACTATTGAAATGGACCCGGCCAAGGTACAGGCCATTTATGATTGGGTTCAACCTACTTCTTTGAAGGCCCTCCAGAAGTTTTAGGGTTTTGCTAATTTCTATCGTAAATTTATAGGTAATTTTTCTAGTATTGTCAAACCACTGACTGATCTGACCAAGAAGGGCGCTGATGTGCTGAATTGGTCTCCTGAGGCTATCTCGGCATTTCAGGAGCTTAAGCAGAGATTTACTTCAGCTCCAGTTTTACGGCAACCTGATGTCTCACTTCCATTTCAGGTGGAAGTAGATGCTTCTGAGATTGGTGCAGGAGCTGTTTTGTCCCAAAAAGACCCTGTGACTTCTAAGATGAAATCCCTGTGCCTTCTTTTCTCGAAAGTTCTCCCCATCTGAACGCAACTATGACGTGGGGAATCGGGAATTGTTGACCATGAAGTGGGCATTTGAGGAGTGGAGACATTGGTTGGAGGGAGCTAGACATCAAGTTGTGGTCCTCACGATCACAAGAATTTGATTTATCTGGAGTTGGCCAAACGCTTGAATCCTAGACAGGCTAGATGGGCCTTGTTTTTCACGCGTTTTAATTTTGTGGTCTCTTTTCTTCCGGGCACTAAGAATGTTAAGGCAGATGCCCTTTCTAGGAGTTTCTTTGCCGATTCTCTTAGTGTGACCGAGCCTACTACCATCCTAGGTGAGGGGGTAGTTCTTTCTGCCATTTAGACAGATTTGAGACGCGCCCTGGAGGAATTTCAGGAGGATAAACCTGAGCGTTGCCCTATGGGAAAATTGTATGTTCCTGACCAGTGGAGAAAGAGAGTGATGTCTGAAATTCATTGCCCCGCATTGGCTGGTCATCCAGGTACTTTTGGTACCAGAGATTTGGTGAGTCGGTCCTTTTGGTGGCCTGCCTTATCTCGTGACGTCAGGAATTTTGTACAGTCCTGTGGGACTTGTTCTCGGTCTAAACACTGTTCTCGTTCTAGTGGGTTGCTGATGCCCCTGCCGGTGCCCAAGAGGCCATGGACCCATATCTCAATGGATTTTATTTCTGATCTTCCTGTCTCTCAGAGAATGACTGTTATCTGGGTGATTTGTGATAGATTTTCGAAGATGGTCCATCTTGTACCACTCCCAAAGTTGCCATCTTCTGCTGAGTTGATGCCCTTGTTTTTACAACAGGTGGTTCGGTTACATGGGATTCCTGAGAACATTGTGTCCGACAGAGGAGTCCAGCTTGTTTCCAGATTCTGGAAAGTCTTTTGTTCCAATCTGGGAATTCAGTTATCCTTCTCCTCCACGTTTCATCCCCAGACCAATGGACAGACTGAGAGAACAAACCAGACCTTGGAGTCTTATTTGAGATGTTTTATAACTGCTGATCAGAATGATTGGGTCTCATTTTTGCCCTTGGCCGAATTCGCACTGAACAATAGAGCTAGTTCTGCCACTTTGATGTCACCCTTTTTCTGTAATTTTGGGTTTCATCCTCGATTCTCTCCAGGGCAAGTGGAATCTTCGTCCTGCCCAGGTGTGGACACTGTGGTTAAGAGAATGCAGCAGATTTGGGACCAAGTGGTGGATAAGTTGTCACTCTCTCAGGAAAAGGCCCAACGATTTTCCAACCGGCATAGGAACATTGGTCCCCGGTTTAAAGTGGGTGATATGGTTTGGTTGTCGTCTAAGAATATTCCTATGAAGGTTGCATCTCCTAAATTTAAGCCAAGATTTATTGGTCCTTATAAGGTTTTGGAAATTCTTAATCCTGTTTCGTTTCGATTGGCTCTTCCAGTTACGTTCAAGATCCATAACGTATTTCACAAATCTCTGTTGAAGAGGTTTGTTGAGCGAGTGGTTCCTATGGCAGCACCTCCTGACTCTGTGTTGGTCAAGGGCAATGTGGAATATGAGGTAGAGAAAATATTGGATTCTCGTTTGGTTAGACGGAGACTCCAGTATTTGCTCAAATGGAAGGGTTATGGTCAGGAGGATAATTCTTGGGTCTCTGCCTCCGATATTCATGCCAATAGATTGGTTCCTGCTTTTCACCGGACTCATCCTGAACGGCCCGGTGGCGTGGATGAGGGTTCGGTGACCCCTCCTCAAGGGGGGGGGGTACTGTTGTGAGTTCATTCTCTGGTTCACCAGTTGTGAGTTCCCCTTCTGGACTCCCTCTAGTGGTGATGGGAGGTGGCGCGGCTGGTTTGATCGGTGGAGATCTGCCACCTGAGAATGAGGATGACGATTGGATCTCAGGATTCTCAGATTGGATTTAAGATAGCCAATGCCCTATTCAGTTGCTGGTGATTCCTTCTGGCTTGTCAGCTCTTGGTTTTCAGCTCTGCTCCAGTCATCTAAAGCTAAATTTTTCTGCTAATGTTCACACTTGATTTTGTTGGTCTATTCAGTTTTTTGTGTGGTCTGCCAGCCCCGGCTGGGGGCTGAGCTGAATTTCCACTCTTATTTATCAGCATTTTGCCAATTGGCTTTTTGTCCCTTACTAGTTCGGTCTCTTTTTACTCTGTCTCAGAATATTTCAGAGTGCTGATATAGTGGGAGAAGTCTAGTGACTTCAGGGTTAATTTTGCTATCAGAAGTGTTGGACATTATTTTTGTAGGGTTTTTTGCAGGTTGCAGACAGTGTCTTCCCTTTCCTTGCCTGTCTAGTTAGTTTGGGCCCCATCATTTGCTCAGCCTATTTTCCTGCCTGTGTTTGTGCTTTCATCTTGTTTCACCGTCAATACATGTGTGGGGGCTGTCTATTCCTTTGGGGTCTGCTCTGGGGCAGTTAGTTTTCCTTTTCTTGCTTTAGGCTTATGTAGTACTCTGGCCGTGACGAGGCGTCTAGGTTCATCGTAGGCACGCTCCACGGCTACTTCTAATTGTGTGGTAAGATCAGGGATCTGCAATCTGCATAGTTACCAACCAGTCTGGTTTTCTGTGGCTTAGCTTGTTTGCTTTTTTCTCCTCGGTGACCCATTCATAACAGGAGGCTTGGCTACTCGGTGTCAGGGGTGAGCGGACTCACAGCTACTGTCTTCTCATAGTCAGTACGCGCATAGGCAGTCAGTACGCGCATAGGCCGGGGAAATACAGCGCGGAACTGAGATATCGCGTCTCTGACAGGAGAGTGAACCTACCTTCTCCTGCTACGCACTCTGTCTTCCCGCCAAGTTTGCTGCTTTCCCACGCGCCATACCTTTTATCACAGACACGCCTCCTACAGTCCAGTACAAAGGTCTGTCCGGGTCAGAAAGCTTTCCCCCTGGCAACAATAGTGACAGACCCTACAGTTCCGGAACTGGCGCAAGAGAGGTACCACCGGCCCGGTCCATCTTCCCACACTGACATAGTTCTAACATGAATTTTTTTATGTTATATAAATGCTTGCCATGGTAATATTATGAAACTTCATTCTTTTTACAGCCACTAGGTGGCGCTATTTCTTTTTCTTCCACAATGCTCTAGCGTGCTCTTTTCCTCAAAAACATAAATAATTCTCTAACTTACCATACATAATTGGAGAAACACAGTCAACAACAATCAGTAGCGCATCTAATTTTCTGCAGGAATTATATACGTTCAAATGAATAACAGAAAAAAAAATCTAAATTTTCCCTCCAAATTCCTCTCCAGCTGCCCGTCCTCAGACTATTCACAGCTTTGAACCTCGGCTGATAAAATGAACGGCGACTAGTTTGTGCGGATTATCTCTAATGCCATATGGGGTGGGCAGTGCCGCCAAATAATTCCAACCTGTGGACTCGAGGGTAAAATGATGATCTCATTATATAATGAGTGCATTGACTAGTTCATGGGGGTAAGTCGGCCCAGATTCTAAACTCTGTTTTTCCTCTGGTAATTTGAGGTCTTATCCAGTAATTTTTAGTTTAAAAAAATAACTAGAAAAAAAAAGACACCAAACCTCCAGAAAGCTACGATCCCAGGAGAATGTTGGGTCGAGTTTTTTGATCCCTGTTGCTCATTGATTTGCTGGCTCATGTAGTGTAAAGGGTCCCTTATTAGTGGCGTCTGTCAGTGCTGTTATGTTTTTGTTATATTTCCTCATTTGTTCGCTCTGACATCATGTCATTACAGAATGGTGCTGTTCAGGCCCTGCCTTGGCTGTTCGTTAGCGTGTGTTTAATGAGCAGCTTAATTGAACTGTCTAGTAGGCCACCTGTCACCCTCCGGACTTATTAACATATTAATGGCCTGACATTGTATTCTGTGACAGGCAACAGGGTTTGCTGATTTGATGTCTGGACATGGGGATTTAATGCAGCATCGAGAGGGGATATTGGAAAGGAGGTTTAAAAAATGCAGGTTAACTCGTTGGCTCCCAGGCCCTTTGTGAGTCTCGGCTGCACAGCGGGGAGTAGGATATTGCCAGCGAACAGGTTTTCCCCATTCGCTGAAGTGCATTGAGCAGGACTAAATATGGTGTCTGGGCGTGAAGAGAGACATTGAACACATTGCATTAATGATAACAAGAAATCCCAGAGTAACATTTTCAGCCTGTCGGCTATTGAACCTTAACCTTTATTCCACGCATGGGTCCTTATAATGGCAGCTAATAAGTCCTACAATATTTGTTTATGAGTAATACACATTTTAGTTTCCACCATGTTTTCATATGGCACAGTGCCAGACTTTATTTTAGCACTCAATGGATGTGAGGGTATGGGGGTGCACAAACTTTTTTGGTCCATAGGTGTTGTTGTCAAATAGCACTACTTGAAGACATATGTGTAACTTGTAATTCTGGGGACATTTAAAATCCTGATGTCTTCTTGAGTAGCAGAGTGGCATTTAGGTCTCCTAAGTCACCTGGTCCACCAACCTACGACTCGCCTACTTTGGGCACATCATACGAAGAGAACAATCACTGGAGAAGGAAATCATGGTCAGAAGAGTAGACGGAACAAGGCAAAGAAGAAAACCAGACAGCAATCCGATGACTTGTCACTATGAAGATAACGGTGGAGAAGACCCTGGTAGACTTATCTAGGAGTTGCACAGGATCGATCTTCCTACAGATTGATCATCCATCAAGTCGCCATGGCTCAAGATTGAGCTGAAGGCCGTTAAAAAAATAAAAAGGGCTGGTACAGGCATAACTGTTACCTCTGCACTCCCTATAGCTATGGCCCTTCTTGAAAAAAAGCAGCAATACATTTTTTACAAAATGGGGACAACTTCTTAGAACTAGTGGAAAATGTTATCATATGCTCATTACATGGGTGGTATGACAGGGTGACAGAGGAAGACCCCTTGGTCTAACCGCCTAGATGCTGAGGTAACTATTGGCCATGGTATATAAGTATTTAGAGGGATTTTTTTCTTCAGAAGTGAAACACTCCTCTGCCTCCCTGCTTCCTGCTTGCCAGGCACGGTGTGCTCCATTGGCTGTACAGACCCTCAGCATCAGAGCACCGTTGGCCCAAACTTTCCAATGCTCCTACCTGAGACAACTTTACCACAACAGCACCAGACGAGCCCAGGGCTTTGAAGCTTTGGATCCAGAAATCTTTCCAGTTTCAAATCAGCTGTAATGCAGGTAATTGGATGCAGCAACACAGAGGTGCAGAGCAAGGGTTAACAGGGGTTCTATTTAATTAATACAGGGAGGAATCTCTCACAGGGAGCAACAGAGGTAAATCAGATTTTAAGCTAAGGACTACAAACAGGGTAACTTAAGGCAAAAGTTTATGGGTATATCTGTTTCACTTATAGTGAGTCCAGTTGCTGGTCACTTCTTCAAAGATCAAAGCTGAAAGCAGGCTGATGCCGGTGTTTAGGTCTTCAGGCTTCCCCGCCCAACAGATCCGTTTGATCTCTTCTGGCAGCAACTGGCTGTCACCAGTCTGAATCGTTGAGCCCCTAGTCTATCACGCTACCCTCCGCAGCCGGGAGCCTTTTGCAACAATCTCCTGCTCATGTTGCTGTGCGGTCAGGAATCCCGTACCTCAGTCTCCCGCTCAGTATGCTCTGCAATGATGAGTCTTGCACAACAACCTCCCGCTCGACGTGCTTTGTCATGCACTCTCGGCAGCGTTCCCCGGCCCTTCCTGCACTCCTCGTCTCTTACTACCTCGTGGACTAAAGCTACCCACAGTGCACAGCAGGTCTGCCCTTTCGCTGCTCTCCGGCGGGAACTCTCTCCCTCTTCCCGCGCAAACTCCCTTATCCTCTTCGGACTCACCATGCCCCCTCTCTGCACATCAAGGGTCCTCTCCATCCTCAATTTCCCTCCCCCCTGCAACAGAAGGCTCGGCCCCAGCAGTTCCGGACCCGGCGCCCAGTCAGCACCCACAGTCCGGTCTTCTCTCCTACACAGCAATCGCAGTTTCTATTGCATAGAGCATGCAAGTGTGCTCCTTGCCTATTATCCAAACCAACATTTCTGGACTGCTGTGGTGGCTGGTAAAAATGGCTACAAGTTGTACATTCATGGTAATAATGATGATCTCTCTGATGATGATGATGATGATGATAATCTCACTGGTGGTAACGATGTCTTTTATGATTTAATGATTATTATGATGGTGATTGTAATACTGATTTCTTATGTGGTGTCTTAAAAAATGATGATGTTATTGTGGCACATTTGTCTTCTTCTATCACATATGTTACCCAGTCCACAATTTCTTCTCTCAATGGTACATATGGAATTTTCTGTTGGACAGGATGGTTCTAATAGAGGAGATGGATGATGCAATATTACCACAATATATAGATATCTACATTATGTGGAAGGTGGCATCCATTCAAGATTCAAGCATGTATTATGGCCCCATATAAACTGTAAAAGTGGGACTACATCACCCATAGACATTTATGGGTCCATACTGTACCTCTATATGTTTCCATACAGTTATACAGATTTTTTTTCTACCACATTTATATTAAAACCAAACAGAGGTAAGTGATGGCATGTTACAATGGGTGTCAGATTAAGGAGTTATTCTCCCCTAGAAGCAATGATTTACTCTGATTATTTTCTAATCACATTATTATTACCTGCGTCATGTATAAGGATTGCTCTCGGCACAGCTATGCATCATAAGTTTATATTTTTTCTAAAAATAAAGCAAAAAGCAAAGAAAATCCTTAAACTCAGAAATCATGTGAACGATTCAGAGAAGCAATATATGCAGTGTGCAGAATAATACAGACCAGGCGGCTTTCTATTTAAGCCCTTAACGACGAATGACAGACATAGCACGTCATGAGCGGGTGTCAGTTCCCGCAGCGTGGCGTGCTATGTTAGTCATGCATTTAAACTGTCACTGCATATAAATAGCTGAGTGGCACCGAAAGAAGTACAGGCATCCGTGTCATAGGGCCCTGCACTCAGGGCACTGTGATCGGTCCGTCAATCTGACTCATCCCAGTATGATCGCACTGGAGGCGCTACTGGTGGTTGAACTCCTGCACTAACAGCCAATGACAGTGCCAGCACCACCCCTGGCTGTTTAACCCCTTAAGTGCTGCGACTGCAACATTCAGGAGGCAGGCAGAGGGACGGGATATCACGGGGGCACGATATTTACCATGGTGCTCCAAGGTCACCAAGCTACAGAAGCAACTTAGACCATATTTTGTGGGCTCCCGCATAATTTTCTTATCAGCTGATGGGAAAGCTGACGGCTGGGGCAGATGTTTATAGCCTGTGAAAAGGGTAATACCCATGAAGCTTCCCAGACTAGTAATATCTGCTCAAAACTGTATACTTAACCTTTTCTGGCTATTAAAATGGGTGACCCCCCAAAAAAATGATGTAGGGTCCCCCTTTAATAACCACCAAAGGCTAGGTAGACAGCTGCTGGCTGATATTAATAGCCCAGGAAAGGGCCATGGATATTTCCCCCCCAGGCTAACAACATCAGCTTTCAGCTGCTTCTGAAAAGGTGCATGTTATTGTAGGGAAGGTGACCTGACGGACGGACGGACTAGTCAGAGTGAAGAAGGAAAGGTTTGCACAGTGTAGGTAGGTGTCAGTTATTACAGTGGGGAAACAGCTAGGAAAGTGTAGTGGACGTGCAGTACCTTGGGTTGACCATTAGATGGCAGGGAGGAGTGTGAGCAAAGGACTTGACAACAGCTTAGGGCTTTAGAAACCGTTGGTCATGGGGGACGGGGTTACAGTGACAGGGGACCGGGAGAGCTATAAATACTGAGGGAGGGTTCCAGAAGGTTCCAGTCCCCAGGGGGAGCTCCAGTGACAGGAGGACTGTGACAGTCTGTGCGCTGTGAGGAGAATCTAAACCAGGGGGACTGAGGAGAGAGAACGTCAGGGGGTGGTCCTGATAGGAAGAACCGCAGAAGGGACGAGGCACTGGGTGTGAGACACCGTATTTGACACGACGACTGATCAGTGGAAGTGCTGTTGGTTTAAGGGCCTAAGGCGGCCACAGTGACGGACCTGTCAGGAGCGTCGACGAGTGAAGAGGGGACGGTGTGTGCATACACGTCCCTCAGTGTAACATACGGTGTGTAAGAAGCGGCCCTGGAAATGGAGGGCCGTGAGGTAAAGGAAGTGCGGTGTGCTCTGAGGCCGTCAGACGGACGGCGAGTGAAATAAACTTGGACCTGTTGCACCCAGAACCTGCCTCCAAAGTGTCTCTGTTTTTATCTCTGCGCGGTAAGAAGAGGGACCACCCCCCAGCTCGGCCCACGAACCCTACATTATGAATGGGTCACCGAGGAGGATAGCAGGACCAGGCTAAGCCACAGAAAACCAGAGAGGTTGGTAACTAAGAGGATTGCAGACCCCTGATCCTATCCACACAACTAGCAGCAGCCGTGGAGCGTGCCTACGATGCCCTAGATGCCTCGGCACAGCCAGAGAACTAACTCAGCATAAAGCAAGAAAGGTGAAATCTAAACTGCCCCGGAGCAGACCCCAAAGGAATAGACAGCCCCCAAACATATACTGTCGTTGAGACAAAGTGAGAACACAAACGCAGGCAGAAAAATAGACTGAGCAAATGATGGGGCCCAAACTGACTAGACAGGACAGGAAAGGAAAGACACTGAAAGAAACGGTCTCAATAAAAGACATGATCTATTGTTGCACTATTGTTGAATTTCCCCCTTTTTTTTTTTTTTCCCTCCCTCAAAAGAGGAAAAAAAACTTTTTTTTTTTTTCTTCTTCTATGTCGCTTTTGTATTTAATTACATGTGTCCAATTGGATTGGCTCATGTGATCAAGTGATTTTTATATGATGTTTTATTCGTTGAGCTACATATATATGTCTAATCTAAGGCAAATTTCAAACATGGCTTTGACAAAGACCGTCTGGTCGAAACGCGTAGCCTGTCATCTCTGTTGTGGTGAGGTTATATGGAGAGTCTTCACCATTGTATATTTTAATGGTTTTTCATTAAAGAAGATTTTAATAGCAGCTGGAGCAGAACTTTCCTTCTATATTTTGCTCAACCCCTGGGATTTCCTACATCTTGGCCGAAAATGATCCAAAGCGCGGATGTAGTCCAAGGTTACAGAAGAAGGGGGTAGTTTTGATGGAGTCTTGGTATCTATTATTGAGAGCGAACTCTGCCAATGGCAAATGTTCCACCCAATCTGACTGATGTGCTGAGACATAGCAGCGGAGGTATTGCTCCAGCGTTTGGTTGGCACGCTCAGTTTGGCCATTCGTCTCGGGATGGTATGCCGAGGAGAAGGACAACTCAACACCAATACGTCTACAGAACGCCCTCCGGAACTTCGAGACGAACTGGGTACCCCTGTCGGATACGATATTTGCCGGAACGCCGTGCAAACGTACAACGTGAAGAACAAACAACTTGCTTAAGGTTTCAGAGTTGGGTAAGCCGGACAGGGGAACAAAGTGAGACTGTTTACTGAACCTGTCCACCACCACCCAAATACAAGTTTTCCCCTCGGAGGGTGGCAGGTCTGTAATGAAGTCCATGGAGATGTGGGTCCATGGACTTTCAGGGGTGGGCAAGGACTGAAGCCAGCCGGTAGGACGGTTATGGGGGGACTTGGCGCGGGCACAGACTTCACACGCTGAGACGTACTCCTTACAGTCCTTGGCCACCGTTGGCCACCAAAAGTTCCTGGTTACCAGCCTAGTGGTATTATTGAGACCAGGGTGGCCTGCCCGGAGTCGTGAGATTCTTTTAACACTCGTAAGCAAAAGGTAGCTTGAACGAATAATTTTTTGGGGGGCGTAGTGTCAGGAGCTCGTTCTGATGACCTACGGATCTCCTCCATTAGGTCCAGAGATACTGCCGACACGACAATGCCATTAGCCAATATGGGACCTGGTTCATAGTCCTCGGTGTGTGTGGGACAAAAGCTGCGGGAGAGGGCATCTGCCCTCACATTTTTGGTTCCGGGGCGAAAGGTGATTAAGAAATCAAACCTGGAGAAAAACAAGGCCCACCTGGCCTGCCTAGGGTTTAGTCTTTTAGCCGACTCTAGGTAGGTTAGGTTTTTGTGATCGGTAATAACAGTAACTTTGTGTTTGGCACCTTCGAGGAAGTGGCGCCATTCCTCGAAGGCCCACTTGATTGCCAATAGTTCTCGGTTGCCGATGTCATAGTTTCTCTTCGTGGCAGAGAATTTGCGGGAGAAAAAGGCACATGGACGAAGCTGAGTGAGGGATGCAGTGCCTTGTGAGAGCACTGCTCCCACTCAGACTTCGGAGGCATCTACTTCCACAATAAACGGGTGGTCCAAGTTTGGTTGAATCAACACCGGGTTGGCCACGAAGCACTCCTTTAGTGTAGAAAAAGCCCGGGTTGCCTCAGGATTCCAATTAGTCACGTCTGCCCCTTTCCGGGTAAGGTCCGTGAGTGGCTTGGCAATCTCTGAGAATCCCCTGATGAATTTGCGATAATAATTCGCAAATCCCAAAAATCGCTGCAGTGCTTTCAGCGATTTGGGTTGTACCCAATCCTTAATGGGTTGAATCTTGGCAGGATCCATGCGGAACCCCTTGCCTGAGACCATGTATCCTAAGAACTGCACCTCTTCGGCAAAAAACCCCACATTTTTCAAATTTCGCGAACAAAGAGTTTTCGCGCAGTCTTTGCAGTACTGAACGGACGTGTTGAGCATGTGTCACAGGGTCAGCAGAATAAATCAAAATGTCGTCCAGATATACGATGACATACACCCCACAAATATCTCTGAAAATATCATTGACGAAGTGCTGAAATACTGCAGGAGCGTTACTGAGTCCGAAGGGCATTACCAGGTACTCAAGATGGCCAAGGGGTGTATTAAAGGCCGTTTTCCATTTGTCCCCATCTCTTATGTGGACCAGGTTATATGCCCCCCGGAGGTCAAGCTTAGTAAACCAGCGAGCTCCCAGTAACTGATTAAACAGATCAGGAATGAGTGGCAGTGGGTATTGATTTTTTACGGTTATGGCATTCAGCTCACGGTAGTCAATGCATGGTCTGAGTCCACCATCTTTTTTCTCTACAAAGAAAAACCCAGCTCCTACAGGTGAGGTGGAAGGTCTAATGAAGCCCTTTCGAAGGCTGTCTGCTATGTATTCCTTCATGGCTACACGCTCAGGACCAGAGAGGTTGAATATTCTCCCCTTAGGGAGACGGGCACCAGGGACCAATTCAATAGGACAATCGTATTCTCTGTGAGGAGGTAGTTTCTCCGATTCCACTATAGAGAAAACATCTTCATAATCCCTAAACGCATATGGAATAGAAGGTGTTTTAATTTTAATCTGGTTTACTGAAAAAGACACAGTTTCTCTGACACCGTGGACTCCAGCGCACAACGTCACCTATGCGCCAGTCAATAACCGGATTATGTTGGTGCAACCATGGCATGCCCAACACAACTGGATCTGATAAATTGTATATAACAAGAAATGACATTTGTTCATTATGCAATGTCCCCACTGACATAGAAATTTCAGCAGTAACGAATTCCACGCCTCCTTGGAATATAGATGTACCATTAATCGCAGTAGTCTGAATAGGCGCTTTAAGCCTTGACAGAGGTACACCAAGGCTCTTAGCAAATAAAAAATCCATAAGGTTGGCAGCAGCCCCACAATCTACAAAAGCCTTCACACACAGACAGCGTCAGACTGGCCCACCGGAGCCAGCTGCTATGGGGGCCCCTGCCAGCGGAGCAGCAGCGGGTGTCAGGAGGCAGGAGCCCCTGTCCCCGCTGCTAAAGAGAAATGAATATTCACTGCGAAGCAGTGAATATCATTTCAGGTCTCCACCCCCAGAGGCCCCGCCCCCAGCCCAGTAAGCCGCTCTGCAGACTACAGCTGTAAATCAGGGCCGGCGCCGCCCTCAGTCCTCTCTGCTCCTGGCTCACAGCCGGTGCGCGATGACATTGTGGGGAGGAGGACCCCCATACAGTGATTGGGCTAGAACCAGGGGGACCGCCATCAGGGTTGTTGAAGAAACCACATCAGGGGGATTACAAAGGGAGACATGCGACTGAAGTTGTCAGGGCAACAGGGGGCGGGGCGAGGGTAAAAGGAGCAGGGGACGCGCTGAGGTGGCAGTTGGAAGAGAGCCTGACAGGAGAGAGAGAGCCGTGTGGCAGGGGGAGGACTGTGGCAACTGACGGTGTGGGGAAGAGAGACAGGCAGGAGACTGTCAAAGGAAAATTTGAGACTGTCCGAAGAGCGGCGCATAAGAGACTCTTCCCGGGAGTCCCTCCCCGGATACATACAGATAAATTGATGCCCGCTGATTCCCTCCGTGCTGTGACAGGACCGGGATCTCAGGCAACCGCTGCGACGAGACAGCAATCCGGTATAGTGGCCAGGACACTGCCCCCCTGTCTTCTCCCACAGCTGCGACCCCGTCATTACCGACATCAGGGGACGCCACCTCGCTATAGGCGGCCGCAGAGCCCCTGTCCCGCTTACTGAGGGGACACTGAGCAGAGTTTGTTAAGATTTTATGTTTTTGGACTGCGTCATGACCTGGCTGGGGGACGAGCGCCTTTAAACGGACGCCTGGGAGATTTATCCCCCCGAACAGTTTCTTCAGGGCCTATTGCGCCCCACCATTCCAGCTTCTTCAGGGCCCATTGCGCCCCACCGTTCAGTTTCTTCAGGGCCTGTTGCGCCCCATCGTACTGGTTTCTTCAGGGCCCGTTGCGCCCCACCGACCAGTTTCTTCAGGGCCTGTTGCGCCCCAACGTTCCGGTTTCTTCAGGGCCCGTTGCGCCCCACCGTCCAGTCTCTTCAGGGCCTGCTGCGCCCCATCGTTCCGGTTCCTTCAGGGCCTGCTGCGCCCCACCGTTTTGGTTTCTTCAGGGCCGGACGAGCCCAAGTCCTTCCGTGAAATCTTGGATTACAAGGCAGCCACATCTGCAATCCCTGAGTGTTCGTGGACTCGAGCGACGCCCGGGAGGCTAAGTGCATTATAGAGTATAAGGACCCTTTTTGTTTTGAATGTTTGTTTTACGAGTCCCTGCGAGGACAAATAGGCGTTTCCCCTTTTGTTTCATCGAAGCAGTTTAGCCCTTGCGGCTTTAAACTTATAAAAGTATATTTCACCCCACATTCAGTCTCGTGTCTCGTCACTGCATCCTGTGAGCCTGCTCGAACCCTACAACATCACTACATCACGCACCCGCTGGGTGTCTGGCAGAGGGGGCAGCTCCTGACACTGAAGCCGGGATCAGCGTGGGAGCGAGGAGGAGAGGTGAGTATTGTGTTTTTTTTGTTTTTTTTTTATATCTCTCTCACTCTCTCTATCTGTATCTATCTATCTATCTCTCTCTATATATCTCTCTCTCTCTCTCTTATATCTATCTATCTTTCTATCTCTATCTATTATCTATATCTATCTCTATATCTATCTCTATCTAATATCTATATCTATCTATCGCTCTATCTTTATATCTATCTTTCTATCTCTATATCTATCTCTATATCCATCTATCTATCTATCTTACTCTATCGATCTCTATATCTATTATCTATCTAGCTACCATCTATATCTATCTATCTTTATCTATATATATCTCTATCTAATATCTATATCTATCTATCTCTATACCTATCTATCTATTTATCTATCCGTTATCTATCTCTATATCTTTTCTCTGTATCTATCTATATCTATATCTCTCGCTATATCTCTATATCTCTCTATAGCTATCTATCTCTATATCTATCTCTCTGTATATCTATCTATCGCTCTATATCTTTCTATCTCTATATCTATATATCTATCTATCTTTCTCTATTTATCTCTATATCTTTTCTCTGTATCTATCTCTCTCTATATCTATATCTATCTATCTCTATATATATCTATTATCTCTATATCTATATCTATTTCTCTCTATATCTCTCTCTATCTCTATCTCTCTGTATATCTATCTATCTTTCTATCTCTATATCTATCTCTATATCTATCTTTATCTATTATCTATATCTATCTATCTATCTATCTATCTATCTATCTCTATATCTATCTTTCTATCTCTACATCTATCTCTATATCTATCTTGCTATCTATCTCTATATCTATCTATTATGTCTATCTATCTAGCTATCTCTATTATCTATATCTACCTATCTCTATATCTTTCTATCTTACTCTATCTCTATATCTATCTGTTATCTCTATATTTATTATCTATCTTTATCTCTATCTATTATCTATATCTATATCTATCTCTCTATCTATTTATCGATCTCTGTATCTATCTCTCTCTATATCTATCTCTCTCTATCTACCGCTCTCTCTATCTATCTCTATATCTATCATCTCTATATCAATCTCTATATCTATCTCTATATCTATATCTATCTCTATATCTATCTATATATTATCTCTATATCTATCTCTATATCTGTCTATCTATCTCTATATCCATATCTATCTCTATATCTATCTATCTCTATATCTCTGTATCTATCTCTATATCTCATTATCTATCTCTATCTCTCTCTCTTTATCTATCTATCTATTGATCTATCCATCTATCTCTATATCTATCTCTATATCTATCTATTATCTCTATTATCTATATCTATTAATCTCTATATATATCTCTATATCTATTTTTATTTATAGCCATCTATCTATATATATTTATCTCTATATCTATATATGTCTATATTATTATTATTATTATATCTGTATATCTCTATCTATTATGTATCTCTATATCTTTCTATCTATAGCTATCTATCTCTATATCTATCTATCTATCCATTATCTATTTTCTATCTATCTCTATATCTATCTATCTACCTATCGATCTATCTATCTATATTTCTTTCTATATCTATCTTTATATCTCTATGAATCTTTCTATCTACATATATCCATTATCTACTTTCTATCCATTCTCTACTATCTATCTCTATATCTATCTATTTCTACATCTATCTTTCTATCTATATCTATCTAACTCTATATCTATATAGCATTATTCCCTATGAGGGGGGCAGTATTATACCCTATGAGGGGGCAGCATTATACCCTATGAGGAGGGCAGCATTATACCCTATGAGGAGGGCAGTATTATACCCTATGAGGGGGGCAGTATTATACCCTATGAGGGGGGCAGTATTATACCCTATGAGGGGGGCAGTATTATACCCTATGAGGGGGGCAGTATTATACCCTATGAGGGGGCAGCATTATACCCTATGAGGAGGGCAGCATTATTCCCTATGAGGGGGGCAGTATTATACACTATGAGGGGGGCAGTATTATACACTATGAGGGGGCAGCATTATACCCTATGAGGAGGCAGCATTATACCCTATGAGGAGGGCAGCATTATTCCCTATGAGGGGGGCAGCATTATTCCCTATGAGGGGGGCAGCATTATTCCCTATGAGGAGGGCAGCATTATACCCTATGAGGGGGGCAGTATTATACCCTATGAGGGGGGCAGTATTATACCCTGAGGGGGTGCATTATTCCCTATGAGGGGGGCAGTATTATACCCTATGAGGGGGGCAGTATTATACCCTATGAGGGGGTGCATTATACCCTATGAGGGGGTGCATTATACCCTATGAGGGGGGCAGTATTATACCCTATGAGGGGGGCAGTATTATATTCTATGAGATGGCTGCATTATACTATGTGAGGGGGCTGCTTTATATTCTATGAGGGGGCTACCCCAACTCCTGCTACATAATTAAGACATGTACAACCTTATATTATACCCGGATATTAGCGTGTTTTACCGCATAATTGGTGGTCTGGTATTTAACTCTATGCAGCTACATAGTGGGCCCCAAGAATGATTTTCTCTGGTGGGCCCAAGGTGTTCCAGTCCGACGCTGCACACAGACGTTTCTTAGCAAAAGAAAGGGAAACTGGTAACAACAGTTTGGCCGCGGGCAATACCTGACCCCCAGAGCTGTCCAGGGGGCGATGCTCCAGGAATGTGGATTTCCAACAGCCAGCATTTTCTTTGAAGCTTCCAGGCTGCAGCATGCTTGAGCCTGAGAGTGACCTTCCAGGCTGTGCAATGTAACAGGTGTTTGGGCCAAGAATCAGCTCAGTCAGGAGGAAGGAAAAAAAAGGTGAGGAAAACTGCTTTTATATGTGTTAAGTATAGACACAAAAAGCCGTTTTATTTTTTGGGCCGGATATAATGTGACGTCTGCCTGCGGTCTGGGCTGCAGCCAGACAACACCCCGAGAAACACTGATACCCTTTACCCCTATACAGGGATCTGGATTTATAGCAGAGCCCTGGAGGTGCTGTCTGAATAGGAGCAATGACCAGAGCAGGACGGTCGCGAGACAGGTGTTCCAACACAGGACACAAAGGCAATGATATCCGAGACTAAACCAGTCAGGCAGAAAAGGTATAAAAACGGTAGACAGCAGCAAAGACAGATACCAGGTCGAAGCCAGAGTCATAAACCAGGAGAGTCGCAGAGGTACAGAATCGTTAGGCAGAAGCAGAGTCAGAATCCAGGCCGAAGTCAGTGTCATAAACCAGGAGAGTCGCAGAGGTACAGAATCGTTAGGCAGAAGCAGAGTCAGAATCCAGGCCGAAGTCAGTGTCATAAACCAGGAGAGTCGCAGAGGTACAGAATCGTTAGGCAGAAGCAGAGTCAGAATCCAGGCCGAAGTCAGTGTCATAAACCAGGAGAGTCGCAGAGGTACAGAATCGTTAGGCAGAAGAAGGGTCAGAAGTCCAGGCAAAAGTCAGAGTCAGTCAACAGTAATACACGCAGGAGAACCAAGAATATATCCGGCGGCCTGCAAGAGCAGTCCCAAGGTATTTGAGCGATCAGGTCATCCCTCACAGGCCCGTGGGCTGATGATGTCATCCGGACCGCCCCCAGGACCAGGCTGGATGGTGATGCACCAGCCCCTTCATGACTGACCGAGGAGCGAAGCCTGCGTCCAGCGGACGCCTGCGCAGGAGCCTCATGACTATCGCCGCCATCACTCGGGGTTGAAGCACAGCGCCTCCCAGAGACCAAGGCCGGGACTGAAGGCCACGGGTCAGATGGTGATAGGACAGTCCGGCGCCTCCTAGTGGTCGAGGCCGGGACAGCAGGCCCTGAGTCTGACGGTGATGTGATAGTCCGGCGCCTCCTACTGGCCGAGGCCGGGACAGTAGGCCCTGAGTCTGGCGGTGACGTGACAGAAGCCTTCTGCACTGCCTGTGACAGATTGCTGATCTGTCACAGTGATCTGTGATGTGACAGATCAGCGATCTGTCACAGGACAGTGATGTCCCACCTGGGACTATTTAATAAAGTTAAAAAAAAATAAAAAAAAGTGTTAAAATAAATTTTAAAAAATCGCCAAATAAATTAGAAAAAAAAATATATTCCCCCAAATAAATCCATTTTTTGGAAATAAAAAAAAAACCAAACAATAAAAGTGCACATATTAGGTATCGCCGCGTCCGTAACGACCCGCCCTATAAAACTATCCCATTAGTTAACCCCTTTAGCGAACCCCTTAAAAAATAAAAATAAAAAACAAAGCAAAAAATAATGATTTATTATCATACCGCCAAACAAAAAGTGTAATAACGCGCGATCAAAAAGACGCATATAAATATCCATGGGACCGCTGAAAACGTCATCTTGTCCCACAAAAAACGAGCTGCCACACAGCATCATCAGCGAAAAAATAAAAAAGTTATAGCTCTCAGAATAAAGCGATGCAAAAATAATTATTTTTTATATAAAATAGTTTTCATTGCATAAAACCGACAAAACATAAAAAACGACCTAAATGAGGTATCGCTGTAACCGTACTGACCCGAAGAATAAAACCGCTTTATCAATTTTATTGCATGCGGAATGGTGTAAATGCACCCCCCCAAAAGAAATTCATGAAACGCTGGTTTTTGTTCATTCTGCGTCCCAAAAATCGGAATAAAAAGCGATCAAAAAATGTCACGTGCCCGAAAATGGTACCAATAAAAAACGTCAACTCGTCCCGCAAAAAATAAGACCTCACATGACTCGGTGGGTCAAAATACGGAAACATTATAGCTCTCAATATGTGGTGATGCAAAAACTATTTTTTTTCAATAAAAAGCGTCTTTTAGCGTGCGACAGCTGCCAAATATAAAAACCGCCATAAATAGTAAATCAAACCCCCCGTTATCACCCCCTTAGTTAGGGAAAAATAATAAAATAAAAAAAAATGTATTTATTTCCATTTTTCCATTAGGGCTAGGGTTAGGGTTAGGGTAGGGTTAGGGCTAGGGTTAGGGTTAGGGCGAGGGTTAGGGTTAGGGCTAGGGTTAGGGCTGAGATTAGGGTTAGGGGTGTGTTGGGGTTCGGGTTGGAGTTAGAATTGGGGGTTTCCACTGTTTGGGCACATCAGGGGCTCTCCAAATGCAACATGGCGTCTGATCTCAATTCCAGCCAATTCTGAGTTGAAAAAGTCAAATGGTGCTCCTTCCCTTTCAAGCTCTGCCATGCGCCCAAACAGTGTTTTACCCCCACATGTAGGGTATCAGCCTACTCAGGTCAAATTGCAAAACAATTTTTGGGGTCCAATTTCTCCTGTTACCCTTAGAAAAATAAAAAATTGGGGGCAAAAATATCATTTTTGTGGAAAAAAATGATTTTTTTATTTTCACGTCCGAGCGTTATAAACTTCTGTGAAGCACTTGGGGGTTCAAAGTGCTCACCACACATCTAGATAAGTTCCGTGGGGGGTCTAGTGTCCAAAATGGGGTCACTTGTGGGGAGTTTCAATAGTTTAGGTACATCAGGGGCTCTCCAAACGCACATGACACCCGCAGACCATTCCATCAAAGTCTGCATTCCAAAACGTCACTGCTTCCCTTCCGAGCCCCGACGTGTGTCCATACAGTAGTTTTCTCCCACATATGGGGTGTCAGCGTACTCATGACAAATTGGACAACAACTTTTGGGGTCCAATTTCACCTGTTACCCTTGGGAAAATGAAAAAATTGGGGACTAATTGATCATGTTTGTGGAAAAAATACGATTTTTTTATTTTCATGCCCGGGCATTATAAACTTCTGTGAAGCCCTTGGGGGTTCAAAGTGCTCACCACACATCTAGATAAGTTCCTTAGGGGGTCTCGTTTCCAAAATGGGGTCATTTGTGGGGGTTTCCACTGTTTAGGTACATTAGGGGCTCTCCAAAGGCAACATGACACCCGCAGACCATTGCATCAAAGTCTGCATTCCAAAACATCACTACTTCCCTTCCGAGCCCTGACGTGTGTCCATACAGTAGTTTTCTCCCACATATGGGGTGTCAGCGTACTCAGGACAAATTGGAAAACAACTTTTGGGGTTCAATTTCTCCTGTTACCCTTGGGAAAATAAAAAAATTGGGGACTAATTGATCATGTTTGTGGAAAAAATATGATTTTTTTATTTCCATGCCCTGGCATTATAAACTTCTGTGAAGCCTTTGGGGGTTCAAAGTGCTCACCTCACATCTACATAAGTTCCTTAGGGGGTCTAGTTTTCAAAATGGGGTCAGTTGTTGGGGGTTTCCACTGTTTAGGTACATTAGGGGCTCTCCAAAGGCAACATGACACCCGCAGACCATTCCATAAAAGTCTGCATTCCAAAACGTCACTACTTCCCTTCCGAGCCGCTGACGTGTGTCCATACAGTAGTTTTCTCCCACATATGGGGTGTCAGCATACTCAGGACAAATTGGACAACAACTTTTGGGGTTCAATTTCTCCTGTTACCCTTGGGAAAATAAAAAAATTGGGGACTAATTGATCATGTTTGTGGAAAAACTACGATTTTTTTATTTTCATGCCCTGGCATTATAAACTTCTGTGAAGCCTTTGGGGGTTCAAAGTGCTCACCACACATCTAGATAAGTTCCTTAGGGGGTCTAGTTTTCAAAATGGGGTCATTTGTGGGGGGTTTCCACTGTTTAGGTACATTAGGGGCTCTCCAAAGGCAACATGACACCCGCAGACCATTCCCTTTCGAGCCCCGACGTGTGCCCATACAGTAGTTTTCTCCCACATATGGGGTATCAGCATACTCAGGACAAATTGGACAACAACTTTTGGGGTCCAATTTCTCCTGGTACCCTTGGGAAAATAAAAAATGGTAACTAAAAGATCATGTTTGTGGAAAAAATACGAATTTTTTATTTTCACGCCCGGGCGTTATAAACTTCTGTGAAGCACTGGGGGGTTCAAAGTGCTCACCACACATCTAGATAAGTTCCTTAGGGGGTCTAGTTTCCAAAATGGTGTCATTTGTGGGGGGGTTTCCACTGTTTTGGTACATCAGGGGTTTTCCAATCGCGACATGATGTCCGATCTCAATTCCAGCCAAAAACGTCAAATGGTGCTGCTTCCCTTCTGAGCTCTGCCATGCGCCCAAATAGTGGTTTACCCCCACATGTGGGGTATCAGCGTACTCAGGACAAATTGCACAATAACTTTTAGGGTCCTGTTACCCTTGGTAAAATAAAAATTGGGGTGAAAAGATCATTTTTGTGGAAAAAATATGATTTTTTAATTGTACCGCTGTACGTTATAAACTTCTGTAAAGCCCTTGTGGGTTCAAAGTTCTCACCACATATCTAGATAAGTTCCTTGGGGGGTCTAGTTTCCAAAATGGGGTCACTTGTAGGGAGTTTCCACTGTTTAGGTACATCAGGGACTCTCCAAACGTGTCATGGCGTCCGATCTGAATTCCAGCCAATTTTGCATTGAAAAAATCAAACGGCACTCCTTCCATTCTGAGCTCTGCCATTCACCGAAACAGTCGTTCCCCCTACATATCAGGTATCAGCGTACTCAGGACAAATTGCACAATAACTTTTGCAGTCCAATTTCTCCTGTTACCCTTGGTAAAATAAAAAAAATTGAACCTGAAGTATTTTTTTTTGTGAAAAAAAGTTAGATGTTCATTTTTTTTAAATATTCAAAAAAATTCCTGTGACGCACCTAAAGGGTTAATAAACTTCTTGAATGTGGTTTTGAGCACCTTAAGGGGTGCAGTTTTTAGAATGGTGTCACTTTTGGGTATTTTCTATCATATAGACCCCTCAAAGTGGCTTCAAATGTGATGTGGTCCTAAAAATAAAATGGTGTTGTAAAAATGAGAAATCGCTGGTCAACTTTTAACCCTTATAACTTCCTAACAGAAAAAAAATTTTGGTTCCAAAATTGTGCTGATGTAAAGTAAACATGTGGGAAATGTTAGTTATCAAGTTTTTTGTGTGCAGTATCTCTGTGATTTAAGGGCATAAAAATTCTAAGTTGGAAAATTGCGAAATTTTCAAAATTTTTGCCAAATTTCCGTTTTTCTCACAAATAAACGCAAGTTATTTGAATGAAATTTTACCACTAACATGAAGTACAATATGTCACGAGAAAACAATGTCAGAATCACCGGGATCCATGGAAGCGTTCCAGAGTTATGACCTCATAAATGTACAGTGGTCAGAATTGTAAAAATTGGCCCGGTCATGAACGTGCAAACCACCGTTGGGGGTGAAGGGGTTAAATAAAAACACAGACTCCTTTATTTGAAAGAAACACTCCTCACCCTCTTTCACTTATTTATTACTATAAAATTAAAAATAATAAAACACCATATTCCTAGTCCCAGAAAGTGCTCCAACTCTGCAACATCTTAGGCTGGAGTCACACACAACGATGAAAAAAACGGTCCGATTTTAGCTGTCCGAAATCGCACAAAGGTATCTTAACCAGTGATCCGTTTTTGATGCAATTTTTCTTCATTGATGCGATTTTAATCGCATGGAAGGATCCGTTTCACATCCGTCTGCCGATTTTTTATCTGACCATTCCAAAATTGACAAATAACGGTTTTTAGGCCTGAAGCTCATTTAAAAAAATCATCGCACCCTATATTTATGGCCTCTCCTACAGGTGTGAGGCTGCTACCTTTGACATACAATCACTGCTTGGATTTGGTTAGCTCTGCTTTGTGCTAAACATGACAGACAGGCTCACTTTTAACACCACTGAGCGTGTTCTTTTCTATTGGGTTTTATCCCGACGTTTTGGGGAGCAATCCCCTGTGATTGTGGATCCGAGGAGGCGTAGGTGAATGTGGGTCCATCCCCTTTTGCTCCGAAGGATATCTAAAGGCCATTTCCACCGTCTCTATACAGCTCTGCGTAGCCATCCGGAGAAGTTCTATCAATATTGTTGGATAAGCCTTGCTACCTTTGATATTTTGCTGGAGATTGTGCGCCCTGGGATCACGTTTCAGGACACGAGGATGCGCAAAGCTATTTCTGCAAAGGAGCGTCTACTCCTCACCTTACGGTATGTCTCAAACCAATATGTTGATGATGTGTGAAGCTGCATATTTATTTAACACACCTTGAATCTTATTTCGTATTGCCCTATTATCTTAAATGATGTAGAAAACATTTACCAAAACAAATTTTATGCTTGTGGCTTACGGAACCAAGCCATGGCATGTAATGTAATGTTCATCATGCCTACTTTAGACTTCCTCGACTTTAAATGTTTTTGAAACTGTGTCTGTTGTTTGTTGGGCTGTGTACTCAATGTTTTTTTTCCTTTTTTTTAGGTTCCTTTCAACTGGCCTTTCATATGCTGGTCTGCATTTAGAATTTTTAATTGGGAAATCAACAATCTCTGGCATTGTACGGTCTACATGCTCTGAAATCTGGACCACACTCCATCATGTGGTAATGCTGGAGCCCAAAATGCCTGACTGGTTGCGTATCTCCCGTGGATTTGAGGACACGTGCCAGTTCCCACAATGTATTGGAGCCCTAGATGGGAAGCACATCCGTGTGCGTAAGCTGCCCAACTCAGGTTCCCAATTCTATAAATATAAACAATATTTTTCAGTAGTATTGTTGGCTTTGGTTGACACTCACTACAGGCTTATAATTGTAGATATTGGGGCCTAAGGAAGAACTGGAGACTCCAGAGTCTTCATTTCTTCCATTATGGGTCGGCGGCTGCGTAATAATGAGCTTGACCTACCCCCACCACGTCAGCTTCCCAACCCAAATCTGGAACCGGTGCCTTTGTTATTGTAGCAGATGAGGCGTTTCAATTGAGCAGACATGTCATGAGGCCATATCCACGAAGAACCCTTGACCACCGGCGTAGAATATTTAACTATCGCCTATCAAGTGCTCGGCGACTGGTGGTGTGTGCCTTTGGCATTCTTACTGCCAAATGGAGGGTACTACAGTCCGCAATTCAGCTGAGTGAAGCTAATGTCTATGAAGTTATTAAAGCCTGTGTTGTCCTGCATAACTTCACAAGAATTCATGACTGACCCTCATATGATGATGCTGAAGTGGACTCTGCTAATATGTCTAGGCCTAGGACACATGTAAACCCACCCCGTTGTCCAATTTCCGGACTCAAAGTACGTGTTGTGTTTACAAATTATTTCCTAACACCTCAGGGTGCAACTCCATGGCAAGATAATGCCTTATCTATGTAGTGGTTTGGTAGTGTTGTGTTCTCATAAAGATTGTTTGCGTCACCTTTTTGTTTATATTTTTTAACCAGTACTTGTTACTATATCTATATCTATCTAACACATTACAGAACATGTACGTACATGAACAGACACACATTGTGAATGTAACCAAGTTTATTACTTGTTTTTTTTTTGGCTTATTGCCGTACCAAATAACCATAGTACTGGCCTATGGCCTAATGTTATCAGCACATTAGTATTAAACATTACAATCACAAAAAATTAAACATCATGTAGAATACACAAAACCTACCAACAAGGTAAAAAGGAAAACCTACAAGTCATGGCAGGTTGGGGGTGGTGAAGGTGGGGGGCCTGTTTGTACATTTGGCCTTGGTTGCTGGCCCACATCTCTGTCCCCCTGTGCACTGGCAGCTGGCTGTGGCATGTGTTGCATCCTGCCAGGATCAATTTGTTGGTTTTGGTAGGGGTAATTTGGATATTGTTGTGGGTAGTCCTGGTAGGGCTGCCCAAATTGCCCATATCTCCCAATATGTCCATGTCTAACATACCCATGTTGGGGCCAAGCACCAACATTGGGTACGTTAAAGTGGCCATATTGGGCATGTGCGCCCTGGCCCATATATTGGACCTGTGGAGCCACATTGGGGATGTGTGCAGGCTGAGGCGGAGGTATTGGCACCCGTGGAGGAGGAGGAGGAGGAACAGGTTCCAAGGATGGTTGACTTGTCACATCAAGTCCAACCAGCCTATCAATCTGATTCTCATCTGACAGCTGCCACCTTTCAAAAAACTGAAAGACACTGCGGGGATTATTGGGTTGTGTGCTGGCATCCAAAACAATTTGGAGAGCCCCTCTCGTACGCAGCCTGTACCCACGGGGAATTGCCCTCAAATACTGTGCCAGACTGCGCCCATAAGCCTCCTCCCCATCATCATGAGCAGCTGTCGACAAGTAGTCCAATACACCTCGGTCAACCTGCATCCTTGTTCCCGAAGCTGCTCCTTCTCTCCTGCGCCTGCCTCGTCGTGGTAGGGCAGAAGGCTGTGGCGAGGTCTCCAGTGGCATGGTGGGGCTGCTACTGTTGCCCCGGTCATCAGGCTGTGCTGGCTGGCAAACTGATTCTGGTGGTGGTGATCTTGGTGGTGGTGGTGTTGCTCTGGGAAGTCCTGCAGATGGGCCGGAGCCTGCAGCAACATCCGACTCAGGATCATTCAGCACCTCAGAGTCGGAACCCGTCTCCCTCTCTGTGAGGTTTGACTCGGTGCTACAGTGGTAAAAATAACATCAAGTAAATTGTGCATACAGAATATACAAAGTACTACATTAAACCATGTACTTACGGTCTCAGCTCCATCACAGGAGCCAGGAAATGTAGGCGGTTGTAATAGAGGTATTTCCTCTTGGTGGTTCCGGCCGCTCCACTACGGGACCTCAGCTGTCTCTCCCTCCTATATGTGTCCCTGCAGCTGCGCCAACGCCTTGTCACATCAGTCACTACAATGTTAACAAAAACACAGGATTTTGTTACAACACACCTATGGCTATGGTATCAAGGGTTAACCTATGCTTAGGCACACATTTTACAAATGATATGATTTATATTCCTGTTGACTCCACACCAATCCAAAAATAAAAAAGGTTCAGGCCTACTACAAAGGACCTTCGAAAAAACATAATTGCTAAAAAATGTAAAAAATCCTGTGGTATTAATGCGAACATCTATGATGTTTTTATTACAAAAACATTAGTTATATAGTGGCTAAGATATGGGCCCTAAAAAAAAGAAGATCACTGCATTTGGTGGCAGAACAATTAGCTAAATAATTTAAATTTTTTTAATGCATAATCTTCATGCTGCCACCAGTCAGGGAGTTGTTGATGTTGTAAATATGGGCCAAAAAAAAAAGGCGAAGTAATTAATTACTGATATCTGAGCAATGACGACACTTATTGGGCCTTACATTGTGCAGATTAGATTTGGGGATTTGATTATGTGTAGACATTCTTTCACTTACTAATTTGGTCACGCACCTCACGAGGTCTTGCTGCATATCCAGGGAACATCTGGCCACAGATTCTTCTCCACGCTGCCTCCCTGCGTCTGAGGTCAGCATAGTGGGGATCTCTCTGGTCCCATAGTTCTGGCCTCTCCTTGACCAGAACTATCAGCATTTCCACATTGACTGGCGTGGACATGATGGAGGACTCCGTGGAGGCGTTCTTCCTGGTTTTTTTTTATGCTGCAAGAGAAATTTGCATACCCAAGCTTCCTGGCCATGCCTCCTGCTCTTTCCTGTTGCCCAGGAGAAGTTTTGCGATTTAATCGCAAGTCACACGTGTGGTGCGTTTTCAATGCGATTTTTAATCGCATCCATAGACTTGCATTGTCGAATCCGATCCGAAAATCGGTGACAATCGCAGCATGCTGCGATTGTCTTGGTCCGACGATCGGATCCAATAAAAAATCGCATGATGGGAGCTGCCCCATAGAATAACATTGGGACGAATGCAATGCGATTTTTTATCGCATTGCATTCGTCCGATTTAATCGCTAGTGTGACTCCAGCCTTAATTGCATGGCTGAGCGGTGGCATAATGTGACTGATCAGCCAGGAATCCAGGAGACACTGAGATGAGCCTCAGAACTCAGCTTCAGTGCCGAGCCCTGACGTCAAAATGTGATCGGAGTTCACAGCCACGCCACACAGCAGAAAAGCAATAATAGCTAAAGTTACAACTTTCAAATATCATCTGTTTCCTGTAAAGTCCTGTGTAAAAAACAGACTAGATTGATGTCGCTATAAATTTCCTACTCTAGTCATAGACATACAGTAATGCTGCTGTGAATATATGTATGGAAAAGCTCAGATCATGAAGATAATTATCAGTAATATAAATTTGTTATGTTATGTCATTAAACTATTGTTTCAGTTATTTATTAGTGCGGGATAACAAGCTTTCAACACTACAATAAATATCTCCAGAATTACCAAACTTGGTCTGCAACTCTAATTTTCTGAGGACCCCTGAATATGGCAACCTATCTACCCCTGTGAAGACATGGCATTGTATCTTAATTCACCAGATGACTATTTTTAGCAAGCCAAGAAGAATAGACTTATCTATATATGTTTATTTCTGGTTGGTCAAGAAAACAGACTATTGTTTGTGTAAGCCTGTAATATTGACTTGTAAGCTGATATTTCATATGACATATTGTGCTCTTATCCTTGATGACTAGTGATGTATACTGATAGGCTAATTATGCCAGATAGTTTGGTGACTTCGAAAACAGAGGAGGAAAACTGTGCAAATAGATTAAATAATCAAGTAATGCTAGTTGATCTCATCTCCATTCTTACACTTTATGTAAATACTGGACAAAGGACACTTGCTAAGTATAAATATAGGTTACATACCTCTGTATAGGAAGTCTGAGAGACTGTGAGAGAGAGAGACAGCCAAAGATTCTGCCAAGACATCCAAACAACCTAGGAGACCTTGGCCCCGGTTGGAAGAATGCAGATCTGCTCCATTGACCATCGCTAAACCATGGATATGTTTGGAGAAAGCCAGGATTAGGACCCGCTCGTCACCTGGCTCCATGGAGATGTTTGGAGAAATCAGATTGTGACCCTCGGGTCAACTGGCCTTGTACCGCTGTTAGGTACTAGCAGGAATGCAGGATGCAGTGACAAGCAGGAGGCAGAACAAGAGTTAACAGGTTTTTTATAAAGAGTTATAACAGTAAATACTCCACTCAGGGAGAGAGAGAGAGAGAGAGAGAGAGAGAGAGAGAGAGAGAGAGAGAGTGTGAGGGAATATAGGTGAACAAAGCATATACAGTTATAGAGCAATAGTATAAGTTCAAATAATGGGTAGGCTTATCAGTCTGTGGTTCCTGGATGGAGGAGGCTGGAAAATACCACAATGGCGCTGTAGGTGACGAGAGAAGTCCCTGAACTGATCCTGGAGGAGGGTTAAGCACTGTCTCTTAACGGCAGAGACGTATCCTGGCCTTCCCTGCGTAGTCTTGTGGTCCTGGAACAAGGAACTGCTCAAGTGGGTGTCTGAGGTACCGTGATTGGTGAACGAAGTCCCGGAGTGGATGCCGCGGTCACGCTCCTTGCTTCAGCGTGCACTGTTTGGTCTGTACTGTGTCGCACACCGGCAGCAGTCAGCAGTGCGGATCGGTTTGTCTTAATAACATCATAGATAAGAGGAGTAATGGTCTCTGGAGGTACACAGTCTGTATGCACGGGAGATTAGAGAGTGCAACGCAGGCCTGCTCGCTGGCGTCAGTCTGCGGAGAGGGAGTCAACCTTCTCTTGAAACACATGCTGTCTTCCCGCCAAAGGCCCTGGCCCACCCCGTCCCTTTTATCTCAGACCCGCCCCTACAGCCAGGTGCAAAGCTCTCTTCCAGTCAGAAAGTGCTTCCCCTGGCAACAATGGTGGCAGCTCCGACAGTTCCGGCCCTGACACAAGAGAGATACCACTAGCCCGGTCCATCTCCCTACACCGCAATGGACTGTCATCTTTGTAAGCTTGTCAATACCTCCTCTCTATGTGTGTGCCACTAGTGGGGTAGTCGACCCTGGAAGATGAACCCAGGTTGTGACCCTCCGGTCAACTGACCTTGTACCTGAATGGACTGTCATCTTCCTATGCTTCCTATGCATGCCAATGGTGGGGTAGTTGACCCTGGGAGCCCTGAAGTAACAGCTGCCATTACCCTGGCAAGTCAGCGGAAGGGTGAGACTTTGTAATCTCCACCATCTTGTGGCATTTTGCTAGGACTGTTCGACATGTTATCTGCCTGTTTTGTGGTTCAATAATGTATTGTCACACTGTTTTACCCTCATCCTGTGTTTTCTGAATAGCATTATGCCCACATCAAAGGGAGAGCGGGCGTTCGGCGGGACAATCCCTGGTCCAAGCGGTTTCAGCTAGCAGACCTGGCTGCCCACTGACCCCCTGTGTCTCTACACCTCCTCAACAGAGGTTAGTGCAAGGAAATTAGCGGAGCAGGAGGAACTGGCTTTATAGATCCCATGCCTCCTCCACTCAAATTTGCATTAATTTTCACCTGCTTCCAAGATGACCACCGTAGTGGCATGGTGTCTGGGAAATATGAATTATTTCCTATTGTTCTAGGTACACACACAGAGCTGCGTGCTCCTCCTCCCCCTCAATTGGTTTGTGTAAAATCCAGTTCTTGCTGCATTCCCCTCAGACTACTGCCAGCTCCCTCAGTCTATTCTACCCACTCCCCCCTCTCTTCAGGCAAATAGTGACTTTTATTGCTCTGGCAGAGTTAACACACAATAATCCTAGAGACAGGAAAATAGATTTCCAGGATCAGGGTGATTGGGGCTATGCATAGCAACGTTTTACGTCCTTTAGGGCCATCAGAAACCTGGGAAAATAATTTCTGCCCCCCAGTAACACACAGACATGTCATGTTTGGTCTCAAAAGAATGGTAAATTTGCAGGGGAAAATGTAATGCCTCTATCGTCACCCTGTGAGCTTTCCAGCCAAAGATATGGAACGTAGAAGTGTTTTAATATTCTTCCAAAAGAGGTGTACCCCTTTGAACATGGCCCACTAGTGAGGTCAACAAGGGAGGAGTTTCTAGGTTTGTAGCCAAAGTATAAAACCGAAATTCACATTTTGGATGGTGTCTGATGCTTAGTGACATCAAGTCCACCTATGTGCAATCTAAGAGTCATGTGGTCTGTCCGTATATATATATATATGTAATGCTGAGATGCACTACTGCGCCTTAGGTCACGCACCATGTGGCATGCAGACAGTATCACTTCGCTATGACAGAGACAAAAATAAAAGTAAACAAAGATTGTGATGCTAGGGTGCACTTAATTAACCTCTGTTTAATGGTAGTACCATGTCATGTGGTGCACTCCAAATAGTCCAGATAACAGGGAGGCCAGAGAAGCTATGGATAAATTTTATTTGTTGCACGAATACACAGGTTTATCCAGATAAACGATGATTTAACAGAGATTCAATTCTAATGCAGCAATCACACTTACAGTACTTTCAGATATAGTTGCACAGATATAACAATGTTGCAGTGATTCCTGAGTCTCAACTTCTGCTTATATGCACAGTCCTGAGCACACAGCTATCTGAAGCTGAGGCTGTGGATTCTCTTTCTGGCTGTTTCCTACATGCTCCTTCAGTTTTCTTGAGCAACTAACTTGTGCACACAAAATGTCATCTCTCAGTCCTAAGCCAGGACTTGGTCATGTAATCTAACCATTTGACCTTATGGGCATATATGGAAAGCATGGCTTTAACTCTTAACAGCCTCCTTATAGCAGAATATAATAAGTACATCACTTTGTGCATATATAAACCACTTTTATGTACTGAATTCTAAGGTACATTATCTTCAATTGGGAATGTGAACATTATGCAAACCTAATGAGGTAGCTGCTAGCTCTGCTACATCTTAAAGGCACATACACTAGAATTTTGGAGCATTACACACACACCTTTTCTGAGAGGCCACAGATGTTGCAACATCATTAACAAGAGGCACCACTAACCAAACACCACCATGATCACCAAGGAGATCTCCAAACAAGTCAGGGACAAGGTTATTGAGAAGTACAAGTCAGGGTTGTGTTGCAAAACAAAATCCCAATCTCTGATGATCCTCTGGAGCACCATCAAGTCCATTATCATCAAATGGAAAGAACATGGTACCACAACAAACCTGCCAAGAAAGGGCCACCACCAAAACTATTCACCTGGGCAAGGAGCACATTAATTAAAGAGGCAGTACACAGACCAAAGGTAAACCTGAAGGAGATGCAAAGCCACCAAGCAGAGACTAGAGTATCTGTCCATACGACAACAATAAGCTGTACACTCCATAGAGGTGGCCTTTATGAAAGAGTCGGTAGAAAATAAGCCTTTACTTACACACAGAAATTGTAAGGCTCTTTTGAGTTTGCCAAAAGACATGTGGGAGACTCACCAAATGTATGGAGGAAGATGCTATGGTCAGATGAGACCAAAATTCAACCTTTTGGTTTTGAAGGTAAACACAATACCTGGCCCCAAATCATCACCACAAGAACAGCATCCCCACAGTGAAACAAGGTGGTGGCAACATCATGTGTTGGGGATGTTTTTCAGCAGCAGGGACAGGGAAAACTTTCAGATTCGAGGAGGAAATGGATGGTGCCAAATACAGGCATATTCTTGAGAAAATTCTGTTTCAGTCTGTCAGTGATTTGAGAATGGGGGAGAGGTTCACCTTCCAACAAGACAATGACCCAAAGCATACTGCTAAAGCAACACTTGAGTGGTTAAAGGGGAAACATGTACATATTTTGGAGTGGCCTAGTCAAGACCTTAATCCAATTGAGAATCTGTGATCAGACTTGAAGATTGCCATTGAACACTGAGGAGCTGTCATCACGGCTAGATAAGAGGAGATTGAGTTAAATTTTTATAAATTATTATTCAGCCATTCTCAAATGGATTTTCATAGTAAATGCACCAGTCTCATCAGATATAAGAGATCTATTTAGTAAATTGTGCAGTTTGTATTGTACCTGATAATGAATTCTGAACATATTTCGTATCCCCATACGCTTGAGTAATAAAATGTTCTCCAGTCAGAGACATATGATTTACTCCACTTTAGACTTATAATTAGAGTGAGTTTGATCCTCTATATTTCTGGCGCTGTGAGATATTGACAGAATCTGTCAAAAGAGACATGTTCCAGGAGCAGATCACAGGGTGATCAGTGGATTAATGATGCAGCCACACTTTGAAAGGCAGTTGTCTCTGAGGAGATAACCCTTTTAACTACCTGATGACACATGACGAGGTGCAAGAAATGAGGCCTCATATAGAAACACTGAACAAAATTGTAAAATATTTGATGGCCAAAATAAAATGACTAAGACAAAGCTGCAATTTCAGACCCCACAAGTATTCAATTTCAAATCCAAAAAAGTTGGGACGCTGTGTAAAATGTAAATAAAACAAGACGGCTGTCAGGCGTCTGGGTTCAAACCCTTGAGTCTGTGCTTTGTAGTTGGCTTCTCTGTCGGCTGAACCACAGCAGATACATCTTTTCTCCACGTGTTTAGTTTCTGTTATTCTTGCTTTAGTCTTTTTATGGTAATAGGTGTTTTAATTTACTTATTTTTCTGCCCTATCATCTTTCGGGTGCGGATTTATATACTTTTCCCCTGCTGGTATTTCCTGCAGGTGATAGTCTCATTTGGATGTCCTGCCATACTGCTGTAGTTTAAGTCAGTAAGTGAAAGACTAGCTAGGGTTTATCTCACTGCTGTTTATGTTACTTTTATTTACTGTGCACCTATCTTCTCTTTCTTTTTAGGGAGAAGGCAGCATATTCTCTAACAGTATGTACTTATTCCTTTATTTTGTATTTTGTGGTTTGTATTACTCACTATGAGATCTCTTTCTATTTCAGCACACTTTTCCTTCTGTAGGTAATTTGCACTCTGCTCTGCCCTCCGATTCTTTAGGAGCAATGAGAAGTGCTCTACGGCCTTTCAGACAGCTTGGGTCCAAGATCATCTAGTCTGTGGTTAGGGCTATCTCAGCTCCACCACTAGGGACTGTGGGGGCAGGATCTGTAGTCTTTACAGGAACCAGCAGGGTCAGCTGCAGATGATTTTTAAATCTCTTATCGACATATTTTACTAACCACAGATTATAGGACACAGATCAGAAGTTGGATTATGGACATTTTCCATTTCATTTGAAAAAAATAACTCATTAACTCATTTAGAAATTGATGGCAGAAAAACATCTCAAAAAATTAGGGACAGGGTTAACAAAAGGCTAGAAAAGTGAGTGGTAATAATAATGAAAAACAGCTGGAGGATCAATTTTTAGCTAAGTCACATGACTTCATATAATGTTAGAGAGACAGAATATCTTTAGAAGCAAAGATGATCAGAGATTGACCAATCTGTGAACAAGTGCATCTAAAAATGGTGGTACAATTTCTGAAAAATGTTCGCGAATGCAAGATTGCAAAGACTTCTAATATCCCACCATCTACAGTACATAAAATCATGAAAAGATTTAGAGAGTCTGGAGAAATCCATCTGCACAAGGGACAAGCCCAACGTCAATATTGGATGATCATGATCTATGGGTACTGCAATAAAAACAGACATGATTCGGTTGTGTAGATCACTGCACGGGATCAGGAAAACTTCCAGAAATTATTGTCTGTCAACAGAGTTCGCCATGCAAAACAACAAATGCAAAGGAACCATAAATCAAAATAATCCTGAAATGCTGCCATGTTCCCTGGGCCAAAGCTCATAAATAAAAATGTAGGTACATCAATGGATGTACACTGCTCCCCTCAGGGGCGGGTTCGGCATAGCCCCTGATCGTCCAATTTGGCAGTAAACTCCTGCGATTCTTTCAGGCGCTTATACGCCACCGCCACCCCGCAAAGTCCTTTTCTGTTCTGGATATTCTGATTTAAGCCAACAATCCCGAACACAGTCCAATTTTGTAATCCACAAGGGTAAATCTTCAACCCGTTCAGCTCAGGTACTTTAGATCTTTGGCGAAGTCTTACCGCTGAAATTGGTGTATTGGCGGTGATGATCCTGCTGACTACGACAAGTGTAGGTACATGTGTCGACTGGGGGGGTGGTCCCTTTTTTGCCGCGAACAGACTGGAGACAGAAACCGATGTGCGTTCAACAGGTCCGCTTTATTGGCCGTCCTCCCGACGACCACAGCAACACAGCAGCAGCATGACAGCTTCTACACACAGGCCCGGGTACCTTTCACCTTCTTCTCTGTCCTTTACAGTGACTTTCCCCTCGCCTCTTTCACTGTGACTGCCTTTGGCCCACCACCACAGCGCTTAACCTGTCCAAGTCCATCCATCTGGTACCCCCGGGCTTCCTCTGTCCTGTGGCTCTCCTGTCAGGGCCACCCCCCTGACCGTTTCTCCTTCCAATCCCTCCCAGAGTTCTTCCTCTGTCTCTTCCCTCTTCAGTCTCCTGCTCTGCAGAAGTCCTCCTCCTGGACTGGCTGGCTTCTGGAACTCTCTCTGCCTATTTATTCCCCTCCCCAGGAATTCCCCACTAGAGCCCCTGTAACTCCGCCCACCATGACTATGTGGTTTCCTAGCCTTGAAGGGGTTGTCCGGGCTTTTCACATAATCTCAGTACTTTTCTGGGCTGCAGAATTATGACAATAAGTAATTTACTTTCTGTCACTAGTTTGCACGGTTTTCTAGATATTCTGAACAGAGCGTCCAAAGGGGGTGTGTTATGGCATTGAAATGAGAACTAGTCGTAACCTCCTACTCTACTCCAAACATGCCCTCTATAGCAACAACCCCACCCTCCATAGCTACAGGCCCTCCCCATCCACATGAAGAAGCCCTCATCTCACAGTAACAAATCCTCCCCCTCTAGCAGCCTCACTGAAGAGAGCAGACCACCCAGCTGCTCCTCCCCCAGACACACGCTGAACAGTGATCTATGGAAAGTGAAACTAGTGAGGAGGAGGGAAAATTGTGTGCTGCATTAGTGCCTATGGCATGGGTGGCTTACACATCTTGAAAGACTCTATCACTGCTGAGCATTACATAGAGGTTTTAGAACAACATATACTCCTATCCAGACATAGTTACATAGGTGGAAAAAGACCTAGGTCCATCAAGTTCAACCATCATCTACTTCAGGGAAGGCCTTGCATTAAAACAATGCTAAACCACATCCTACATTTATCACAATAGACTGGAAGAAGAAGCGTTCAGTGATGAACCGGCCGCCTGCAGTCCGGACCTTTCACCAATAAAAAACATTTGGAGCCTTATGAAACAAAAAATCTGGCAAAGACCCCGGAGTGTGGAGAATCCTACAACAGACAAGAATCGGACAAGATTCCTCTCCGAAACCTCAACAATTGTCTCCTAATTTCCCAGACTGTTGTAAGGAGATGTCATTTCGAAATCACTGCATTCTTTTTTTTCTGTACATATTACACTGCGTCCAAACTTTTTAGAAATTGGGGTTGTTAAAAAGTAACCCGGTTTCTGCAGAGAAAAAGTAATTCTTTATTGTAATCCCTTCAGTTATTCAAATATGTTGAAATTTGTGTAGAGCTAGCTTATAATGTACCCTCACCCTAGTAATCAATATTCCTAAAGAATCACTGCTTACATAGTAAGTGCTCACTGAGCAAACATCTCCCGAATTAAAGGCCCTTTTACATTTAGCGATGCACCAGCGATCCGACCTGCGATCCGACCCGGTCAGGATCGCTGGTGCATCGCTAAATGATCGCTAGTGAGCTTTCACACAGAAAGACCTCACAGCAATGCAGCAGCGACGCAGCAGACGATACTCACCTTTCACACACAGCGATCCTGGCATCCTCCTGCCCGCGTCTAGCGTCGCTCGTCTCACACAGCAGGAAGCCCAGCAGGAAGCAGATGACGAGAAATGGAGCCGCCCAATCTCGCGCGATCAGCGATGGACAGCGGGGGAGCCGGTCGGAGGTAAGTATCACACATAGCGATATCGCTAGCAATATCGCTATAACGTCACAAAACCGTGACGTTTTAGCGATATTGCTAGCGATATCGCTATGTGTAAAACCCCCTTAAGAATGGCCCTAAATAAAATTGAGAAACGATTGTCAAGCTATTTTTCATTTGGGCTAAAAAATCGGGACAGCTGCCCCATTAAGGACAAACTGTCATTTTAACCACAGGCAACTGGATAATGTAGGACAAAGATCTGGAGATATGTGATATCTGCTCTGTGGTCTGTGGTCACAGATAAGCCCTCTGTTTTTTCTCATCCTGTCGTGTGTAACATCTTCCGCATCATTTATTTCTCAGGGCAAAACAAATAGTGTCAACAGCGGGCGCGTATGCACCTATATGATCTGTTTACTTGTCGTCCAATAGATTTTCCATATTTGGAACCGTTTTGGGACCATAAATTGAAAAGAATATCATCCAGTACAGGAATCATCCATTTATTTGGATATAAAAGTGTCATAAATAAAACTGCGTGCTAACCGAATGTCTTCGGCATGCTCGAAAAATGTGTTCGAGTCCGCGCGGCTCAAAGTCTCGCGGCTGATCAACAGCCATAACACTTTCAGGGATTGTCTGTTCGTTAGGCTATTCCTGCATTTGTTGAGGCTGTCGAACAGCCGTGAGACATGCTGGCGCAGGGGCTCGAACACAGTATTCGAGCACGACGAAGACACTCAGCACATGAGCATGCTCGGATAACCCCTAACTGGAAACCTACTGTTGTGTCATCCATTATAGGTTCCGTTTTTTAGCATTGCACATGCCAAGAAGATTAGAGATATTGAGAGACATCTCAAATAAAAGTGAATCTGTTTCAAACAAAGAAAAAATGAAAAACAGGAACAAAATTTTGTCTAATGTGGATCTGTTACAAACGGATGACAACAGGACATGTGAGCAGAGACTAAGGCCTCAATTCATCACAGCTTTTTCAACAGAATTTTGGTGCAACTCAAGTTTCTCAAAAATGATGTAACTTTTGGGGACGACCTTTGCTTGTCAAATTCATGATGGGCATTTGCTTATACTATGCCACAAGTCTTGGTGGACACAGAGGTGCGCGTCACTTCATGCCTCACCTGATTTATTAAGAGACGTGTGCCTTCAAATGAATCAGAATCCTCATCATGCTCTACTCTGAAAAATGCCCAGCTTGATGGATCAGGACGAGTGTGTGTGATTTGGTTTAGGAGTAAGGTTTCATTCACACATTACTCACTGACACTGTCTGAGTTGGATCTTATTGCTTTCACAGACTTTTTGGTAGAAGCTTGAGAAATCGGCATCAGTTTTTTGTTTTTTTTTGCATGCTAGAAAAAAATCTGATCCTGCGTATTGATGAAAATCAGCTCATACAAGCAAAAGTGCAGAGATGATATGACGCTCCCTGCTGGATGATGATGCCAGGAGACCGGCAGGGGCTAAAGGCCCTGTCACCCTAAACGACTTACCAGCGATCCCGACACCGATATCAAGGTGTCAGGATCGCTAGTAAGTCGCTATGTGATCGCTGGTGAGCTGTCACACAGACAGCTTCACCAGCGATCAGCACAGCGATGCCGAGCGCCTGGCATCGCTTGCCATCCCTGTAAAAAATAGAATCAAAATAAAAAATATAGTTCCCTCTCACCTTCCGACGTCCCGCGCAGCCATCCTGCCTCTCTCCACGCTCTGGTCCCAGTGATCCTTTGCACGAATGACCGCGAGATGTCACGGTCTCGAGGGATAACAAAGTCTCGCGGTCATTCGTGCAAAGGATCACTGGGACCGGAGCGTGGAGAGAGGCAGGATGGCGGAACAGGACGTCGGAAGGTGAGAATAACTCTATTTTTTTATTTTTTTTATTATTTTTTACACCTGATCGCTGGTCTCCCGCCTGTCACACACAGCGATGCGTGCTGGCCAGCGGGAGACCAGCGACCAAAGAAATGTCCAGAGGTTTCTTCCAGCGATCAGCGATACCGGCAGGGGGGCCGCTCGCTGATCGCTGTCACACATAGCGATCTCGCTGGTGAGATCGCTGTTACGTCACAAAAGTTGTGACTCAGCAGCGATCTCGCTACCGAGATCGTTAGTGAGACGGGGCCTTAACAGTGATGATGGTGGAGGTTCGGCATTGGGCCAGCCCATTAGCGCTCATTTTTACAGTAGTGGACAAATCTGTTACATCCTGTTCTAAGTTTGGGGGTTTCTCTAGACTCCCCCTAAAAACAGGATTCCGATAAAACCATAAAGGAACCAAAGGTTGCTATTTCATGAACGGAGTTGAAATAAACTTTGTGAGCGTTTTGTTTTTGAAAATTATTCTATTTTTTTCAGAAAAAAAGCAAAAATGGGGTTAATTTAAACTTTGTTTATGTCACAGCCTCTTCAGGGGTTCATTTCCTACCCCATTTCTAGGTGGATCCAGGTGGAATCCCTGAATGCACTTCAGAAATGCAGTGTGAACAAGGCCTTATAATAGGTCCAGCTTTGTCCTCTGTGTAAGTCACATATGCCCATGGAACAGTCAGAGGCCGACAAGGAGACTATGGCCAATTCCTCTTTACTCCCATGTGTTATGAGACACAACCCAAAAGGATATCAAAAATTTTACACAGAGAAACACATGCGCTAATATGGCAGCCGATTCAAAGAGACAGCTCACACATCAAAATGTTAAGATATAGCCAATATAGTCAACCTACAGTATATCACAGAAATTAAAATTAGTCCCTAGCAACTCAACCTCATCCAAAATAGGGTTGTTACTTCAATATTTAGTTCATTTTCTATATATGAGGTCAGCGAGAAATATTAGGGAGGTTAGAGGTGTAATCATAAGTTATAGTACATCATAAAAAAATCAGGAACCTTTTCCCCATCATCTTGTTGAGACTCAACCAACGACCTCTTCTAAGGGCTACAGAGGCAACTGTTACCTCTGCAACCCATATAGCTACGCCATTGAACATGACATAGAGAGAAGAGCTTGTAAGCAGTGTGCATGTTCTGCTGTCTACCAGTGGTGGTCGTTCTCCAAGGCAAGTAGCTGTAAACAAATAAAAAACAAATGTTAATACCTCGAGAATGGCTGACAATTTTAAAAAGCAGTATGTTGCGAAATTTGCCTATATTTCCAAGCACTACCTGATTGCACCCATTTATTAAGATGGGAATAACCTTTCTGCTCATATGACAAGACAACCTCAGAGAGATCTTTAGAGGCCTTTGGAGTTCATATTACAACAGTTAAGAGTTAAATACCAGATCTAAATGTCATTTGCTTGTTTTTTAACCTTGAGAAAGAAGCCAGAACGGCGCTGAAATGCAAAAGTACTAATATCCTTATCTGAAGCTCCTAGGCTCCTCAAATCCCGCATAACGTGACTTTCTCCATTTGGCCGGGGTCAAACATGCGAGAAACTTGCACGAGTCTCGCATGTCAATACGCAGCACTGCTGCCGGAACTCGGAGGGGAGCATGCGGCTTCATGTCTATCTATGCAGCCACACGCTCCAGTCCCTAGTGCCGGCGGCAGTGCCGGGTATTGACATGTGAAACTCATTCAAGTTTTTTGCATGTCTGACCCTGGCTTTCTGGTAAATATCAGATCTAGTGATCCCATTTAGTAGATTTAGACAACATGAAACCATCCAGTATTATCTACCTCCAAAAAAGGAGAAAGATTCTGTAATCTAAAGCGTTCCCTTTAGCTTTGGGCCCCATAGTACTTGTGTAACGATCAACGTGAGGCTGGACACACCGCCTCCAGCAGGGCGAATTTATGACACACGCCACCCTGGATACACCGCCTCCAGCAGGGCGAATTTAAATGATAAGACGTGCAGCCGGATACACTGCCTCCAGCAGGTGAATTTCAGAAATACACGTAAAACAGGATACACCGCCTCCAGCAGGGCGAATTAAAATAATAAGGGAAAACACCAGGGACACAATAACAATGGTGGGCCCTGCACTGAAACACACATAAAGGAAAGGCACACACAGGGAAACACTACTTAGCTTTACTCCGCTGCACTTGCTCCTGGCAACAGAGTCCACCACCAGAATGCAGGTCTCCTCCTGAAACGCTGCCACCAAGCTCTGTCAGAGCTACAAGGAAATCCCCTATGACTCCTTCCACACCAGTGCTCAGACCGTGCTGCAAGGAGCTCTCTCCAGCTCCTTCCTCCACCAGGGATGGTTGGAAATGAATACTATCACCAACGCTGATTTCAACAGCTGTGACTCTTTTATAGCAGAGTCAGCAATCACACCTGCATTACAATCATGTGCACTAAACTAAAGAAACAGAGTGCAATGATGCTCATCACCACCGGGGGCAAACTTAGAACAAAGGACACCACAGTGCAATAATCCCAATGGCCACCGGGGGCAAAAGCCACACCAAAGCACACAGCTTCAGGAAAAAAAAGGTTACATGTGCTTTTAACTGTCATCATCCAACCTGGATCATGACAACTTGCTATGGCTGCAGTGGCTTTGGTTACACCTTTATTGAGGACTATAATTTCGATCAAAATGGATTAAACTAGATTTTAAGACCAACATTTTATTTTTTTTCCCAATTTGATAAATTCACTTAATAATATCCTATATAATATTGCAAAAAAATGAAAAAAAATGTAAATATATTTTTTTATTATTTATTTTTACATTTTTCTTCTCATTTGAGGCTGAGCTCATCATATCATACTTCTTATATTGCTTTTAATCTTTTGGGGTATAAAAGATACAGTGAGATTTACATCTCATTTTCAGCTACCACCCATTAAAACCAACAGGACTTGGAAAGCATAAAAATAAAATCAGAAGCTGGAGGAAGGTAATAGCAATGAGCAGACAGGCTGGCTCTGAGGTTGTATAGAGCCGGCTCTGTGCTGCACACCAGGCTCAGTGCAGGTCAAATGAGATCGCTTACATTTCTTTGTAGTAACCTTGGGTCCTGAGGGAGAACAGGCTTTTTTGTCCCCTACTCCCCGATCTTGCCCCTCCCAATTATCTCGTCTTCCCCTCCTGCCTGACAAAGGTAACAGCAGAAGGCCAGTCATTTTTCCTTCCCTTGGGTAATTGAAAAAAGTCAAATAAAAGGATTCATCATTAATCTCTGGCGGACTATCTGACTGCGCCGATAAAATAATCATTAACTTACATACTTCAATATCCTTGACATCTGTTCAGATAATGTTAAGGAACTACACTGTTTGAGATCATTATGGCCGGCAGCCGGCTACCCAACGGCTAGCAAATTAAATTTATAGACTGCAGAGTTCATATATAGCGAATAATGTCCAATAATAATCACTGTAAATACAAAATTAATTATTATACCCTAATTATTGCATTTTTCTAAAAATACGCTATGATTATTTATTATTTAACAATTTTACTTTTTTAGATAAAATAATATTTGCCAATAAAGATATATATCTTTGTACCGTGTTAGCCAGTAGATAGAAAAATGCCCGATGAAGAGACCTGAGTAGTCTCGAAAGCTTGCAATGTGTTCCCATCTTTTCAGTTAGCCGTTAAAAGGTATCAACCACTGAGGACTCTCAATTCTGAATATTTGCCAATAAAGTTTTAACATAACTTTAAAACCACTCATAGATGAAGTACATAATATTGATTATGTTATGACAATTGGAAGATGGCAAGAATAAGGATCTGAACAACTCTGACAAAGCCCAAACTGTGATGTCTAAAGCACCTGTGGGCCAAGAAGGGAGACCAAGTGATTTGATGACTGACTGGGTCATGGACTCATTAATGCACATGGGGTAAAGGGCAGCTAGCCTATCTAGTCCAATCTCACAGCTACTGAACCACAAATTGATGAAATAAAGTTTATTTTGGCTATGGTATATAGGTGTCAGATGATAAAGGACACTGCATAGATACATACAATGTTAGAGTTGGAAGAGACCTCCATGGTCATCATGTCCAACCCTCTGCTCAATGCAGGATTCACTAAATCATCTCAGACAGATGTCTATCCAGCCTCTGTTTGTAGACTTCCATTGAAGAAAAACTCACCACCTCTCTTGACAGCCTGTTCCACTCATTGATCACCCTCACTGTCAAAAAGTTTTTTCTAAATCTAATTTGTATCTTCTCCCTTTCAGTTTCATCCCATTGCTTCTCGTGTTTCCATGTGCAAATGAGAATAAAGATGATCTCTCTACAATGTGACAGCACTTCAGATATCTGTAGACAGCTATTAAGTCTACTCTTAGTCTTCTTTTTTGCAAGTTAAACATTCCCAGATCCTTTAACCCCTTAAGGGTGGTTTGCACGTTCATGACCGGGCCAATTTTTACAATTCTGACCACTGTCCCTTTATGAGGTAATAACTCTGAAACGCTTCCATGGATCCTGGTGATTCTGAGATTGTTTTCTCGTGACATATGGTACTTCATGTTAGTGGTAAAATTTCATTCAAATAACTTGCGTTTATTTGTGAAAAAAATGGAAATTTGGCAAAATTTTTGAAAATTTCGCAATTTTCCAACTTTGAATTTTTATGCCCCTAAATCACAGAGATACGGCACACAAAAAAACTTGATAAGTAACATTTCCCACATGTTTACTTTACATCAGCACAATTTTGGAACCAAAATTTTTTTTTGTTAGGAAGTTATAAGGGTTAAAAGTTGACCAGTGATTTTTCATTTTTGCAACACCATTTTATTTTTACGGACCACATCACATTTGAAGCCACTTTGAGGGGTCTATATGATAGAAAATACCCAAAAGTGACACCATTCTAAAAACTGCACCCCTTAAGGTGCTCAAAACCACATTCAAGAAGTTTATTAACCCTTCAGGTGCTTCACAGGAATTTTTTGAATATTTAAAAAAAAATGAACATTTAACTTTTTTTCACAAAAAAAATACTTCAGGTTCAACTTTTTTTTATTTTACCAAGGGTAAAATGAGAAATTGGATTGCAAAAGTTATTGTGCAATTTGTCCTGAGTACGCTGATACCTGATATGTGGGGGGAAACCACTGTTTCGGCGCATGGCAGAGCTCAGAAGGGAAGGAGCGCAGTTTGACTTTTTCAATGCAAAATTGGCAGGAATTCAGATCGGACACCATGTCACGTTTGAAGAGCCCCTGATGTACCTAAACAGTGGAAACCCCCCACAAGTAACCCCATTTTGGAAACTAGACCCCCCAAGGAACTTATCAAGATATGTGGTGAGAACTTTGAACCCACAAGGGCTTCACAGAAGTTTATAACGTACGACGGTACAATTAGAAAGTCATATTTTTTCCACAAAAATGATCTTTTCACCCCCAATTATTATTTTCCCAAGGTTAACAGGACCCTAAAAGTTATTGTGCAATTTGTCCTGAGCATGCTGATACCCCATATGTGGGGGTAAACCACTATTTGGGCGCATGGCAGAGCTCAGAAGGGAAGCAGCGCCATTTGACGCCCTTGGCTGGAATTGAGATCTGACACCATGTCGCGTTTGGAAAGCCCCTGATGTACCAAAACAGTGGAAACCCCCCACAAATGACCCCATATTGGAAACTAGACCCCACAAGAAACTTATCTAGATGTGGGGTGAGCACTTTGAACCCCCCAGTGCTTCACAGAAGTTTATAATGCCTGGGCGTGAAAATTAAAAAATCACATTTTTTCCACAAACATGATCTTTTAGTCCTCAATTTTTTTTATTTTCCCAAGGGTACCAGGACAAATTAGACCACAAAAGTTGTTGTCCAATTTGTCCTGAGTATGCTGATACCTCATATGTGGGAGAAAACTACTGTATGGGCACACGTCAGGGCTCGGAAGGGAAGTAGTAATGTTTTGGAATGCAGACTTTGATGGAATGGTCTGCGGGTGTCATGTGCGTTTGGAGAGCCTCTGATGTGCCTAAACTATTGAAACTCCCCACAAGTGACCCCATTTTGGAAACTATACCCCCCACGGAACTTATCTAGATGTGTGGTGAGCACTTTGAACCCCCAAGTGCTTCACAGAAGTTTATAACGTCCGGGCATAAAAATAAAAAAATCATAATTTTTTCCACAAAAATGATATTTTTGCCCCCAATTTTTTATTTTCCTAAGGGTAACAGGAGAAATTGGACCCCAAAAGTTGTTTTGCAATTTGTTCTGAGTAGGCTGATACCCCATATGTGGGGGTAAAATACTGTTTGGGCGCATGGCAGAGCTTGGAAGGGAAGGAGCACCATTTGACTTTTTCAACGCAGAATTGGCTGGAATTGAGATCAGACGCCATGTTGTGTTTGGAGGCCACCTGATGTGCCCAAAGAGTGGAAACCCCCCAATTCTAACTCCATCCCTAACCCCAACACACCCCTAACCATAATCTCAGCCCTAACCCTAACCCTAGCCCTAACTCTAGCCCTAACCCTAGCCGTGTCATGGTCCAGTCCGGAGTTTATCTTCTGCAGTCTTCACTCCGGACTGGTCATGCGGGGGTTAATCTCCTCAGCCTCGTTCTGGAGCTAGCTGGGCTATTTAAATCCCTCACAGCCTGCTGACCAGTGTTAGTGATAGCTCAAGCTTGCAGTTTAGAGCCGCTGACCCTTGTACCCTGGTGATCCTCCTGCCTTTGACTGATATTCACGTGTATGACTCGGACTGATTTCTGACCTCGTCTCTTGGTATTCGTCTCTGCTGTTACGTTCCCTCTCTGGCATCTGACTCCCTGGCTTATACCCCGACCACGTATTTCGTCTCACGTTTTGGACCCCGTGCTCATGTTCTGGCTTTCTGACTCTCGGCTTTGGCATTTTGACTACGTGTATTGCTGCTCCTTCTGGTACGTCTGCTCCTGTTAGTTTCTGACTCGGTTCGTCTGACTATTCTCTCTTGTTACCTGTGGCACCTGTGCTGTTGCTCAGGGTTGCTGCTCTTTGTGTGTTACCTCTCTTCCCTCACCAGCTCCCCCTGGTGGAGGTTTCACTACATTATCACTAACCTCACATTTAAACGGGATTTTGCATTTTTTTTTCTTTGGCCATGGATCTGCTGCATAACTTGACAGATCAAGTGTCCAGTTTGACGCAGATGGCGCAGGACTTTTCTGTGAATCATCAGTCCCTTGTCATGTCTCAGACCCTCTTACAGAAAGAACTGACTGAGACTATTAAGACCATGCAGGGAAACACCTCTCATATTGTTTGTCCACCAGGTGACTCTGTAGATGTTATTTTGCACTCTCCTGAACCCTCAGTTAAACTTCCTGACACATATATTCAAGGAGAGTTGTAAATTATGGTTTTCTCTTAGACCCCGATCGTCTGGGGATGAGACTCAGCGGGTGGGGATTGTTATCTCCTTACTTAGGGAGGGTCCCCAATCCTGGGCTTTTTCGTTGCCCCCTACTGCCCCTGAACGGATGTCGGTAGATAGGTTCTTTGAGGCCCTAGGACTTATCTATGACGAACCGGACCGTGTTAGGGTGGCAGAGGACACTATTTTGGGTCTGGGGCAAGGGAAGCACTCAGCCGAATGGTACAGCTCCGAATTCCGTCGATGGTCCACTGAGGTGTCCTGGGACGACTCTGCACTGAGATGTCTGTTCAGGAAGGGACTGTCGGATTGCTTGAAGGACGCTCTGGCTCTCCATCCACCTCCCAGTTCATTGGAGGAGGCTATGAGTCAGGCTATCCGTATGGATCGGAGACTGCGGGAGAGAGGTGTTACTCAGCGAGGGGTTCCGTTTTTCCCTGCTAACCCTGATGTTTTGCTTCCATCTGAACCTATGGAGGTGGGAGCCACCAACCCCCAGGAGAAAGAGAGGAGACGGCGACGTGATGGAAAATTGTGTTTTTACTGCGGAGATCCCGGACATTGGAAAAAAGACTGCCCCTCCTGTCCTCCGACTAACAAGCGGCTGAGTCTGGGTGATAATCGTGGAGGTCACCCAGACTCTCAGGTACCTTTTTCTTCCTTTTCAAGAGTACTGCTAAAGGTGGAACTTGGTGTTGAGAACGGCTTTTTCCATACTTCGGCTTTTGTAGACTGTGGGTCATCCCTGAACCTGATTGACTCTAAGCTGGTGGCTCGCTGTAGATTAGGGACAATTAGGTTGGGGACTCCCTTAAAAATTGTGGCTATTGATTCTACACCACTCACTAAGGATGGTCTCCATTTCAGTTCTAAAGAGTTTACCCTCAGGGTGGGGGCCCTACACCAGGAGCGCATGTCATGCTTTGTTTTGGATAACCTCCCTGCTGGCCTGCTGTTAGGGTTTCCCTGGTTGCAACGGCATAACCCAGTTATTGACTGGGGGTCCCGGGATATTGTTAAATGGGGACCTGGGTGTTCTGAAAATTGTCTTGCTACTGTGTCTATGTCATCCGTCAACCTGGAGGGTATTCCGGAGTACCTAAAGTGTTTTAAGGATGTGTTCTCCGAAAAGGAGGCTGAGGTTCTACCACCACACCGCCCATTCGATTGTGCCGTGGATCTTGTTCCCGGTGCCAAATTGCCCAAAGCCCGGCTGTATAATCTCTCCGGCCCTGAGCGGGCTGCTATGAAGGAGTATATCTCTGAGAGCCTCCGTAAAGGGCATATACGGCCATCTGTCTCTCCCGTGGCAGCGGGGTTCTTTTTTCTTTAAAAAAGACATCAACAAACTGGAGCAAGTTCAGAAAAGAGCGACCAGAATGGTGACCGGTCTGCAAACCCTGTCTTATGAGGAAAGGTTGCAGGATTTGGGAATGTTTAGTTTGCAAAAGAGAAGACTGAGAGGAGACTTAATAGCTGTCTACAAATATCTAAAGGGCTGTCACATTGTAGAAGGATCAACTTTATTCTCATTTGCACAAGGAAAGACTAGAAGCAATGGGATGAAACTGAATGGGAAGAGACACAGATTAGATATTAGAAAAAACTTTTTGACAGTTAGAGTGATCAATGAGTGGAACAGGCTGCCACGAGAAGTGGTGAGTTCTCCTTCAATGGAAGTCTTCAAACAGAGGCTGGACAGACATCTGACTGGGATGATTTAGCGAATCCTGCTTTGAGCAGGGGGTTGGACCAGATGGCCCAGGAGGTCCCTTCCAAGTCTACGATTATATGATTCTATGATTCTATGATTCTAAAAAAGAAGGATGGTGGTTTACGCCCATGCCTCGATTTTCGAGAACTGAATAAAATAACCATAAGAAACGCCTACCCTCTCCCACTGATACCTGATTTGTACAATCAATTGTCGGGGGCCAGGTGGTTCTCTAAGTTGGACCTCAGGGGAGCATACAATCTCATCCGTATGCTGGAGGGGGATGAATGGAAAACTGCGTTTCTCACCTCTGAGGGTCTGTTTGAAAATTTGGTTATGCCCTTCGGTTTGACTACCGCACCAGCGGTATTCCAGAATTTCATTAACCATGTTTTTTCTGATTTTATTGCACGTTTTGTAGTTGTTTATCTTGACGATATACTTATATATTCTTCTGATAGACAAAGTCCCGGACTGATTTCTGACCCCGTCTCTTGGTATTCGTCTCTGCTGTTACGTTCCCTCTCTGGCATCTGACTCCCTGGCTTGTACCCCGACCACGTATTTCGGCTCACGTTTTGGACCCCGTGCTCATGTTCTGGCTTTCTGACTCTCGGCTTTGGCATTTTGACTACGTGTATTGCTGCTCCTTCTGTTACGTCTGCTCCTGTTAGTTTCTGACTCGGTTCGTCTGACTATTCTCTCTTGTTACCTGTGGCACCTGTGCTGTTGCTCAGGGTTGCTGCTCTTAGTGTATAACCTCTCTTCCCTCACCAGCTCCCCCTGGTGGAGGTTTCACTACAGCCCTAGCCCTAACCCTAATGGGAAAATGGAAATAAATACATTTTTTTAATTTTATTATTTTTCCCTAACTAAGGGGGTGATAACGGGGGGTTTGATTTACTATTTATGGCGGTTTTTTATGTTTGGCAGCTGTCACACGCTAAAAGACGCTTTTTATTGTAAAAATAGTTTGTGCATCACCACATTTTGTGAGCTATAATTTTTCCATATTTTGACCCACCGAGTCATGTGAGGTCTTATTTTTTGCGGGACGAGTTGACATTTTTTTGGTACCATGTTCGGGCACGTGACATCTTTTGATCGCTTTTTATTCCGATTTTTGGAACGCAGAATGAATAAAAACCAGCGTTTCATGAATTTTTTATGGGGGGTGCGTTTACACTGTTCTGCGTGTGGTAAAATTGATAAGGCGGTTTTATTCTTCGGGTCAGTACGGTTACAGCGATACCTCATTTAGGTTTTTTTTATGTTTTGGCGCTTTTATGCAATGAAAACAATTTTATATAAAAAATAAATATTTTTGCATCGCTTTTTTCTGCGAGCTATAACTTTTTTATTTTTTTGCTGATGACGCTGTATGGCGGTTCGTTTTTTGCAGGACAAGATGATGTTTTTAGCGGTACCATGGATGTTCATATGCGTCTTTTTGATCGCGCGTTATTGCATTTTTTGTTCGGCAGTATGATAATAAATCATTATTTGCTTTGTTCTTTATTTTTATTTTTTAAGGGGTTTGCTAAAGGGGTCAACTAATGGGACAGTTTTATAGGGCGGGTCGTTACGGACACGGTGATACCAAATATGTGTACTTTAATTGTTTTGTTTTTTTTATTTCCAAGAAATGAATTTATTAGGGAATATTTTTTTTTTTTTATTTATTTAGCGATTTTTAAAAAAATATTTTTACACTTTTTTTTTTTTTTAACTTTATTACATTGTCCCAGGGGGGACATCACAGCAATCTGTCACAGGCATTGAAGCAGACTTCCTCATGCCTGCGCTTTGCAGGCACTAAGGAAGCCAGCTCCCTGCAGGCCCCCGAAGGTCCCCGTCACCATCTTGGATCCGGGGACCTGCAGGGAAGGAGTCCTTGGCAGCAGCGCTGCACATTGCGCTGCTGTGGGGGGCTCAGGGAAGCATGGAGGGAGCCCCCTGCCTGCCGATGCTTCCCTTTAACCCCCGGTACACCGCAATCGTGTTTGATCGCGGTGTGCAAGGGGTTAACATGTCGGGGGCAGTCCGTGACCGCCCTTGACACATAGTGCCGGGTGTCAGCTGTGATAATCAGCTGACACCCGGCTGCGATCAGCGGCGCTCACTAGCGCCGCTGATCGCTGTGACGTACTATCCCGTCCCTGGGTATTAAGTCCCAGGTCACATGGACGGGGTAGTGCGTCACATGGCAGAAAGGGGTTAACCATTCCTCGTAGGACATACTCTGCAGACCGTTCACCATCTTGGTAGCTATTCTCTGAACTTTTTTAAAATGTGATGCCCAGAATTGGACACAGTATTCCAGATGAGGCATGACCAAGGAGGAGTAGAGGGGGATAATTACCTGCACGCAACCTCCGATCCTCACAAGATCTCCTCTACTCCCCTCTTATCTCCTCTTCCCACAATCGCATGCAAGATTTCTCCTGCGCATCCCCCCTACTCTGGAACTCTCTACCACAATATATTAGACTCTCGCCTACCATCGAAACCTCCAAAAAGAACCTGAGGACCTACCTCTTCCGACAAGCCTATAACCTGCAGTAACCACCGATCGACCAAGCCACTGCATGACCAGCTCTACCCTTGCCTACTGTGTCCTCACCCAGCCGTTGTAGATTGTGAGCCCTCATGGGCAGGATCCTCTCTCCTCCTGTACCAGTCGTGACTTGTAGAATATTGTACTTGTTTTTTATTATGTATACCCCTCCTCACATGTAAAGCTCCATGGAATAAATGGCGCTATAATAATAATAATTACTTCACGTGATCTTGCTGTACAAGCGGCGCATATGTGGCGCCCCCAGGAGTATGGCTGCCACAGTGGCTTTGCCTTCCTCCAGGGGAGGGTAATGCCAGGCTTGGAGGCAATGATGGGTCTCTCTCGCAGTCAATCTATGCATGCAACACAGTTCCACTCCAGGCCAGCAGGGGGAACTCTGAACCGGGATTAAGGGGAGGAGTGCTCTCTGAGGGCCAAGAGGAAGGTGTGGTTAGTTAGTCTGCGGAGGGTGAAGTGTGCAGATGTGTGGAATGAGCGCTGAGAAGAAGAGCTCATCTCGAGTGAGAGTGCATGAACTGGAGCCTGGTCTCCACGGTTGTACGGATACTAATGGTCCTGCAACAGACACCAGAGGAGTAGGAGGCTGTAAATGCCCTACTCCCATCTAAGACTTGAGGGCACAACAGCAGCTTGGATAGTGAGCCAGGACTCAGGAGAGAGGAGTCCCCGAGAGAGGCTACAGCTGTCTGCTGTGCAAGTGAGGTTCTTGAGAACATCGGACAGGAGGAACTTCAGTGTAACTCGGTACTGGAGATCCCGCAAACAAGCGCTAGTAAGGAGACTGCACAGCCCATCTGATGAGAGAGAATCCCTGAATTGCTTCCAGGCTAGCCTGCTCCAATACCATCTGTAATCAGGACCCTAGACTGCAGTTACCAAGTAATGGTACAGAAATTGCACCCCGCTGTGTCTTGTCTGCTTCCTACCTTTCCGGCACCGCTACATCCCCGTGCCGACCACATCTACACTGCCCTGGGACTATAGCTTCACCTGTGGGGAGCTATTACATCTTTGCTGCACCATACCATCAGTCCCAGCGGATCTGCATGCAGCGTCGGCTTAACACCTCCCTTGCCGAGCACCACAGGTGGCGTCACGAACTATTCATCTAACTACATTCCACCATTTACATCTTCCTATTACTTGGACGCCCAGGGCCACGGTCCGGGTCACCGCTGCTGTGACACATCCCACTGATAACGGCCCGGTACCGAGTACCCCACAGCCATGGGAGGGCGACCAATTTGGCATCTCGAACAGGATTACGGAGCCCGGTATCCCCGGGTCCTGTGTGCCATAGACTGTGTGCATACAAGTGAAACAGAGAAGATAGCTTCCAAGGTCAATGCAGGCAAGCCATTGGACAATGATAGAAGCAATCACATGCTGGGAAGTAATGGAATGAAAGAACACCTATAGTACTGAAAGACTTAATAAAAAAAAAGTATATGGAAAGTTTCAGATAATGAGAATTAGGACATATTACCCTACTATATGCAATAAAAGCAGTTTTAACTTGTTGTGGTAGATGAGAGCAACAAGATAGCTGATGAGTCATGGGTTTCGGATCACTGGTGCAGGATGTTCCTTGACTATGTTAAAAAATCCCTAACTTTAACTTAGAAGTTTCTAAGATTCAGTTTTCAGCTGGTGAGAACAGAAGAAATACATAGGCATATGATTTCCAACAATCCCCATGACTTAACCAAGTCTTTGTACATTTCAGGCCCTTCATGAATACCTGCGTACTTTAGGTAAATTTAGGCAGTTGATATATAATAGCAAATTGCAAAATTCATAGCTGCATAATAAGTAAAAGACACTCTCTTTGTCCACCCAATTTTGCCCCACCTTTCAACAATTCTCATGAGCGATACCACTTCCTGTGAGATTTAGCAGGCCAGAAGCTATTAACCAATTCCTAAGGGTTCATTCAGACATCAGTGATTTTTCTCAAATGCAAAAAAAAAGAAGCCCACTACCACATCATGGCGAACCTCTCAGTGGGTCCTCAACTTTTATATCCATTGTTGCTGTAGTTTTGTGCATGTGCGGCAGTGTGGCCTGGAGTCAGGGGACTCAGCCTTTCAGCATGGGTGCTGTGAGGCACCAAGTTGCCCAACAGGTCGCACCTTTAGGCTATGTAACCATGTTGTAGATATGCTGCAGAAATTTCCGCAACTCCCGCCACGGGAAAACGCATGCGAATTCGCATGCGTTTTCCTGCAGAAAACAAGCGTTTTTTACGTGATTTTCACGTGCGGAATTCAAGCACATTCCAAGCGATTTGAAGCATCGGCTGGAATGTGATTGACAGAATGGTCACACTCCTCAAACATAGTGTTTGACTAGTGTGACCAACTTTTTACTAATGATGCTGCCTATGCGGCATCAATAGTAAAAGATAGAATGTTAAAAATAATTAAAAAAAATAAAAAATCATGATATTCTCACCTTCCGACGTCCCGCGCAGCGTTCCCGATCCCCGTGATGCTCCCGTTCCCAGCGATGCCTTGCGAGACCTTTGATGATGTAGCGGTCTCGTGATACTGTACCGGTCTCGCGAGACCACTACGTCATCACAGGTCCTTGCCGCAAGGCATTACTGGGAACAGGAGTTGGCCGGAGCATCGGTAAGGCTGCGCGGGACGCCGGAAGATGAATATAACCCATTTTTTATTTTAATTCTTTTTTTTTAACAGGAATATGGTACCCAGAGCCTAGAAGACAGTCTCCTCTCCTCCGGACCGTGGGTACCATCCGCACATTATCCTCTCACTTTGCCACATAGCCACATGCGGAAAGTAACTGGATCAATGATTCCTATGGGTGCAGAATCGCAGCGATTCCGCAAAAAGAATGAGCATGCTGCGTTTTTTCTGCAATGCGAATCCACTGCGGAAAAAAACGCAACATTAGCACAGCATGTGCGGAATGCCATAGGAATGCATGGGGTGCATTCTGTATGAGTTTTTGCAGTGTTTTCGCAGCGTTTTCGTGGCGAAAATCATGGCAAAAACGCATAAAACCCGCAACGTGGGTACACAGCCTTAAAGCTATCAAAAGTTAGAGACCCACTGAGAGGTTAACCTTGACTTGGTGGTGGGCTTCATACAGTCTGATCAGAATGTTAAACTAAGAACCTCATGTTCAGTTTTGTAAAAATGTTACCTAGTGGCATTATATCAACAAATGATTTTTAGATGTGTCTACAGTGTTTCTACAGTTCTAACATCTGCAGGTAATTAATTAATTATAAAAATTGCGCTATCTAGGTAATGACATACTAGTGAATTGCTATTTACACAGTCCTTAATTAGTCATCTCCAAATCAGATCTTCATTCGTGATTATTTTGTGAGAATCTTTTAACCTATGACAACTGAAGATCATTAAAAAGCTATTTATTTCCCTAGTATTATGACTCGCAGAATTTTCCTCCATAGTATTTACGATGAGCATCTTCTGCCAGGTTCCTGAAGAGCACATCTATAATTAATTTCATTCTGGTGCTATGTTTATATAACACTCCACACATGCCCCGTCTGTCTGTAGGACAATACGGCTCTGCCATCGCAATGATTTATCACCCTGTCTTTAGCCTGTGACCCGACACCAGTTACAGGTGAAGAGATCATCTATATGACCATGGCCGACCATCCGTCATACCCAAGGAAGATCTTTAAAGCTATTTAGAGAAAACATTTGTAGGATGGGTTAGAGATCCACTGCAACCATGGCGTATCTTTGTCATCTCATTTTTGGACAAAGGTTCCCATTCTCCATGCTGAGATTTGTATATCTCTGATAAACTCTGACTCAAGGTCATGCACTTAGCATTCTGAAGGTCGTCTCCAAAATGGACTTTACAGCCCTGGGGGACAGAAGTCCATTGGCGTTGACTTTGTTAGCAGCAAAATATCTTGTTGATCAAAATGTTAGTGATAAAGCAGATGTCATGGCAGAGGGTACGAGTCTCTAGAGGAATGTCAGCTATAAAGGTTTATTGTAAGGCAAAATACCTAAATACGTATGTAGCAGAGCTTGTAAATGAAATGTGAAGAGATAAATGGTTAATATGGTGGGATTACTCATTAAGCTAAAAAGCATTTCCGAAATTATGGAAAAGTGAATGGAAAAATCAATGGAAAGTTGAGCAACTTTATAAACATTTCCAATTGTTGCACTGATCATAAGTAATGGCCCATGAAGGTATAGGTTCATATAATTGCTCATTCCCAACTATGGAGCTATCTAAACAGGCCAGCCTTCACCCAATAATACTAATTCATTAGGTGCTATAATTTTTAAACCGGCATAAAAATCATTGTTATCAGCGGCACAACATCCCATGTCAACAGTGAATATGCTGCTAATAACATGATGCTCTATGATCACAGAACGATTGTCAGGATAAATACTACCACCACCATCAATTTGTCATGAACTTCACTCGCTTGTGACACACGTGCCTCAGATCCTACTCTAAAGGGGGACTCCACTTCCATTGCTCACATGTCCACTCACCTATTGCAATAGACTGACAATGAGCTCAGTGCACCCCACACAGCCAGTTCCCATACCAAACTTTTTGCTTCCCTCACTCACCGTTTTGACAGGTCAGCGAGACGCCTGTACCGGGTCACACACTAGCACACACGCCACCCAACTTTACCGAGCACCTGACAGATACTCTTCTTGCACGCTGGCATGCACAGGATAACACAACCAAGCTATTCTCGTCCTCTTCATGGTGTGGATGCATGTAGAGAAGCAAGTAGCAAACTTATTAGATTTTAGATTTAATTTACAAAAACAAGTAGAGCATTTAAGGTTACAAAAGATGAAATAATAAAAAGGTATACACACAAGAAAAAAACTGTGTAAAATAAAAGGGGAAAAATACAAACATGTCTTAAGAATTGGATCCCTGAGAGCTTCTGGTGAAGGAGAACGCTGCCGGAAATATGGACAGATCTGCAATATTCATTGCATCTCCTGGTGTCTGAAGTGTATATTCGGTAGATCAGATGCTATATAAGGATCTACCAGACCCCTCATTCCTCCCTTCGCTGAGGGGGACGGCTGATTAGATTCAATTCTAATCCAGTTTTAGACCATATTTACGTGGTCGTCTATATTTTCCCACAGGAACCTCCTAAAGAAACAATATGGCCGTCATCTTACTGGACAGTCTTCAATAAGTCTATACATACTACACATAAATATGATATATTCATAATTCATGGAGATGTTGCCTTCCTGTGGGTTGCCAGCTACCATAACTTTTGTGATTTTACTCACAGATGCAAATTTGTTCCTTGATCATGGATATATGCATGGATTGTGTCAAACTTGGATTTTAATAATCAAAAAATTTTTGGCACTCAACTCGTTGCAAAGATGAAGAATTTTTATTTGCAGTCACAAATATAGACGTTTCGGCTGTATCAACTAGCCTTCATCAGTAAACAAGACTGCTCCTATCTCTATAATTTTCTGGACATTATTAGATCTGTGACTTTGAAAAGCTCCAAAGGTTGCACCAACCAGAAGTTGGCATAAACATCCTATGGCTATGCCTGAAGGGAATTGTCCCAAAGGGGATTACTTGTGGGATTGTTAATTCCTGTGACTCATAGAAAACCCCAATTTCATGCTGTAAGAACAGCAGCTGGCTGTAGTTTCAAATGACTGGTTGGTGGGTGGCAGCAGGACCTGTGTGAATACGGCATCCACCGCTAGTGTTCTTACAGCCAACTTCTGGTTGGTGCAACCTTTGGAGCTTTTCAAAGTCACAGATCTAATAATGTCCAGAAAATTATAGAGATAGGAGCAGTCTTGTTTACTGATGAAGGCTAGTTGATACAGCCGAAACGTCTATATTTGTGACTGCAAATAAAAATTCTTCATCTTTGCAACGAGTTGAGTGCCAAAAATTTTTTGATTATTCTATACTGGTGTGGGAACCATCTTTTGTGCACCGACACAGCTGTGCCACGTTATACTATTGATAAACTCGGATTTTATAGATATGGCATAAAAAATGTTGTACTTACATTGTCAGCTCAAACCTCTACTATAAGTAATGCCATCTGCCTTAAGGCCCTGTCACACACAGCGATATCGCCAGCTAGATCGCTGACTTTGTGATGCCACAGCGATCTCGCCAGCGAAATCGCTGTGTGTGACATGGATCAGCGACCCGCCCCTGTGGCGCCCCTGAGACTCAGTCGCCACAGAGGTACTGCACCTCCTCCTGAGGTGTGGTGCCCCACCATCCAGGTAAGTTGGAGGCTCCTGACCACGCTCCAACACCTACATCCCACACAACAGAGTAGTTCAGCAAAGCCACATTGCGGCTCCCTGCTTGGAACACGAAATGTGCTGGGAGGCGGGTGGAGTTAGAATACATAAAAAAGCGGGAAGGTTTAGGATTTCAGGTCAGTCAGTCAGAGAGTCACTCAGAGAGGAGTGAGGAAAGAAGATGCCTGAGAGAGGGATGGAGGAAGGAGGTGCTGCAGCAGACCTCGGTGACCTGGGTCTGCTGGCACGGGAAAGGAAAGAAGGAGAAAGACATTGAACAGAAACCTGATCTTCCATAAGAAGGAGAGATTAGTACGGAACGAAGGAGTAAAAGGGAACAGAGGACGTGGGTTAGGAGAGAACCCTGCCTAGAAGTTCTAAGCGCAAGACCGGGGCCTGGTCCCCAAGGTTGTATGGATACTAATGGTCCTACAGCAGACACCGGTGGAGTAGTGAGCTGTAAATGCACTACTCTCATCTAAGACTTGGGGGCACAACAGCAACTTGGATAGTGAGCCGGGACTCAGGAGTAAGGAGTCCCCGAAGCAGGCTACAGCTGTCTGCCGTACAAGTAGAGATCTTGGGAACATCTGTCAGGAGGCACTCCAGTGTAACTCAGTACTAGGAGTACTTCACACTTAAAGGCGCTATAAGAGGAGACGTTCAGAAAGGCACATGTTGGCGGAGTGTTGGAAGGGAGCATTCCATCTGGCCTGGAGGTTGATTGAGTCCCTGACCCGGAGGACACAGCACGGAGGCAGGCACCTGTATGTCTACTACAGACTGTGAGTAAAGCTTTGGAACTGCAAGCCCTGGTGTCCTCCATTCATTCTAGCACCAACGCACCCAGCACCGCTACATCTGGGTACCAGCTTCTACACCGCTTGTGCCTTTCCTCTACCCCTACATCTACACTGCCCTGGGGCTACAGCTCCACCTGTGGGGAGCTTCACCATCTTGGCTGCAACACACCACCAGCCCCAGAGGATCTGCACGCAGCGTCGGCTCAACATCTCACTTGCCGAACACCACAGGTGGCGTCACAAACTATTCCATTAACTACATTCCACCATTCAATCTCCCCTAATACTTGGGCGCCCAGGGCCACTGACCGGGTCACCGCTGCTGTGACACATCCCGCCGACACCGGCTCGGTACCGAGTACCCCATGGCCCTGGGAGAGCGACCCTGCCCAATGCCAGGTAATGCTGATGGTGCAGGATCGTCCTGGGCCATTTTTTGATCGTTGGTCTCCTGCTGGCCAGCACGCATCATGTGGCAGCGGGAGAGCAACGATCAGCGCCACTGCACACTTGTTTTCAATGTAAACAGCGGGTATCTAGGAGTTGTGCAGCTCTTAGATACCCGCTATTTACATTGGAAACCAGCTTGCTCGCTGGTCCTGATCGCTGGAGGGGCTGTCTATGTGACAGCTCACCAGCGATCAGCTATGTCCCAGCGATCCCATCCGCGTCGGATCGTTGGTGGGATCGCTGGGACATTGATACGTGTAAAGGAGCCCTTAGAGGCAATATTCTTCACCTTATATTATTAGCACCTCCTTAGTAATTAACATGTACACAGTCAAAGTTTGCCCTTCTGACAACTGTCAAGATACTTGTTAATTACTCTGTGTACATACTCCATGTCAGCACTCCATCAGATAACCTGCTTCAATTACCTGTTTACACTGAAGGGCGAGAGGGTTAGTTGCAGGCAGTGGCTCAAAGAACCTAGCCTTTGATCTCTATAACTATACTATAAACCAATTTATGACAATAATTATTAGAACGGCCTGTCTAGACATTCTCTGTGAACATGTCCAAGTAAACAGCCAACTGGAGGTTGTTTAACGGCCTGGATCAGCCCATGTAAAAGGTGCATGACTGTCTGTATAAAACTACAGAGCTGCATTTGCAATAATTCAAATTCCAGAGTCCAGAGCCTGACTCGTAGCCCCTAGGCCTCTCGATCTCTTGACGTGACTGATTAATTTGTGCCTGTTATTTCTGGCATGATCTATTGAACTCTGACCCAGCTTTCATTGACTATGTTTTTACTTCTTCTGATTTTGTTCTTGTTTAGTGAATCTTCGCTTCTGACACAGCTTGTTTGCTTTTTTTCCATCAGCTTGCTCAATGGCTACTAGAAGATGCAAATTATGGGTCCCGGCAACGAAGTCCAGATCTTTGAATCAGCGGTAAAGAGTAAAAACAACTGAGTGCTTTACACTCTGCTAAATAAAGTGGCCATAATTACCAATGTATTTTCACATGACAGAGGATCCATGATGCATCTGTTGTCTCTGAACCACCAATAGCTTCTATTCAGAGCTGAAATCTCCCAGAATTCCAAGAACAGTGCACAATTTCCTTTATAATTCCCCTCATGTTGGCGTGATGACGTCATTGTGCTGTTGCTGACATCTCACAGAAAAATGGTGACGGGAGCTCCCATCGAGCTGTGCTACCATTCGGCACTCCCAGCAACAGAGCTTCAGGAAAGCTTCATACCCAGAGATATGCTTCACCGATGGTGGCACACCAAACACTACTGTATAATGAGAGCAGTCTGGCTATGGGCCCCATGGAGACTTGGGCAGTAGGGCAGATTGACCTCTTTATAATACTCCAATGCCTCTATGTCTAGTCACCTACTAAGAAACGAAAGGGGCTTGTTACCAAGTATATTAAGAGATTAATAAAGACATGGTAGTAGTTTGGGCGCATTGGGAAGCTGGCAAGTTCCCTTTACCTATTTATTTACTATGTGCTGCCTCTAATCCATGTGTAGGTACGTGTGCCGACTGCGGGGTGGTCCATTTTTCGCCGCGAACAGACTGGAGACAGAAACCAACGTGCATTCAAACAGGTCCTCTTTATTGGCCGTCCTCCCGACGACCACAGCAACACGACAGCTTCTATGCACAGGCCCGGGTACCTTTCACCTCCTGCTTTCTCTTTAAAGTGACATCCCTCGCGGTTCTTTCACTGTGGCTGCCTTAGGCCCACCACCACAGCGCTTCCCCTGGACGAGTCCGTCAGTCTGGTACCCTGGGCGTCTTCTGTTCTGCGGCTATCCTGTCAGGGCCACCCCCCTGACTGTCTCTCCTTCCAGTCCCTTCCGGAGCTCTTCCTTCTTCAGTCTCTTCCTACGCTGAACTCCTCCTCCTGGACTGGCTTTCCTGGGGCTCTTTCTCTCCCTTTTTATTCCCCTTCCTGGGAAGTCCCCTCTCCAGTCCCCGTAACTCCGCCCACCATGACTTTGCGGTTTCTTAAGCATTAGCTGCTGTTAAGTCCTTTTCCTGCTTCCTTTTGTCTCCCTCTAGTGGCCAAACCTCAGTACTGCACCGTCTCCTTTCCCTGCTAGTCTTTGTCTCCTAGTGGCCAAAACTCAGTCCTACACCATCTCTTCCTGATTCCAGCTGTTTCTCCACACGTATATACAAATTCTCGTCAGGTATATTTACTGCCCATTTTTACATTCACTTTCCTGCTTCAGACAGGTCCATAGGTCACTCCACTTCCATACATATGTCCAGCTCATGCATCTGTGTATATGTCCACTCCATATAATCTGGTTTTTTATCATTTGATTAGTATTATAATAATAAAGTATTTATTAGAGATTTACTATTATACGCTGTACATTATTTTTTGGAGGAATTTCTCATCAGACACATGTTATGCCTCCCAGACTCCATTTACTGACTAGTGCTGAGCTGTTCAATATTGAAAGCTCATATTTCTTATTTTATGGTCATTTTATGATGGATTTACCCAATTTCCTGTTTACAACATGTACATCTGAACACATAGCTATAGCCTCATACAACATAACACATTATTCTATAATCAGCCTTTGCAAATTTACGCTCAATCCAAAGGTCCAGCTCAAACGTGTGGAGATTAATTTTGCATCCTTAACTTTGTATTAATTAACAGAATAAATCCTTGGTTTAGATAATTCTCTTCAGCTGTGTGTGATAACCAGCTCCATCTTTTATAATTAAGTTCCAATTCCTGGATTTTTTTCATCCAGATGTCAAATCAGCTTTGGAAAATAAAATGTGAGTCCATATTTGTCATTTACCTTATTTTTCATGTTGATCTATCTGCCTTTACTCTCCACTATAAATATGACCACTGAAAAATCACCTTTTTTTTTAGAAGGGTCCGCCAACGATAGACTGATAACAAGTTGTCCCTCTGATATAGTGGGGTTGTTTCTGATACAGGGGCAAGGCAAATATTTTGCGACCACTAACCTGTGGATCATTAGCATTCCCCCAATGTCTTCCACCAGTCCAGTATTAAACCCCATATTCCCCAAGTAAAACTATTGTATTTTAAAAACCTACTAATGCAATTATAGTTTGTCCTTTTTTCTTTAGATAATTTTTACTTTTTTCTGAAATCTGAGATAGCATTTTAAAAATAAAAAAAAGTTGTGCAGTTTTTTCTTGCACTTTTTTATTCCTCTTTTGTATTTTAATGCACCTATTTTATAACCCTAGCCCTAAATCTAACGCTATTCTCAGCCCTAGCACTATCCCTATTCCCAATGCTGCAAGGCTGCCACTAGGAATTTCGGGGCCCCATACTGGCAAAATTTTCGGGGCCTCCTTGAGACTCCGCCCAGGCTCCACCCAGCCCCGCATCCACCCCTCGAACTGTCCACAGTCCCACCGCTCTCTCTTGGAAAAACTCCACTTCTCACCTATCACACATTAACAGTTCCCATCACCAGATCACACATATAGCCGGCAACTTTTGCTTTGGCCAAAAGATTTTTTAAAGCCACCACCAAAACAGGGGAGACACTTTTGGCCAGGCCCTACTCTACTGTAACCTATTAAATGTTTGTTAAAATATGCAATACAATTTAGGTATATTTTTATTTATTTTTCAATTTTTAAAATGACCAATAATATCACATACAAGGAACAAATACCGCTACACCATGTCCAGACCACATATTACCACCACATAGTGACCTATAATACCACATGCAAGGAACAAATACCGCCACACCATGACCAGACCACATATTACTACCATAGTGACCGAATAATATCACAAACAAGGAACAAATACCACCGTACCATGACCAGACCACATATTACCACCACAAAGTGACCAAATAATAGCACATACAAGGGACAAATACCACCGCACCATGCCCAGACCACATATTACCACCACATGGTGACTGAATACTACAATACTGATCATTAATAAAAAAAAATAATACTATCACCATAAGTGGTATTATGCACAGGAGATCTGTACTTGCACAAAATAAAGAAAGATTTTTCAAGCGTCTCCAGGAGATAAAATAACAATTGCTTTATTGAGAATATAAAATCTTCATACCATCAGGTAAAAATGACATAAAGAGGCATATGAAGGGGAGCAATTTCCTACGCGTTACACCCTAAGAGGCATTCCATGGCATTCCATGATTAAGCCCTCTTAGGGTGTAACACGTAGGAAATTGCTCCCCTTCATATGCCTCTTTATGTCATTTTTACCTGATGGTATGAAGATTTTATATTCTCAATAAAGCAATTGTTATTTTATCTCCTGGAGACGCTGGAAAAATCCTTCTTTATTTTGTGCATGCACTATACACCCGGGTCAGGGTGTTTCCGTGCGTCGGAGGTGTGAACAGGAGTGAAGAGAGTTGAGCTGAATACTTCTTGTTTGAGATCTGTACTTAGTATGCAGTGTCTGTGTACAGGTAATATAGTGATCAATGACATTATACACAGGAACTCTGTATATAATGTACAGGTAACACAGTGATCACTGGTGACATTATACACAGGACCTCTGTATATAGTATACAGCGTATAGGTAACACACTAACTCACCAGTGATGTCTCTAGGTGAAGTCTCCCATCTTTGCTTTTCATCTTTCATCCAGCACAGATCACCATCACGTCTTCCAGCCAGGGCTCGTCTCTGCAGGAAATGACACAGTTATCTAGAGCTCCGCTTGCAGAACACATTACTTATTTTTTCCCAAATTCTACATTACACCACATGAAGAAAAAAGGCAACATAGTATCGCTCTGCACAGTAACAGGACCACCCCATTTAAAACAGTATACTCAAAAAATTAAATACATCACTGTAGTAATAATATCCCTTAATTAGCCCCTATGGTAAAAATATCCCCGATCCTGACTCCCGTGTGTTTCATTCCTGGCTTCAGCTATATGTTCTCCCATCCCACCCTCATGAGTATCCATTCTGCCCCATATGATCTCCCCATCCTGCCCCATCTGTATCCATCCTGCCCCATGATCCTGTGCAATCTGTCTCCAACCCTGCCCCATCTGTCTCCAATCATGCCCCGTGTCTCCAATCATGCCCCATATATCGCATTCTGCCCCATGTCTCAAATTCTGCCCCGTCATGTCTTACTGTCACATTCTGCCCCCTCCTGTTTCTCACTGTCACATTCTGCCCCCATGTCCAGCATTCTGCCCCAGCGTCCAGCATTCTACCCCCAGTGTCCAGCATCCTGCATCCAGCATTCTGCCTCCATGTCTTGCATTCTGCCCCCAGCGTCCAGCATTCTGCCACCAGCATCCAGCATTCTGTTCCCGTGCCCAGCATTCAACCTTCGTGTCTGCATTCTGCCCCAGTGTCTGCATTCTGGCCCAGTGTCTGCATTCTGCCCCAGTGTCCAGCATTCTACCCCCGTGTCCAGCATCCTGCATCCAGCATTCTGCCCCCATGTTTTGCATTCTGCCCCCAGCGTCCAGCATTCTGCCACCAGCGTCCAGCATTCTGTTCCCGTGTCCAGCATTCAACCTCCGTGTCTGCATTCTGCCCCAGTGTCTGCATTTTGCCCCAGTGTCTGCATTCTGCCCCAGTGTCTGCATTCTGCCCCCAGCATCTAGCATTCTGCCCCCAGCGTCCAGCATTCTGCCACCAGCATCCAGCATTGTGCCCCAGTGTCCAGCATTCTGCCCCCGTGTCCTGCATTCTGCCCCCATGTCCAGCATTCAACCTCTGTGTCTGCATTCTGCCCCAGTGTCTGTATTCTGCCCCAGTGTCTGCATTCTGCCCCAGTGTCCAGCATTCTACCCCCATCTCCAGCATTCTGCCCCATGTCTGCATTCTGCCCCCAGCATCCAGCATTCTGCCCACAGCATCCAGCATTCTGCTCCCAGCGTCCAGCATTCTACCCCCGTGTCTGCATTCTGCCCCAATGTCCAGCATTCTGCCCCCATGTCTGCATTCAGCCCCAGTGTCCAGCATTCTGCCCCAGTGTCCAGCATTCTACCCTGTGTCAGCATTCTGCCCCAGTGTCCAGCATTCTGCCCCCATGTCTGCATTCTGCCTCAGTCTGCAGAATTCTGCCCCCAGCGTCCAGCATTCTGCCCCCAGCATCCAGCATTCTGCCCCAGTGTCCAGCATTCTACCCCCAGCACCAAGCATTCAGCCCCAGTGTCCAGCATTCTGCCCCAGTGTCCAGCGTTCTCCCCCCCGTGTCAGCATTCTGCCCCGGTGTCCAGCATTCTGCCCCCCATGTCTGCATTCTGCCCTAGTCTCCAGCATTCTGCCCCCAGCATCCAGCATTCTGCCCCCAGTGTCCAGCATTCAATGTCAGAATTACAACCTCAAGTAGGATGTACTCACTCCATGATGCAGGAGCTCTCCATTCACACTGGTATCCAGCATGGGGCTGATGCATTAGGTTACCAGGAAACACATCGAGTGGGGGCAGAATCATTATGTGGGGTAGATCAGGTGGTGCTGACAACTCCAGGTTACCTGGCTGGTTTGCAGACATTGTTCAGCCTCAGAATTCAGTCTTTGGCCGGGGTCACACTGGCGAGGAATATGGCCGAGTGAGAGGCGCTGAAAGCACGCATTACACACGGACCAATGATTCTCTATGGGTTTGCTCCCAACAGCCGTATATTTCTCGGGCGTATTCTACGGACTGTGCCAATCGCAGCATGCTGCGATTGTCAGCGTACTACACCCGTAATACGCCAATGCATTCTATGGGTGCGCAAAAAATACGGATGACACACGGACCACACGTGTGACCTGCGAGAAATACGCTGGTCTTTTGGCTGCTGCCAGGAAATGGCCCAATCCATCATCAGGAAGCTGATACATGCAAATGAGCTCAAAAAGCGCTCCAGACATCCAGGAAGTACGCCTCCACAGAGTACAGCAGCGTCATGGCGTCCACTTATATTAATGTGGAAATGTTAATTGTCCTGGTGCAGGAGCGGCCCGAAATATGGGACCAACGTGATGCCCATTATGCCAACCGGGCAAGAAAGGAGGCGTCATGGAGGTGCATATGTAGGCAGATGTTCCATGACTTTGGTGATCGGCCACGTGAGGAGCAGCAGAAAATGAGTAAGTACAACCCAAAAAATGAGTTAAATTACCGCACACCAAAAAATGAATATAGAATCAGCAGCCCCCTTCCTGTGCTTCTACTTTTTTCCTCATGAGGCCGTTAGATTTAGATTTAACACGTGGTTTGACACTGCCATAATTTTGGTCAGGCCACAAGCTCCTCATCCTCCTAGACAAACAAGTTATTAAGTGTACTTGTTACTTGATAAGTGTATTAGTTACTTGATACATCAACTATCTTGACCCTGTGTATCTGGCCTGTATGCCCCAATTAAATATGCCACCATGGGTAGAAAGCACACCACAGAAGGCCCCATGCCTAGACTACTGGTAGCAAATGTGACCGATCAAATATGTGTATTTCACAATATTTCCTGTCACATTGCAGTGGAAGATGTGATGAGACGCTGGCGAAGCATCCGGGACCAATACCGCTGGGAACGTCAGCAGCGGTCCAGGAGTGGGAATGCTGGCTATGTGAAGAGAAAGTACATCTACTATGACCGCCTCTCCTTCCTCGCCCCAATTCTGGATCTCAGACCGTAAGTAGATACCTCACACCACATTACACAGATACTTTACAAGGCCAAAACTATTTAGTGATTTTTGGCTCTGTTCAATTTCATAACAGAACTCAGTCCAACCTGACGGACAGAGGAACTGGCTCCGAAACCGACCCCATCATCGACCCTGTGTCTGCAGGGGAAGAGGTGGCTGGCCCATCTTCGCCCCCTACTAGGAGCATGGCAGAAGATTCCAGTCAGGAAGTGCCATTGCCTGCGCCCCAAAGCCCACCACCAGGACCATCTGGTGCTGCTGCAGCATCAGAAAGAGCAGAGGAGCAGGGCAACATCAGCAGCAGCCCAACTGGCCACATCCGGGGCTCCCCACAGCCTGCTGCCACATCCCGGCGAGGAAGAAGCTGAAGGCGGTAAATACCTGTCACTGATACCCGCACTAATGTGGACACTGGGGTTCTAAATTATTTAGCCAGAGTAAATAGTGATGATGGGGAGGAGGCATACTCTCGCAGCCTGGCCAATTATCTCCGTGCCCTTTCCCGTGAGGTCAGGCTCCGTATTAGAGGATGTTTTCAGATCCTGCTTGATGTGTGCACATACCCCAATACCCCCTATGAATTATTTGAATATATTGAGAGGTGGCAGCTTTCACCAAGAAATCTCATGCGCCTTAGGCACCCCCCACAAATGCATGCTCAAGCAGGATCTGAGGATCCCCAAATACGTGGGCCTACACCTCACCCCCTTCCTCCCACTACCCAACCTTCAATACAGCAGCCACAAATTTCTGCCTCTAGCCAACCACACCAATATGGCCACTTGTTCCCACCCAGTGTTGGAGGCTGGTCCCAACCTGGTTGGGGACGATATGGCTATCTTGGTGGGTATGACACACGTGCTTACCACAGCCAACAAGATGCCCCTCCTCATTATTACTCTGGCCAGTACCCCCAACATTCATAGGAGGCAGGACACTACCAACATCATGGGCAACAGTTTGGCCCCACACAGGGCGATGTTGGGCACAGTAGCCAGCAGCAAACACAGGCTGCTGTTCCGCCTTCTCCTTCCCCAACGTATGAGAATTTATAATTGTGTGCCCACAATCAGTCTGATGCAAGGAGATGTCCACTGCTTTTTCCCTGGTGCTCAAAATAGCAAGCCAAAGGAAAAAACAGGTGGTCTCCAACACCAAACTTTGTGACAAAAGTGACAACTCACATTTTTGCTGAATGTTTGCCAATCATAATAAACATCCACCATGACAGGGCTACCTTACGCCTTTCAGACAGATATTACATGTCTGTACAAAAGAGAATATTGAACCATGCTATACTGTAAAGTCAAAGGATGAAAATATACTACTCACTTGCTAATGCCTAGAAAAGGCGTGCTGGCCTTAGTGAAGTAGTCACTTTTTTGCAAGCTAACTATAGTCACAAATCAAGGCGACCAGCCTTAAGAACATCACGCTCTCTCTATGTCTTAACAAGTGAGTAGTGTATTTTCATCCTTTCACTTTACAGTATAGCGTGGTTCAATATTCTCTTTTGTACAGACATGTAATATCTGTCTGAAAGGCATAAGGTAGCCATGCCTGTCATGGTGGATTATTAATATGATTGGCAAACATTCTGAAGAAATGTGAGTGTTATCTTTTAGCAAGAATTTTGGTGCTGGAGACTACCTCTTTTTTACTTTGGATTGTAAAATTCGAATGTAGCAATGTTGTTATTGCATAATGTAAATTTGTGTTGTGTTTGAAAATGTTACTTTTCAAAAAAGTTTGCTTATGCCAAAAGGGCCATTTGGCCCATTGCCACAGTTTTAAGATGGCAAGAATATGTTTGCCTTAAAAAAAAAAAAAAAAAAATAAGGCAAAAGTAAAAATTTGTCAACTACACTTTACATATCTGTGTGATTTCTCAAAAACAGTGTCAGCATAATAACATACGCTTACCAATGCAATGAAACAGTCATAGAATCATAAGGGGTTGAGTAATATATATTTAGACACACTTAAAGAAACAAATTATAACATAGACAAAGCATGCTCTTGCCAAGAAGTTGCCCCCTCAGGTGAGATAAAGTAATTAGTGAAAATATCACTCACTTTGAGGCCAGAGAGCGGTCTACGTTGAGGGTTCATAGGTGGTCTCACCCTGCGCACATTGTCCGGCCTACGCACAACACCAGCAGAGGAGGAACAATCATGTATCCTGGTGAAGTTATGAAGAACCACACAGGCTTTCACTACTTCATTAACATTTTTCTCACTCAGCTGAATGGCAGACTGGAGTACCCGCCATTTGGCACAAAGAATTCCAAAGGAACACTCCACCAGTCGCCTAGCACGTGAAAGGCGCAAGTTAAAAATTCTGCACCTGTGGTCAAGGTTGCGCCGGGGATATGGCCTCATGACATTGCGTGTTAACTGAAACGCCTCATCTGCCACAAGGACGTAAGGGACAGATTCTTCAGTGGAGCCTGGTAGCTGGCGTGGTGGTGGTATATCCAACTGGTTGGTGCGTAGCCGCCAAGCCATTATGGAAGTATTGAACACTCGAGAGTCTCCCGTCCTTCCATAGGCAGCAATGTCAACTGTTATGATGAGTCACCGAAGGAGGAAAAAACAAAATAACAGCTAAGTCCAGAAAAACCAGAGAGGTTGGCAGCTAACGGATTGCACACCCCTGAACCTATCCAAATCAACTAGCAGTAGCCGTGGGGGGTTCCTACGGTGCCCTAGACCCCTCGATTACAGCCGGAGAACTATATAGCCTAAAGACAGAAAGGGGAAAAACTAAACTGCCCCAGAGCAGACCCCAAAGCAATAGGCAGCCCCCAACATATAATGACGGTGAAGCAAGATGAAAACACTAACACAGATAGAAAGATAGGTTGAGCAAATGATGGGGCCCAAGCTAACTACATAGGACAGGATAGGAAAGCTGCTGTCTGCCATCTGCAAAACCCCTATCAAAATGAGCCAACCGACTGATAGGAAAAACAGGCCCTGAAGACGCTAGGCTTCAAAACACTATATCAGCACTCAGGTATATTCTGAAGACAGAGCAAAAGATCAACAGATCAGAGACAAAAATGGAATTCAGCTCACCCCCGGCCGGGGATGGCAGAACTCCCAAAAAACAAGGCAAAACAAAAACCAAACTGAAGTGTACAAAGCAGAGCAGAAAAACTTAGCTTTGAGATGCAGGAATCAGACTGGTCTCCAAGAATCCAGCAGGAAAATCACCAGCCAGGAAGAAGGGTGTCGGCAGCCTTATATCCAGTCCTCAATTCCAGCCACCCAGTCATCATCTAGCTGCCCATGTGTTTGGTAATCAGCCTCAATACCTTCCTTCACCAGAGGAGGGAGTTCATCAGACCTCAATGGTGAAGGGAAAAATGAACTCACAACAGTACCTCCCCCTTGAGGAGGGGTCACCGAACCCTCATCCATGCCACCAGGGCGATCCGGGTGAGCCCGATGAAAGGCACGCACCAATCTTTCGGCATGAATATCAGAGACAGAGACCCAGGAATTATCCTCCTGACCATAACCCTTCCACTTAACCAAATACTGGAGTCTCCGTCTAGCCAGACGGGAATCCAGTATCTTCTCTACCTCATATTCCATGTTACCTTCAACCAATATAGGGTCAGGAGGTGCCACCACAGGAACTACAGGTTCAACAAACCTCTTCAACAAGGACTTATGAAACACATTATGAATTTTAAATGTGACAGGAAGAGCCAACCGAAGAGACCGGATTAATAATCTCCAAAATCTTGTAAGGTCCAATAAATCTAGGCTTAAACTTAGGAGAAGCCACCTTCATAGCAATATTTTTTGATGACAACCAAACCATATCACCCACCTTAAACTGGGGACCAACGGTCCTACGCCGGTTGGAAAACCGCTGGGCCTTTTCCTGGGAGAGAGACAACTTATCCACTACTTGGTCCCAGATCTGGTGCATTCTCTCCACCACAGTGTCAACACCTGGGCAGGCAGAAGGCTCCACCTGCCCTGAAGAAAATCAAGGGTGAAAACCAAAGTTACAAAAAAAAGGTGACATCAAAGTGGCAGAACTAGCTCTATTATTTAACCCCTTCACCCCCAAGGGTGGTTTGCACGTTCATGACCGGGCCAATTTTTACAATTCTGACCACTGTACATTTATGAGGTCATAACTCTGGAACGCTTCCATGGATCCCGGTGATTCTGACATTGTTTTCTCGTGACATATTGTACTTCATGTTAGTGGTAAAATTTCATTCAAATAACTTGCGTTTATTTGTGAGAAAAATGGAAATTTGGCGAAAATTTTGAAAATTTCGCGATTTTCCAACTTTGAATTTCTATGCCCTTAAATCACAGAGATACAGCACACAAAAAACTTGATAACTAACATTTCCCACATGTTTACTTTACATCAGCACAATTTTGGAACCAAAATTTTTTTTTGTTAGGAAGTTATAAGGGTTAAAAGTTGACCAGCGATTTCTCATTTTTACAACACCATTTTATTTTTAGGACCACATCACATTTGAAGCCACTTTGAGGGGTCTATATGATAGAAAATACCCAAAAGTGACACCATTCTAAAAACTGCACCCCTTAAGGTGCTCAAAACCACATTCAAGAAGTTTATTAACCCTTTAGGTGCGTCACAGGAATTTTTTTGAATATTTAAAAAAAAATGAACATCTAACTTTTTTCATAAAAAAAATACTTCAGGTTCAATTTTTTTTATTTTACCAAGGGTAACAGGAGAAATTGAACTGCAAAAGTTATTGTGCAATTTGTCCTGAGTACGCAGATACCTGATATGTGGGGGGGAACGACTGTTTCGGCGCATGGCAGAGCTCAGAATGGAAGGAGCGCCGTTTGACTTTTTCAATGCAAAATTGGCTGGAATTCAGATTGGACGCCATGTCACGTTTGGAGAGTCCCTGATGTACCTAAACAGTGGAAACCCCTACAAGTGACCCCATTTTGGAAACTAGACCCCCCAAGGAACTTATCTAGATATGTGGTGAGAACTTTGAACCCACAAGGGCTTTACAGAAGTTTATAACGTACAGCGCTACAATTAAAAAATCATATTTTTTCCACAAAAATGATCTTTTCACCCCAATTTTTATTTTCCCAAGGGTAACAGGACCCTAAAAGTTATTGTGCAATTTGTCCTGAGTACGCTGATACCCCACATGTGGGGGTAAACCACTATTTGGGCGCATGGCAGAGCTCGGAAGGGAAGCAGCGCCATTTGACGTTTTTGGCTGGAATTGAGATCGGACACGATGTCGCGTTTGGAAAACCCCTGATGTTCCAAAACAGTGGAAACCCCCCACAAATGACACCATTTTGGAAACTAGACCCCCTAAGGAACTTATCTAGATGTGTGGTGAGAACTTTGAACCCCCATGGGCTTCACAGAAGTTTATAACATAAAGCCATACAATTAAAAAATCATATTTTTTCCACAAAAATGATCTTTTCACCCTCAATTCTTATTTTTCCAAGGGTAACAGGACCATAAAAGTTATTGTGCAATTTGTCCTGAGTACGCTGATACCCCACATGTGGGGGTAAACCACTATTTGGGCGCATGGCAGAGCTCAGAAGGGAAGTAGCGCCATTTGACATTTTGGGCTGGAATTGAGATCGGACACCATGTCGCGTTTGGAAAACTCCTGATGTACCAAAACAGTGGAACCCCACAAAAAATGACACCATTTTGGAAACTAGACCCCCTAAGGAGCTTATCTAGATGTGTGGTGAGCACTTTGACCCCCCCAGTGCTTCACAGAAGTTTATAACACCCGGGTGTGAAAATAAAAAAATTCGTATTTTTTCCACAAACATGATCTTTTAATCACCATTTTTTTATTTTCCCAAGGGTACCAGGAGAAATTGGACCCCAAAAGTTGTTGTCCAATTTGTCCTGAGTATGCTGATACCCCATATGTGGGAGAAAACAACTGTATGGGCACACGTCGGGGCTCGGAAGGGAAGTAGTGACGTTTTGGAATGCAGACTTTGATGGAATGGTCTGCGGGTGTCATGTTGCCTTTGGAGAGCCCCTAATGTACCTAAACAGTGGAAACCCCCCACAAATGACACCATTTTGTATACTATACCCCCCAAGGAACTTATCTAGATGTGTGGTGAGCACTTTGAACCCCCCAGTGCTTCACAGAAGTTTACAACGCCCGGGCGTGAAAATAAAAAAATTCGTATTTTTTCCACAAACATGATCTTTTAGTCACCATTTTTTTATTTTCCCAAGGGTACCAGGAGAAATTGGACCCCAAAAGTTGTTGTCCAATTTGTCCTGAGTATGCTGATACCCCATATGTGGGAGAAAACTACTGTATGGGCACACGTCGGGGCTCGGAAGGGAAGTAGTGACGTTTTGGAATGCAGACTTTGATGGAATGGTCTGCGGGTGTCATGTTGCCTTTGGAGAGCCCCTAATGTACCTAAACAGTGGAAACCCCCCACAAATGACCCCATTTTGAAAACTAGACCCACTAAGGAACGTATCTAGATGTGAAGTGAGCACTTTGAACCCCCAAGGGCTTCACAGAAGTTTATAATGCCAGGGCATGAAAATAAAAAAATCGTATTTTTTTCACAAACATGATCAATTAGTCCCCAATTTTTTCATTTTCCCAAGGGTAACAGGAGAAATTGGACCCCAAAAGTTGTTGTCCAATTTGTCCTGAGTACGCTGACACCCCATATGTGGGAGAAAACTACTGTATGGACACACATCAGGGCTCGGAAGGGAAGCAGTGATGTTTTGGAATGCAGACTTTGATGGAATGGTCTGCGGGTGTCATGTGCGTTTGGAGAGCCCCTGATGTACCTAAACTATTGAAACTCCCCACAAGTGACCCCATTTTGGACACTAGACCCCCCACGGAACTTATCTAGATGTGTCGTGAGCACTTTGAACCCCCAAGTGCTTCACAGAAGTTTATAACACTCGGACGTGAAAATAAAAAAATCATTTTTTTCCACAAAAATGATATTTTTGCCCCCAATTTTTTATTTTCCTAAGGGTAACAGGAGAAATTGGACCCCAAAAATTGTTTTGCAATTTGTCCTGAGTAGGCTGATACCCTACATGTGGGGGTAAAACACTGTTTGGGCGCATAGCAGAGCTTGGAAGGGAAGGAGCACAATTTGACTTTTTCAACTCAGAATTGGCTGGAATTGAGATCAGACGCCATGTTGCATTTGGAGAGCCCCTGATGTGCCCAAACAGTGGAAACCCCCAATTCTAACTCCAACCCGAACCCCAACACACCCCTAACCCTAGCCCTAACCCTAGCTCTAACCCTAACCCTAGCCCTAACCCTAGCCCTAGCCCTAACCCTAACCCTACCCCAACACACCCCTAGCCCTAACCCTAGCCCTAACCCTAATGGAAAAATGGAAATAAATACATTTTTTTAATTTTATTATTTTTCCCTAACTAAGGGGGTGATAACGGGGGGTTTGATTTACTATTTATGGCGGTTTTTATGTTTGGCGGCTGTCGCACGCTAAAAGACGCTTTTTATTGTAAAAATAGTTTTTGCATCACCACATATTGAGAGCTATAATTTTTCCGTATTTTGACCCACCGAGTCATGTGAGGTCTTATTTTTTGCGGGACAAGTTGACGTTTTTATTGGTACCATTTTCGGGCACGTGAAATTTTTTGATCGCTTTTTATTCCGATTTTTGGAACGCAGAATGAACAAAAACCAGCGTTTCATGAATTTCATTTGGGGGGGTGCGTTTACACCGTTCCGCGTGCGGTAAAATTGATAAAGCGGTTTTATTCTTCGGGTCAGTACGGTTACAGCGATACCTCATTTATGTCATTTTTTATGTTTTTGTCGGTTTTATGCAATGAAAACTATTTTATATAAAAAATAATTATTTTTGCATCGCTTTATTCAGCGAGCTATAACTTTTTTATTTTTTCGCTGATGATGCTGTGTGGCAGCTCGTTTTTTGCGGGACAAGATGACGTTTTCAGCGGTACCATGGCTATTTATATGCGTCTTTTTTATCGCGCGTTATTACACTTTTTGTTTGGCGGTATGATAATAAATCATTATTTTTTGCTTCGTTTTTTATTTTTGTTTTTTAAGGGGTTCGCTAAAGGGGTTAACTAATGGGACAGTTTTATAGGGCGGGTCGTTACAGACGCGGTGATACCTAATATGTGTACTTTTATTGTTTTTTTTTTTATTATTTCCAAAAAATGGATTTATTGGGGGAATATTTTTTTTTTTTTTCTAATTTATTTGGCGATTTTTTTTTAATTATCTTTACACTTTTTTTTATTTTTTTTTTTACTTTATTAAATAGTCCCAGGTGGGACATCACTGTCCTGTGACAGATCGCTGATCTGTCACATCACAGATCACTGTGACAGATCAGCGATCTGACACAGGCACTGCAGAAGGCTTCCTCATGCCTGCGCTTTGCAGGCACTGAGGAAGCCAGCTTCCGCAGGCCCCCGAAGGCCCCCGTTGCCATCTTGGATTCGGGGGCCTGGAGGAAGGGAGTCCCCCGCAGCAGCGCTGCACATTGCGCTGCCGTGGGGGGCTCAGGGAAGCATGGAGGGAGCCCCCTCCCTGCCGATGCTTCCCTTTAACCCCCGGTACACCGCGATCGTGTTTGATCGCGGTGTGCAAGGGGTTAACGTGTCGGGGCGGTCCGTGACCGCCCCTGACACATTGTGCCGGGTGTCAGCTGTGATAATCAGCTGACACCCGGCCGCGATCAGCGGCGCTCACCACGTGGGCGCCGCTGATCGCGCCGACGTACTATCCCGTCCCCGGTCATACGGGCCCGGGTACCGTGGACGGGATAGTACGTCGGATGGCAGGAAGGGGTTAAAGCAAATTCGGCTAAGGGCAAAAATGAAACCCAATCATCCTGATCGGCAGAAATAAAACTTCTCAAATACGACTCCAAAGTCTGGTTTGTTCTCTCCGTCTGCCCATTGGTCTGAGGGTGAAACGCAGAGGAGAAGGACAACTGAATTCCCAGCTTGGAACAGAAAGTCCTCCAAAATCTAGACACAAACTGAACTCCTCTGTCAGATACAATGTTCTCAGGAATCCCGTGCAAGCGAACCACCTGTTGCAAAAACAAGGGCACCAACTCAGAGGAAGGTGGCAACTTAGGGAGTGGTACAAGATGGACCATCTTAGAGAATCTATCACAAATCACCCAAATAACAGTCATTCTCTGAGAGACAGGCATATCAGAGATAAAATCCATTGAAATATGGGTCCATGGCCTCCTGGGCCCCGGCAAAGGCATCAACAAGCCACTAGAGCGAGAACAAGGTTCAGACCGGGAGCAAGTCCCACAGGACTGCACAAAATTCCTGACATCATGAGACAAGGCGGGCCACCAAAAAAACCGACTCACCAGATCTCTAGTACCAAAAATACCTGGATGACCAGCCAATGCAGAGCAATGAACTTCAGACATCACTCTCTTCCTCCACTGGTCAGGAACATACAACTTTCCACTGGGACAACGCTCAGGTTTGTCCTCCTGAAACTCTTCCAGAGCACGTCTCAAATCGGGCGAGATGGCAGAAAGAACTACCCCCTCACCTAAGATGGTAGCAGGCTTAGTCACAACAGGAGAATCAGCAAGGAAACTCCTAGAGAGGGCGTCTGCCTTGACATTCTTAGTGCCCGGAAGAAAAGAGATCACAAAATCAAAACGTGTGAAAAACAAGGCCCACCTAGCCTGTCTAGGATTCAAGCGCTTGGCCGACTCCAGGTAAATCAAATTCTTGTGGTCAGTAAGGACCACGACTGGTGTTTGGCTCCCTCCAACCAATGTCTCCCTCCTCATGGCCAACAGTTCCCGATTCCCCACATCATAGTTACGTTCGGATGGGGAGAACTTTCGGGAAAAGAAAGCACAAGGATTCATTTTAGATGTCACAGGATCTTTTTGGGACAACACCGCTCCTGCACCAATCTCAGAAGCATCCACCTCCACCTGAAACGGGAGTGAGACATCAGGTTGCCACAAAACCGGAGCAGAAGTGAATCTTCGCTTCAGCTCCTGAAAGGAAGAAACAGCCTCCGGAGACCAATTCAGCACATCAGCACCCTTCCTAGTCAAATCCGTCAATGGCTTGGCAATACCAGAAAAATTAGCTATAAATTTCCGATAAAAATTAGCAAAACCCAAAAACTTCTGGAGGGCCTTCAAAGAAGTGGGCTGAACCCAATCATAAATGGCCTGTACCTTGGCCGGGTCCATTTCAATAGTTGACGGAGACAAAATAAATCCCAAAAATGAAATCCTCTGTACCCCAAAAAGGCATTTCGATCCCTTGACATACAGGGAATTCTCCCTCAAAATCCGGAACACAGTCCGAACATGTTCCACATGAGAGTCCCAATTCTTGGAGAAGATCAAAATATCATCCAGATAGATAATCAAAAATTTATCCACAAAGTCTCGGAATATATCGTTCATGAAGCACTGGAAGACAGAAGGGGCATTAGTGAGCCCAAAAGGCATCACCAGGTACTCAAAATGTCCCTCCGGAGTATTAAACGCCGTCTTCCATTCATCCCCATGCTTAATGCGAATAAGATTATACGCCCCCCTGAGGTCAAGCTTGGTAAACCAGCAAGCACCTTTAACTCTGGAGAATAGATCAGAAATCAGGAGTAACGGATACAGATATTTAACAGTAATTTTGTTGAGGGCACGATAGTCAATACAAGGCCTTAATGAACCATCCTTTTTAGCCACGAAAAAAAACCCAGCACCTAAGGGTGAAGAGGATGGTCTAATATGACCCTTCTCCAATGCCTCCTTAAAATAGAATCGCATAGCCTCGTGCTCGGGTACAGATAAATTGAAAAGCCGACCCTTGGGGAATTTACACCCCGGGTTCAGCTCAATTGCACAGTAATAACTCCTATGAAGAGGCAAAGACGCAGACTCATTCTCACTAAATACATCATAAAAGTCAGCCAAATAGTCAGGAACATCATGCGACTGGGGAGAGGTGGAGAAAACAGGAGCATCACTAAGGGCACACCGACAACCCCAACTCACCACAGACAAAGATTTCCAATCCAGAACTGGATTATGAATTTGCAACCAGGGAAACCCCAGAACAATGGTATCATGCAAATTATGCAACACCAAAAATCTGCAATTTTCTTGATGGTCTGGGGAGACCCGCATTACCACCTGGGTCCAAAACTGAGGTTTATTCTTCGCCAAAGGAGTGGCATCAATACCCCTCAAAGGGATAGGCGTCCGCAGAGGTGTCATAGGAAATCCACAACGTTTAGCAAAATCCAAGTCCATCAGGTTAAGAGCTGCTCCTGAATCCACAAAAGCCTTGGTGGAAAATGTGGACAGGGAGCAGATCAGAGTAATTGCCAGAAGAAACTTGGGTTGAACACCACCCACAGAAAACGTGTGTGCACAACGTTTCTCTCGTTTAGGGCAGACAGAAATAATATGCGAGGCATCTCCACAAAAAAACACAGCTTATTACGCCTTCTGAACTCCTGATGTTGCGCCCTAGACAAAACTCTATCACATTGCATAGGTTCAGACATTTGTTCAACAGGTGGCAACATCTTTCGTGTAGTTTTGTGTTCACGTAAATGCCGATCCACCTGAATGGCTAATGACATAGAATCGTCAAGACCAGAGGGAACAGGAAATCCCACCATAGTATCTTTTACGGTTTCTGACAAACCCTTCCGAAAGAGGGCTGCCAAGGCACCATCATTCCAGGTAGTAAGGACCGCCCACTTTCGGAATTTTTGACAGTACAACTCTGCCGAATCCCGACCCTGGCTTAATGCCAACAGGGTCTTTTCAGCCTGATCAATAGCATTAGGTTCATCATACAACAACCCCAAGGCTTGAAAAAATGCATTCACATTATTCAGAATAGGATCATCAGGTTTCAAAGAAAACGCCCAATCCTGGGGATCGCCGCGCAGCAAAGAGATGACAATTTAAACCTGCTGCGCGGAGTTCCCCGACGAGTTAGGCTTCAAGGCAAAAAATAATTTACAATTATTCTTGAAATTCAAGAGTTTAGACCGATCCCCCAAAAATACATCAGGAGTATGAATCTTTGGTTCAGCAGCATGTGAATGAGCAAGATAGGCGGAAATTCCCCGCACTTCAGCAGCGAGCTGCTCCACACGATCAGACAATTGCTTCATCTCCATTGAGAGAAAAATTCCCCCTACGGCCTCAGAGATATAGAGGAAAAAATATGCACACAAAAAAAAAAAAAAAATTCTGACACACTTTTTTTTTTTTTTTTTACAATTCTCTCCTGCTATTGAGTACCCTAGGATCTGCGGTAGGGCTGGTGATTCTGTTATGATGAGTCACCGAAGGAGGAAAAAAACAAAATAACAGCTAAGTCCAGAAAAAACAGAGAGGTTGGCAGCTATCGGATTGCAGACCCCTGAACCTATCCACAACAACTAACAGTAGCCGTGGGGGGTTCTTATGGTGCCCTAGACCCCTCGATCACAGCCGGAGAACTATATAGCCTAAAGACAGAAAGGGGAAAAACTAAACTGCCCCAGAGCAGACCCCAAAGCAATAGGCAGCCCCCAACATATAATGACGGTGAAGCAAGATGAAAACACTAACACAGATAGAAAGATAGGTTGAGCAAATGATGGGGCCCAAGCTAACTACATAGGACAGGATAGGAAAGCTGCTGTCTGCCATCCGCAAAACCCCTATCAAAATGAGCCAACCGACTGATAGGAAAAACAGGCCCTGAAGATGCTAGGCTTCAAAAGACTATATCAGCCCTCAGGTATATTTTGAAGACAGAGCAAAAGATCAACAGATCAGAGACAAAAATGGAATTCAGCTCACCCCCGGCCGGGGATGGCAGAACTCCCAAAAAACAAGGCAAAACAAAAACCAAACTGAAGTGTACAAAGCAGAGCAGAAAAACTTAGCTTTGAGATGCAGGAATCAGACTGGTCTCCAAGAATCCAGCAGGAAAATCACCAGCCAGGAAGAAGGGCGTCGGCAGCCTTATATCCAGTCCTCAATTCCAGCCACCCAGTCATCATCTAGCTGCCCATGTGTTTGGTAATCAGCCTCACTACCTTCCTTCACCAGAGGAGGGAGTTCATCAGACCTCAATGGTGAAGGGAAAAATGAACTCACAACAGTCAACAATTATAAACTTGTATTCAGGGTCTGCCAGAGCCAACAATACAACAGAAAAGTATTGTTTATAATTGAAGAATTGGGAGCCAGAGTTCGGCGGCTTACGCACCCGGATATGTTTGCCATCAAGGGCCCCAATACAATTTGGAAACTGGCATTCCTCCTCAAAGTCCCTTGATATCCTCAACCAGTCTTCCATCCTGGGCTCGGGCATGACGACTTGATGGAGTCTTGTCCAGATTTCTATACATGTTGACCTGACTATGCCCGAAATGGTAGATCTTCCAATCAGAAACTCTTGGTGGAGGGCGGCATAAGACAGGCCAGTGGACAGGAAGCTGAAGAACAACAGAAATGGATAATTTTAGAGTGCAGAAATGCCCAAAAAATCAGTTACATACCGACCAAACTTGGTAGGAATTGAGATAGACTAACACACACATATTTGGTTGCACAATGACTAAGTGACATTCAGTACATATTTGACCTAACATTCTGGTCTGTAAGTTTAAACATATGTGGACTAAGATGAGGGCTTTAAACTTAGTCCAAGAAGCAAAAAATACATACTTTGGCCCACACATTATGAAGTTAGAGAATGTGGTTTTGTAGTACATACCGTATTGTGAGTAGAAGTCGATCCTCTGCAGATATAGCTTTATGCATCCTTGTGTCCTGAAAGGTTATCCCAGGGCGCACTGTTTCCAAGAGTTGATCAAATGTCGCAATGCTCATGCGACAGTATTGGTAAAATTTGACTGGATGCTCCCGCAGAGAAGAATAGAGGTGGTGAAAATGACCTCTTGTGAGTCGTTGCCTCAAAAGTGGATGGACCCACATGCGTCTCCTCCTCCACGGATCCAATATCACTGGGTATGGTTGGCTAAAGCGGCGTGACAAAAGCCAGTTGAAGAGAACCTGCTCAGTTGTGGTGAAACTCAAACCCTCTGCCATGTTGCACAAAGAACACCAACACACCTCGTGAAAGCAAGGTCACAAATGGACAGAATTGAGGCAGCCACCTGTTCCTGAGTGTATAAATAGGGTGCAGGCTAATGATTTAAATTGTTAGCAGGCCTCAAAACCGTTAAATGTCCATTTTGCAAGGCTGCGAGAAAATCCTTTTTTCTCTCACACTGGGCCGCAGGGCTGTCAGCATTCAATCTGTGCTCGTAGGGGGAAGCCATCCTATCTCAGCAATGGACGACATCCCTCACGTTTCTCTCTCCAGCTAGCTTCTCCCTTTTTCTCCATCTTGCTCCATCAGTTAGTCTCTCCACCTGTCACTCCTCCTCTTTCCCGGATGTAAAGAGATGAAAAAGCTGCTGGGAGTGATAGTCCAGGGCAGTGCAGCAAAAGAAGCGTTAGTGTCTGCGGCTGTGAATGTTGGCTTAAGGTACTGTCACACTTAGCGATGTACCAGCGATCCCGACCAGCGATATGACGCGGTCAGGATCACTGGTGCATCGCTAAGTGGTCGCTAGTGAGCTGCCACACAGGCAGATCTCACCAGCGACATCGCTGGGGATGGGGGTCGCTACTTACCTGTCACACCAGGCGATCCTGCGTCCTCCCGCCCGGCTCCACGCGTCGCTCGTCGTCACAGCAGGAAGCGCCGCAGGAAGCTGACGATGAGAAACGGTCCAGGACGTTCTCGTGCGATCAGCGATAACCAGCGGGGGAGCGGGTCGTAGGTAAGTATCAGACACAGCGATATCGCTAGCAATATCGCTATAATGTCACAAGTTATAGCGATATTGCTAGCGATATCGCTAAGTGTGACAGGCCCTTTACTCCCATCTGCAGTAGTCTCTGGACACAACACTCCTACTGCAGATATAACATAATTGAATGACATCAGCTGTCACCCCACTATGTAGAAGATATGTATTTGATAATATTAATACACAGTTAAATAGAAATCTCAACAGAAATCTCAAAGCTTCTATATCATAAAGTGCCCCCATTGTGCCGACATGCAATGCCTATTTATTAATATCATTATGAAGGATTCAGTTGTTTATTGTTAAATGCCAAATACTAATTACTCCGTGTCAGTAATGACCACACATACCACCAGAAGACCGCCCAATGTTTGATGTCTTATTATAAATAATAGTAGCGTTCCTTTACTGTACTGCTACTGCCTTCTGCATCTGCATTAATGAGTATTTCTTCCAGGGACTTATCCCAAGCAATTATGCAAGTGGTAACCAATGCACCATAGACATCGCCAGAGCACCAAATACCAGGAACCGATGCGTTTGGATGGGGAGGAAACAACCTGGTCCTCTTGGTAAAGATGCTCTTGAATCAAGGAAGTGGACATTTCTTCTTCCAGTAAATGGAACGATAAAAATGTTATTACCACCCCATATACTGACACTAATGAGATCCACTGTAGACAAACCTGGCTTGGATTATTAGGACAGATTCAGAGATGGTGTTAGCGGAGAGGACATCACAAAAGGAACTGAACAAGATCAATAGTCAGAGGCAGAGTCGGACTTGGGTGCCAAGGGCCCACCAGTAACATTGACTTTGACGGTCCCACTTTTCACCTGCATACAAATATTACACTCCCCTCATTCACAAATGTACCTATATCTATAAATAATAATAAGCTAGGTTGTTTGGTTAATGTATGATGAGATGCTGCTTTTTTCTGTACAGAGTAAATCAAGTGTATTATGCCAAGTACTATCCATATAGTGGGGTTTGGGGCCCAGATCTGCACAGGGGCCCCCCTGTTACCCTGTGAGCCAGTCTGAGCCTGGTCAGAGGAAGTGGCAGGGAATAGAACTGTCAGATTTTTCTGACACTTGAAATAAAAGTTTGAAAAGTTTTCAAATTTCAGTAGAATTTTTGAGGGCAATACTGATTCTAACGGCTCGTTTGCAGTCGGACGTATTATTGGTCTGAGTGCGATCCGACAAAACAACCGATTGGAACCTGGCCAATGTTATTCTGTGTGGCCGCGCACATGTCTGATCTTTCACCTTAAACAGAGCAGTTCTCAGGACAAAAAAAAAAAATCGCAGGACATCCAAGTTTTATCTGATACTCGATTTTCCAGAAATGCCAAATCTGAAGCATTAACATAGTTGTCATTTATCTTTGGATACTTCTTAAAAATTAGAAGAAAGCTCTATGTCAGAGCTTCTCTCCCAGGTATCAGTAAGTGCTGCTCTGTAGAGAAACCAATGACAGAGAGAAAAATGAGGGTCATTCATCAGTAATGTGAGACCATGACAGAAAAACATTATTAATTGATGTTTTTTCTATTAGGAATTACATCAACAAGAAATGGCTTCACCTATAGATTGTATAGATTATTTTCTTCAATGTAATATGAGAATATATGTATTTACTATTAAAATCTTAGAACTGCACCAGACAGATAGAAGCTGTATCAGAAATATTAAAGTATCAGTATTGGATAGTTGGTTTTTTTGTTACCTTTTGTTTGGCTTACTTTAAAACTAACAATAAAAAAAATCAATAGATATCGTGCAGTAAGTAAAGAAATAGTAATAGTACATAAAAAATAACATAGGGTACTTAGTTGACATTTTTTTGATCAAAAATGTGAAATATCTATCTCACAACGACAAGTTGTACAGAATCAGAATGGAGTAATTCTAATAGAGTAACGGTAATATGAGTATTGGTCTTTGTATAGAGATTTTTTGCAGTAACAGCACTGTCACCTGCTAAGGTTCTGTTCCACCATAGTTGTAATTAGGGTTATCTGGCTAGGAGCCCACTCAGAAGGTTCACCCCACCTGAACCAAAACCCTAACTGCGCCTCTGCTACTGTATATAGAGGTGCTAACAGTAATTGTATAGGAGGGGAAGGAGGTGAGCTGTGACATAACCTTTGATAGATCCTGTGTTATCTTCTTCAGTATATAGAGGTGTTACCTTTTATTGTAATCCTGTCTGTGATGTTTATGAGATTCTGGAAAGTTTTCTGTACAGAGGGACAAGTGTGAGTATCTTATTAGACTTAGTTAGATATAGTCACATGGAAAACAAAACAATATATATACAGTTGTGCTCAAAAGTTTACATACCCTGACTTTTTCTCCACTCATGGTTAGTGGTTGGGTGAAGCCATTTATTGTCAAACTACTGTGTTTTCTTTTTTTTAAATCATAATGACAACTCAAAACATCTAAAAGACCCTGATCAATCCCTGGAGATTTCGGCTGATAACATGCACAGAAGTTGGCACAAATGGGTTTGACGGGCTACTAAAGGTAACATCCTCACCTGCGACCTATTTGCTTGTAATCAGTGTCTGTGCATAAAGGCTGAGTGAGTTTCTGGGATCAAGACAGACTCTTGCATCTTTTATACAGCCACTGACGTTTCTGGATTGTGAGTCATGGGGAAAGCAAAAGAATTGTCACCGGATCTACTGGAAAAGTTAGTTGAACTGTATAAAACAGGAAATGGATACAAAAAGATATCCAAGGAATTGATAATGCCAGTCAGCAGCGTTTAAACTGTGATTGACAAATGGAAAATCAGGGGCTCTGTAAAAACAAAACCACGGTCAGGTAGACAAACAAAAATGTCATCCACAACTGCCAGGTAAACTGTTTGGGATGCAAAGAAAAACCCACAAATAACATCATCTGAAATACTGGACTCTCTGAAAACTAGCGGTGTGGCTGTTTCAAGATGCACAATAAAGAGGCACTTGAGGAAAAATGGGCTGCATGGTCGAGTCGCCATAAGAAGACCATTACTGCGCAAATGCCACATAGTATCTTGCCTACAATATGCAAAACGGCACAGAGACAAGCCTCAAAACTTCTGGAACAAGAAAATTTGGTGTGATGAGACCAAAATTTAACTTTTTGGCCACAACCATAAACGTTACATTTGGAGAGAGGTCAACAAGGCCTATGATGAAAGGAACACCATTCCTACTGTAAAGCACGGAGGTGATGTCCTGGGGATGTGTGAGCTACAAAGGCACAGGAAACTTGGTCAAAGTTGATGGAAAGATGACTGCAGCACGTTATCAGCAAATACTGGAGGCATATTTGCAATCATCAGCCTGGAAGCGGCGCATGGGATGTACTTGGACGCTCCAACATAACAGCGATCCAAAACACAAGGCCAAGTTGACCTGTCATTGGCTACAGCAGAACAAAGTGAAAGTTCTGGAGTGGCCATCTCAGTCTCCTGACCTCAATATCATTGAGTCACTGTGGGGAGATCTCAAGTGCGCAGTTGATGCTAGACAGCCCAGGAATTTACAGGAACTGGAGGCTTCTTGCCAGGAAGAGTGGGCAGCTTTACCATCTGAGAAACTAAAGAACCTCATCCACAACTACCATAAAAGACTTCAAGCTGTCATTGATGTTAGATGGGGCAATACACAATATTAAGAAATGGGGTATGTGAACTTTTGATCAGGGTCATTTGGATGTTTTGGGTTGTCGTTATGATTTAAAAACAGAAAACACAGTAGTTTGACAATAAATGGCTTCACCCAACCACTAACCATGAGTGTAGAAAAAGTTTTGGTGTTATCATTCATATTCTCTGAAAAAAGGCCAAGAAAGCAAAATTTCTGCCGGCGTATGTAAACTTTTGCGCACAACTGTCTATAACATTTAAAAAATCTGATTTAAACAATAGGTTGCTTACTAATTTAACATTCCCAGTATGCAAAAAACACAAACAGTTGATGCAACATGAGTTAAAAGACCTGAATAAAGTTCTGCAGATATAAAAGTCTATTAGAAATGATCTATCATTACCTGTGTGAGGTAGCGCTGTCATTTGGGTAGGGGATACTCGCTTAGCCGCCACAACACCAGATCCGGCACAGGTTTTTCATAAAACAATTATAGTCCATGCGGTTTATTCAGCAACCTAAACCCACAGCAGTAACATACAGTTCATAGAATCAGCATAGCGTCCATGACAGAGTTCAGCTCTGTAATCCCTGGGGTCACACAGGTTATGCATACGCAGGCTCTTCAACCTCAGATATCTCACCCACGTCAGGGTTTCCTCATAGTTCCTTCATCATGCTGCAGACATCCATTCCCTCCAGGGAATCATCAGGCACATGCAGCCATTCAACCCAGCATTCACATGCTGTCAGGAAAGGAGACACATCTCCCAGTGGGACCTTCCACAACGGACCAACCGGATACCAGCATTCATCCATGTGACCTACCCTGGCCACATTATATGGTCCATAGCCACGCCCACCGGGTCAGATGGCTATGACCTCATCGCTGGTCCTTGAACCATTCTCGCACTCTTTACCATCTCGTTCTTAACCACACCCCTGGATGGATTTGTAGGTAACTAGTACCGCCCGACTCACCAGCTACCTGGAGACTTCTCCCGGACTCGATGAAACAGCACCTCAGCATTATCACTGCTGATCAACACACACATAAGTCTCCATCTCAAGGCCACCCACCTTGAGATACACAACGGTCATTTAGTATTCTGCCATTATCCTCTCTCCTAGGACATCCACACAGTGCCCCCTAGCGGACACAGTGGTCACTACACCACACCTGCAACATGTGAATTGGATTTTTATTATCTGCCATTCATAAACATCCACAATGAAAAAATACACTCGAGTCAAGTGAATATCTCTCTATGTTGTCGATACGTCTAAAAAATATATATATTGCTAAAACTTTATAACATACTAATAATAATTTCCATTTCTACAATGCCAGTATGTTCCACAGCAATTTACATTTCTTCTTCATGTGTTTTGATCATCTAAAATGTGTCAAAAACTTTTTTGGGGGATAATTTACATTATAAGATCGCGGAACAGAAATGCAGTCTAAAATCAACACATTTATTACTGTAACGATCTGTTGCAATAATAAACTTCATTCACTCCACAATGGGTTTCCCTTTCACGGTGTGTATTTAGTGCAGGCATTCAGCTGCAGAAGAACAAGTGGGATCTTCCTTCATCGTGCCACTAATCATTATCCTGTCCTGAAAATGAGGGCTTTGTTTTGATGTTGTGCCTCCGGGAGCCGTCTACATATTGGTCCAAGCCTTCTTCCCATGTGGCGCCTATCTACCAGGTCCAAATGTTATTAGCCTGAGACAGAATAAACCATCAGGTTGTCTGTCGCTCTATTGACAATGGAAGTGGTTAAAAGAAGCCGGTCCCCTGATGGGAGAAGTAATGCACCCGAGGAAGGGGAAAAAAAAAACACAGGTCAATGTTGGAGGGATGCAGGCATCTGCAGAAAAGCACTTGCCCCCCATTCCTCCCTCATGGTCATTGTTACTCTCCACTGACCAGCTGCCTGCGATCACTGAACTCTGCACAAAAATGGGTATCTCAACTCCCATTCAGTGGAGATTAAATGCCTCGAATGAGCCACACCTCCGAATAATTGCTTCCTAGAAGAGGAACTGGCTTGAATAGTTGCGCACACACCCATTGATTAATGTAAGAAAGGAAGGAAAGGTCTGCCAGCAGATAAAAAATATGTCTCATGATAATCGTGGGCCATCCGACACAGCAATACAGGGGTCCAACATAACTGTTATTTTGGACTTTGATCCTAGACAGTAGATATAATATTTTCTATCTATCGGATCATTTGGAATTCGGAAGGCCTAGTTCCCATATCCAGCCATTTGTTTGTTTTTTTTTCATCCGACTTGGTAGTAAAATTCCAAAAGGAAACTGATGTGACAACATTTTGCTGAAGGATCGCTCATATTCATCCGGCACAATCAGTTGTTAGGTTCTCACGCAGTGTGAACACGGCATTTTTCTATGGCGCACCTTCTGCGTTGAACCGTCCAAGCAACAAGGATGTAATTTCATGAAATCTCCTGCTCGCTGTGCGTCTAAAGGCGCTGCTGAACCATGTGCAAGCCTGAAAAACGCACGTAAAAAAAACACAGTTGCATTTTTAAGTGCAGAAGCAAAACTATTCAGTAAAAACGCATTAAAGAACACTGCTTCAAATCTGCAACAAAAACTCATCGAATAAAGGGTAAAAGGCTTTAAAAAAAGCTGCAAAAGTGCAATAATCAGATTGATTAAGAAGATTGTTATTGTGTATTATGATACGGGTCACCTGCAAAATATGCGGATTAAAAGCAGCTGAAAACCCTCCCAGCATTTTTACTACACGCACACGTAACGGAGACACACACGCACACTCCCATTATAATCTATGAGGATGTGCACATGTCCATGTGTGACCCATACATGTACATGTCCATTTTTCTCTGACTCTATCGTTTGTGAATAGCAGTAAAGTTCCTACTATTCACAGGCGCTGGTTACTGACTACAAGGATCATCAGAGCCGCCGAGAACACTGAGCGATGATGAGCGCTGACATTACTACTGTACACGGCGCCTGTGAATAGTGTGGCGCCCCTGAGGGTTCAGTCACCACAGAGGTACTGCACCTCCTCTTGAGGTGTAGTATCCCACTACCCAGGTAAGATGGTAACACCTGACCAGACTCCAGCATCTACATCCAGCACAGACACCTTAGAACAGCAGAGCACCCTTTATGGCAGCTGCTTTGGTTCATGAAGGGTGCTGGGTGGTGGGTGGAGCTTAGAAACACTAGAGGGGAAAGCTGACAGGAAGTTAGGTCGGATTCCCCTACGGGGGAAGGAGGGAAAGGACGTGGATGCAGCAGCCTCCTGTGAGCTGGAGTTGCTTGCAAGGAAAGAGGAAGAGAGAAGGATCAGTTGTTCATAAGGAAGATAGATAAGGACGGAACGTGAGGAGGAGAGAGACTGGGGACGAGGGCTGGTGCAGAGCCCTTCCCTAAGTTCATTGCGCCAAGGCCGGGCGCCGGTATCCGAGGCTGTGTGTGATACTAATGATCCTACAGCAGAAACCGGAGGAATGGAAGTTGTGACCGCTTTATTCCCACCAAAGACTCGAAGACACAGTGGCAACGTGTGTGAGCCGGGACATGATTGTATGGAGTCCCCGAAGCAGGCTACAGCCACCTGCCATATGAGTGGAGTTTAATTAACATATAGAAGGAGGGACTTGAGTGTAATTCAGAACTACAAGTACTTCAGATTAGCGCTAGAAAGGAGACGCTCAGAAAAGGCACATTTGGAAGGGAGTGCTTGAAGGGTTAATCCATCTGCCTGGAAGTTGGCTGAGCCCCTGACCTGGAAGCTGCAGCACTGAAGCGGGCACCTGTCTGTGCCAGAAACGTGAGTAAAGAATTGGAACTGCATTCAGCTGTGTCATTGCCTTCTTCCTGTGCAACTTACTCAGCACTGGTACATCTCTGTGCCTAACACTGCGCCATCTACCTCAACATCTATTACTACTACCTGTGGAGAGCTATTACATCTTTGCTGCGCCCCACCATCTGCCCCAGAGGATCTGCACCGCAGCGTCGGCTTAACACCTTCATTGCCGAATACCACAGGTGGCGTCACGAACTACCTACCTATAAACTCTTTTTCATTCCACCTATTTTACATGGACACCCAGGGCCACGGACTGGGTCACCGCCACTGCGACACTTCCCCTTTAAGACACCGGCCTGGTACCGAGTAATCCCACAGCCCTGGGGGTAATCCATTGGGAGAAACCTTACTTCTATTTTTACAGGAACTTTACGTGACCATTCATGAGAACTGCAGCTCAGCTCCTATCCAATCAGGGGTGTCATTTATCAGCCCCCCCACTGATCTGATATTGATAGCCTATCCCTAGGATAGTTCATCAATATCATAAGGTCCTTTAAATTAAGCACCACAACGGAACATATCTTAACTGGATCCTTTGAAATTAACTAGAAAAATGTAATAGTTGATTTTGGAGAGTGACCATAGATGAACCAAGGGGTACTCTCCACTTTAGGAATTAACCTGGCCCCCAATAATTGCATTTTGCATTCATTTCTTTGTTCATTATATAGTTGAAGTAAAAATATTAAAATTATGAAAGTGTGTAGAGGTCCCTGAAATACTCGCCACGATCAACCCTAAAATCTGTGTTGCTTTATTCCAATGCATGTGAATAAGATTTAAGAATCCCCCAAAATGTTCCAGGGCTGTATCTGAATGTGATATTAAACATCTTTTTCACTTGCATCATGAGTAGATTCTGTCTGGACTTGGGTGTAGAATCCTGACAGAATCTCTAAGGTATAAACATGGCCTTCTGGTCAATGCTGCAGGAAATTCTACCAGTATTGCAGTCAGTAGGGGGCGATAGTGAGCAGATAAGAGGTGGAAGTCCCACTGGTGGTTTTTCGGCAAGGAGTAGATCTGTGGCCAGTCTGCACTGAGGCATCTTAATATTAGAGCCCATTATCAGGAGCTTGAGAAAAACTGAGGAGGGAATTTATAAAATAATCTATGCCTGTTTTATGGCATTAAAAATTTGGAAATATTTGAGCACATCATATTCATTCAATGCTTTTGCAATTTTTTTTCAGCTCCCAAAATGTTTTAAAAAAGAGAGAAAAGTAGGCTGAGTTAGTAAAAAAAAAAAATGAACAGTATCCTTCATTTCAACAGATTTAAAGAGCTAGTCTTCTACTTGGTTACACCTTCTTAAATACTACATTCCCCAGAATAAAACAAAAAATAACAGATACTCACCTTCAGCACAGGTGATATTGACCTTGGGCATCTCGGGACTCATGTAACATTATTATTTACAGGTTTCCCCTTGAGTGTTGCTCTAGCAGTATGCGTTGGGTTATTGTCTTGTTAGAAGGTGAACCTCCGTCCCAGTCTCAAATCATTGACAAATTGAAACAGGTTTTGCTCAAGAATATCCCTGTATTTTGAACTATCTATCTTCCCCTTGACTTGGACCATTTTCCCTGCCCCTGCTGCTGAATAGCATCCCCACAGCATGATGCCACCACCACCATGTTTCACTGTGAGGATAGTGTTCTTGGTGATGAGTTGTGTTGGTTTGGTGCCAGAGTCCAGACATAGCGTTTACCTTGGTGGCCAAAAAGTTTAATTTTTATCTTATCTTACCACAACACCTTCTTCCATACATTTGGAGAGTCTCCAACATGTCTTTGACAAACTCAAAACGAGCCTTACAATTTTAGTGTGTAAGTAAATACTTTTTCTGCCCACTCTTCCATAAAGGCCTCTTCTATGGAGTGTGCAGCTTATTGTGTCCTTATGGACAAATAATACAGTCTTGGCTTTGCAAAACTGCAGTTCCTTCACAGTTATCTTTGGTCTCTGTGCTGCCTCTGATTAATGCCCTCCTTGCCTTGGCTGAGTGTTTTTGTGGGCAGCCCTCTCTTGGCAGGTTTGTTGTGGTACAATAGTCTTTCCATTTGCTGATAATGGATTTGATGGTGCTCCGGGGATCATCAGAGATTGGCATATTTGTTTATAACCCAAACTTGATTTGTTCTTTTCAACAACCTTTTAACTGACTTGTTTGGAGATCTCCTTGGTCTTCATGGTGTTGTTTGGAGATCTCCTTGGTCTTCATGGTGTTGTTTGGAGATCTCCTTGGTCTTCATGGTGTTGTTTGGTTAGTGGTGACTCTTGATTATTGTTGTAGCCACTGTGGCCTTTCAGAAAAGGTAAAGTGTATATACTGACAGCCATGTGACACTTGGATTGCACACAGGGGGACGTCCTGTCACTAAGCATGGGACTTATGAAGGTACTAGCATGCACCATAAGTTTTTAAGGGCTTTCTATAAAAAAGGGGTGAATACATATGCACATGCCAATTTTTAGTTATTTGATCCCTTAAATTTAATTCATTCCTGCATGTTTCTCATTTTCACCAACTATTTAGTGGTGATTCATCACACACAAATTTTATTACAAAAATATTTAAAGCAAACCTGGGGTGAAGAACTCCATCCTGTGCTTCTTGTGTAAGTTTTCAGTTAATGATATGCTCGAGCTCCGGGGCAGGACGGTAGGCAGAGTCTTATCTTCCTGCTCTAAGCCGGAGAAACCAAGGAAAGACCACAGGCCGCCCTAAAGCACAAATATGTTCCTCATCATAGATACAAATTAGTTTGGCTTTGGGGCAGCCTGTGCGCAGGACTTTCCTTGCTTTTTCTGGCTTAGAACAGGAAGATAAGACTCTCCCTACAGTCCTGTCCCGGAACATGGGCATCTCATTAGCTGCAAACTTCTAACACTGATTACACAAAAACCACAGGATGAATTTCTTCACCTCGGGTATCATTTTAATCAATTTAACCCTGCCAACCTGACAATGCCTGTAGTTTACTTAGCAAAATGCTGCTGACAGGTTCACTTTAAACACAGGTTGGAATGTAACAAAATAGATAAAAAGCCATAGATGGTGAATACTTTAGCAAACCACTGTATGTGACTGCAGACTTATGAATCCTCACGACTGCACTGTGTACCAGGGCGGGACCACCGTGGTCACAGGGGTCGCAGCTGTGATGGGGCCAGGAGTGTTTAGGGGCCCAATCACGGAGCTGCAGCCGCTCATTGGCTGTGCAGCTCCTTGCTTTGAGTGGCGCGATGGCTGCACACAGGACCTGTGATGAGGTCACAGGAAGGGAGGAGTCAGGGGTCACATAATCAGGAGCCTCGTGGATGCAGGACTCTGCCGACCTGGTTGTCATGGTGCTGCTGGATGAGGTAAAGTTTGCGTGGGGTCAGGAGGTGTTTACAGGGTGGATGTAGCACAGCCGTGTGTGTATGGAGTGTACTGAGCGGAGCCGTGTGTGTGGAGCCTTATGTGTACGAAGTGTATGGAGCGGAGCCATGTGTATAAGAGGTGAGCGGAGCCGTATGTGTACGAGGTGAGCAGAGCTGTGTGTGTACAAGGAGAGTGCAGCCGTGTGTGTATAAGGTGTACGGAGCAGAGCCGTGTGTGTACGAGGTGTACGGGGCGGAGACGTGTGTGTACGAAGTGTACGGAGCGGAGCCGCATGAGTACGAGGTGAGCGGAGCCGTGTGTGTACGAGGTGTACGGAGCAGAGATGTGCGTGTATTTTGACATGGGGGGGCCCCATTTGAAAGTTCACACAGGGGCCCATAACTTTGTAGTTACGCTACTGCTGTGTACTGTTATAATTCTCCAGCATCGGAAATGGGAGCAGCAAACACTTGATTGCAATTATGCACTTTGCATACATGCAGTCATGTGCTGACTAAACTTCCATGGCCTCGCTCAATGCAAGTGTATTGAGCAAGGCTGGACATTTCTAGTTGGAATTTGGCTGTAAGGATGCCAATCGCATATTTGCGGTCACGTGACTGTCCGTTCACAGCACAGATAACAGAGAATCACATTGCTCATAGTGACTTTTAGGAAGGGGTTGTTAGTAACAGCATTCATAGATGGCATAGATTTTACTTGATAGTAGGCTTTTCAGAGCTTTGAACTTAAAGCATTGCTATACAAACTTTTTGATAATAGTCAACTGGAAAGAAAATGAGGTCAACCTCAAAAAAGTTGCCCTCTAATTTGTAGGATATAACGTACTGCTATAATCTGGACACACATAGGACAAAAGACAAGTTAAAATGATCTCTTCAATTAATCCTGCAAAGTCACAATGGCATTCTCCAGCCACGAAGAGGCTACTTAACATTTAGATGAGCAGCATCTGATAACATTTCCATTGAGGGGACGCCATATGCAGCTCCATTAGGTTGTCATCTGGCACCAGATGACATGTTCTAAAATCTGGCTCCATGGTCCTCTTTCCAGAATGAGCTGGAGATGTGTAATGAATAGGAAAAGGCGGAGATTTTAATGAATAGAGTGAGGTCCAGCAAGAATTATAATTCCAGGAAAGTCATGTTGCCTGGTATTTGCACACCCATTACATGTTAAGTTGTCAAATGAGCTTGGTGGCCCTTCTTTCTGACCTGCATGGTTACCCTGCAATACAAGATTTACTGCTCCATGACCCAGGATTGGGCCCCTTACATCAATCTAGGTCCCAGGTCATTGAGTAGTAAATCTTGCTTTACGAGGCTCCTCTGTCATGTCAGACTTGGACTCTTGGTTTCTTTAACAGAAGACATGCAGTGGGCAGGCAGATACACTTGTGAGAATTTAAAGCCCTCTCATGCTCCCTTTTACTCAACCTTCCCTCCTTCTTTTACCATCCCCATTGTTCCTTCACTCACCCACACATTACCAATCCCATTCAGCTAAGAGGATAAGAATAAGAAGACAATTCTGCTTTTAATCACATATTGTGGAGTACTAATGCAAAACATGAGCTGGAATGTACGCTATTGTTCAAAGGCAAGACCCGGAACATTTCACCAAAATATCTACAGTATGTTGTCAACGTCTACTTACCTATCCTACCCTCACAAGAATTGATCCACAGCTTCACGTGAAAAAAAAAACATATAGAGTTCCTTAAAAAAGTATTCATACCGTGTGAACTTTTCCACATTTTTTCATGCTACATCCACAAACGTAAATGTATTTTATTATGATTTTATGTGATAGCAACACAAAGCAGCCAGTATTTGTGAAGAGTAAAGGAAATGATTCATGATTGTCTAAATATTCGAAAAATATAAATCTGATAATTATGATGTGGACTTGCATTCAGCCCACTGTAGTCTGATATTCCTAAATAAAATCCTGAGTGACCAATTGCCTCCAGACATCACATAATTGAGTCCACATGTGTGTAATTTATTCTCAGCATAACTACAGCTGTTCTGTGACGGTCTCGGAGGTTTGTTTAAGAATATTAAGTGTCAAACAACATAACAAAACTCAAGGAACACATCAGACAGGTCAAGGATAAAGTTGTGGAGAAGAGTAAAGCAGGGTTAGAGTATGAAAAAAATTAGTCCAAGCTCTGAACATCTCAAAGAGAACTGTTCAATCCATCATCCAAAATGGAAGTAGTAAGGTACAGTTGCAAACTTGACAAGACATGGCCGTTTTTCTAAACTGACATTCCAAGCAAGGAGAGCCCTAATAAGCGACGCAGCCAACAGGCCCATAGTCACTCTGGAGGAGTTGCAGAGTTCTACAAATCAGGTGGGAGAATCTGTCCTCGCATCCACTATTAGTCATATACTCCACAAATCTGGCCTTTGTAGAGGAGTAGCAAGAGGAAGGCTATTTTTAAAAGTAAGCCATAATAAATTCTGTTTTTTGTTTGCAAAAAGCCATGTAAGGGCTACAGGTAGCATATTGAAGAAGATGCTCTGGTCAAATGAGACCGAAGTAGAACCTTTTGCTAAATGCAAAATCATATCTCTCAACTTTTGAAGAAGGGAAAGAGGGACAAAGGCTGCAAATTTTAGACCATGCCCCGACCACACCCATTTCACATCTTGTCACACCCATGTCCACACCTAACCACACCCGTTTAGCACTGCTGCTCACACTGACTGGTACTAAGGGCACAGTGGCTGGCATTATGGGTACAGTGGCTGGTACTGTGTGCACACTGACTGGTACTAAGGAAAAGAAAGAAAGAAAACAGAGAGAGAGAGAGAAAGAAATAAAGAAAGGAGAGTGAGAAAGAAAGAACAGAGAGAGAAGAAGAAAGAACAGAGAGAAAGAAAGGGGAAAGAAAGAACAGAGAGTGAAAGAAAGAACAGAGAGAGAAAGAAAGAGGGGAAAGAAGGAAAGAACAGAGAGCGAAAGAAAGAACAGAGAGAGAAAGAAAGGGGAAAAAAGAAAGAACAGCAAAAAAAGAAAGAAAGAGAACACAGAGAGAAAGAAAGAGGGGACAGAAAAAAAGAACAGAGAGAGAAAGAAAGAACAGAGATAGAAAGAAAGAGGGGAAAGAAAGAAAGAAAGAAAGAGGGGGAGAAAGAACAGAGAGAGAACAGATAGAAAGAAAGAACAGAGAGAGAAAGAAAGAACAGAGAAAGAAAGAGAAAGGAAGAACAGAGAGAGGAAGAAAGAGGGGAAAGAAAAAGCAGAGCATGAAAGAAAGAACAGAGAGAGAGAAAAAAGGGGAAAGAAAGAAAGAGGGGAAAGAAAAAAAGAAAGTACAGAGAGAGAGAAAGAAAGAACAGAGAGAGAGAAAGAAAGAGGGGAAAGAAAGAACAGAGAGAGAAAGAAAAAGGGGACAGAAAAAAGAACAGAGGGAGAGCGAAAGAAAGAGGGGAAAGAAAGAACAGAGAGAGAGAAAGAAAGAAGTAAAGATAGAAAGAACAGAGAGAAATAAAGAAAGAAAGAGGGGAAAGAAATAGAAAGAAAGAGGTGAAAGAAAGCAGAGAGAGAAAGAACAGAGAGAGAAAGAAAAAAAATTAGAGAGAGAAAGAAAGAACAAAGAGAAAGAAAGAAAGAGAGGGAAAGCAAGAACAGACAGAGTGAAAGAAAGGGGAAAGAAAGAACAGAGAAAGGAAGAGGGGAAAGAAGAAAAGAACAGAGAAAAAGAAAGAAAGAGAAAGAAAGAACAGAGAGATAAAGAAAGAGGGGACAGAAAAAAAGAACAGAGAAAGAACAGAGAGAGAAAGAAAGAGGGGAAAGAAACAAAGAAAGAGGGGAAAGAAAGAACAGAGAGAGAACAGATAGAAAGAAAGAACACAGAGAGAAAGCGAAAGGAAGAACAGAGAGAAGGAGGGGGAACAAAGAAAGAACAGAGAGCAAAAGAAAGAAAAGAGCGAGAAAGAAAGGGGAACGAACAGAGAGAAAGAAAGAAAGAGGGGAAAAAAAGAAAGAACAGAGAGAGAGAAAGAAAGAACAGAGAGAGAAAAAGAGGGGAAAGAAAGAACAGAGAGAGAAAAAAGAGGGGACAGAAAAAACAGAGGGAGAATGAAAGAAAGAAAGAACAGAGAGAGAAAGAAAGAGGGGAAAGAATAGAGAGAGAGAAAGAAAGAAGGAAAGAAAGAAAGAGAAAAAAGAAACAAAGAAAGAACACAGAGAAAGAAAGAAAGAAAGAAAGAAAGAGGGGAAAGAAGGAAAGAACAGAGTGATAGAGAGAAAGAAAGAGGGGAAAGAAAGAACAGAGAGAGAAAGAAAGAAAGATGGGAAAGAAAGAAAGAACAGGGAGATAGAGGGAAAGAAAGAGGGGAAAGAAAGTAAGAACAGAGAGAAAGAAAGAAGTAAAGAAAGAAAGAGAAAAAACAGAGAAAGAAAGAAAGAGAGGAAAGAAAAAGAAAGAAAGAGGGGAAAGAAAGAACAGAGAGAGAAAAAGAAATAAAGAAAGATTAGAGAGAGAAAGAAAGAACAGAGAGAGAGAGAAAGAAAAAGAGAGGCAAAGACAGAACAGAGAATGAGAAAGAAACAGAGAGAAAGAAAGAACGGAGAAAGAAACAGAGAGAGAAATAAATAAATAAATAAAGATTCTATAAAGATATATAGCAGCCCGGCTCCCATTGTAATGCCCACCTGAGCCTCCCGGTGCAGGACATATCATGATCCGCTCACATGGCCGGCATCCCCGATTCCAAGGTGATACTGCTGTCCACGCTGTCGGAGGAGGACATGGTGATGGATCTGAAGAATTCCTGGTTCCGTCACAATCTCCTCATGAAATTACCTCATTTCCGGTCAGCTTCCAGCACATCACTTCTGTTGGAAAGTCATGTGCGAGTTTTAAAGTGCTCCTCAGGGCTCCGCCGTGTACTCCTGTGCCTGTGGGAAAAGCCCGCTTTGTATGCCTCGTACACACTTGGCTCCACTCCATACATGCCGTACGCACATGGCTCCACTCTGTACATACACGGCTCCGCTCCGCCTATCCCATACACACGTGGCTTTGTTCCGAACACCTCGTACACGTGCGGCTCCACTCCGTACACCTCGTACACACACGGCTCCGCTCCGTACACCTCGTGCACGCGCAGCTCCGCTCCGTACACCTCGTGCACATGTGGCTCCGTACACCTCGTATACGCACGGCTCTGCTCCATTCACCTCGTACACACACGGCTCCGCTCCATGCACCTCGTACACACACGCTCTGCTCCGTACACCTTGTACACACGCGGCTCTACTCCGTATACCTCATACACATGTGTCTCTGCTCCGTACACCTCGTACACACACGGCTCTGCTCCGTACACCTTGTACACGCACGGCTCTGCTCCGTACACCTCGTACACACGGCTCTGCTGCATCCATACAGTAAACCCCTCCTGACCCCACACAGAAACTTCACCTCATCCAGCACCATGACAACCAGCACAGCAGAGTCCTGCAGACACTGAGGCTCCTGATCATGTGACTCCTGACTCCTCCCTCCTGTGACCTCATCACAGGTCCTGTGCGCGCAGCCACAGAGCAGCCTAGGACATCATTGTAGGCTGCAGTGGGTCTATCTGGGACAGCGAGGATGGGGTCGGTGCATGAGGAGGGCGTGGAGGCTCAGTGCAATGAGGGAAAAGTAGCTTCCCAGGCGGGACGCGGGTGGGGGAGTCAAAAACGGGACTGTTCCGCAAGAATCGGGACGGTTGGGAGCTATGGCATAATGCTATGTGTGGTGGAAAATTAGCACTGCACATCACCCTGAAAATATCATCCCCACCATCACACATGGTGATGCCAGCATCACGCTTTGGGGAGACTTTTCTTGAGCAGGGACAGAGAAGCTGGTCAGAGTTGATGGGAAGATGGATGGAGCTAATACACAGGGCAATCCTGGAGGAAAACCTGTTAGAGGCTGCAAAAGACTTTAGATTGGGACGTAGGCTTATCAACCAGCAGGACAACGACCCTAAACATACTGCCACAATTGGAATGGTTATGCTCAAAGCATATTTATGTGATTTATGTGTGTGAACGGCCCAGGGAGGGCTGAATACAAACGCATGTGACAATTTTTAGATTCATATTTGCAACATAATTAGAAAACCATGTATCATTTCCTTTACTCTGCACAAATACTTGCTACTTTGTGTTGGTATCTCTATATATAAAATTGAATGTGTGTGTGTATCACCAACCAATCACGAATAGTGTTGAGCGATACCGTTCGATACCCAAAAATATCGTATCGGATGGTATCGCCCGATACGAAAAAAATATCGGGTATCGCCGATTCCGATACCGGAAGTCCCATTCAAGTCAATGGGACTTCCGGTATCGGAATTAAAAAAAGGCCTTTATTTCCTTGTTGGTTAATTCTACATAATTGAAAACAAATAAGAATCATGTAGAATGTATTGTGGGAGGTGGAGGAGACATTAAAGGCATAGTGGTTTATTCAAATCACATGGCATAGCATTAATTCCAATTTTTTTTTTCAAGACGTTCGGAGTTAAAAAGATATTGACTATGTTAACTTTTTTATATTTAGTCAGATATGTATGTTTCGCAACTTCCATGCTCTTCACCTTCTTTTGTACTTCTCCCACACTTTCTCCTTCATGATCCGCAGCAGTAGCATTTTTTTCATCAACTTTTTCTTCACCTTATTCATCTTCTTCTTCTTCACCTTCTTCCCATTAATTTTTTTTTTCCATTCTTCATATTCTTCTTATTCAGCTATTATTAATTTTCATATGCTATTTCTTCATCTTCTTCCTATTCTTCTTTTTCTTCATTTTCTTATGGTGACAGGCATTCCTGTAGTACTTATCTATAAAAGTTATAAGATTACACCTTACGTTCTGCCTGTCACAAAAGATTTACAACAGGATTTGTCCGCGTTCAGTTTGGCCTGCAGCAGCATTCATTTTCCAGGGGCACCACGAGGAGGAACGGACTCACCCCCATTTACTGCTTAGTCTTCTTCTGCTTATAATTTTGATTTCTTCTATGCTAATTTTTTGTCTTATGCTTAATGTTCTTCTGCTTTCTGTTCTTCTGCTTTTGCTTCTTCTGCTTCTTGTTCTTCTGTCTTTTGTTCTGTATCTTGGTGGGTGTCTTCATGTTCTTTGTCCTCTTGGTCTTATTATTTAGGGTCATATTTCTGGTCTTCTTTGGTGTGGTCTTCAGGGTCGTCATCATCAGGGTCATCGTCATAGAGATCAATAAGGATTACCAAAGACAATTTCAAAAAGCTTGATCTTGGAAATGTAGCAGAAGGTACAAGAAGGCTGAGAAACTGGCGAGAACCAGCAGACAGTGCTGGCACCCGGATGGGTAGCAGAAGGAACAAGAGCCAATGGCACTACCGAGGACCAACTGACGGTGCTGGACCACGGTTACTAAGCAGAAGGTACCTGTGCTAAAAAGCACTACCAAGGACCAGCTGACGGTGCTGGACCTCGGATACCGAGATGGAGGCACCTAGGCCAAAGGCTGTGGCGAGAACCAGCAGACAGTGCTGGCACCCGGATGGGTAGCAGAAGGAACAAGAGCCAATGGCACTACCGAGGACCAACTGACCGTGCTGGACCACGGTTACTAAGCAGAAGGTACCTGTGCTAAAAAGCACTACCAAGGACCAGCTGACAGTGCTGGACCTCGGATACCGAGATGGAGGCAGCTAGGCCAAAGGCTGTGGCGAGAACCAGCAGACAGTGCTGGCACCCGGATGGGTAGCAGAAGGAACAAGAGCCAATGGCACTACCGAGGACCAACTGACCGTGCTGGACCACGGTTACTAAGCAGAAGGTACCTGTGCTAAAAAGCACTACCAAGGACCAGCTGACGGTGCTGGACCTCGGATACCGAGATGGAGGCACCTAGGCCAAAGGCTGTGGCGAGAACCAGCAGACAGTGCTGGCACCCGGATGGGTAGCAGAAGTAAAAGAGCCAATGGCACTACCGAGGACCAACTGACGGTGCTGGACCATGGTTACTAATAGAGTTGAGCGATACCGTCCGATACTTCAAAGTATCGTATCGGATGGTATCGGCCGATCTTTAAAAAAAGTATCGGTATCGCCGATTCCGATACCGGAAGTCCCATTCAAGTCTATGGGACTTCCGGTATCGGAATAAGAAAAACCCTTTCCTGCCCTTGTACAGCCTCTCTGGGGTCTGTACGGGCCTTTCGGGGGGCTGTGCCGGCCTGCCAGGGGGTCTGTGCAGGCTCCGGTGGTCTGTGCCGGCCTGCCGGTGGTCTGTGCAGGCTCCGGGGGGCTGTGCCGGCCTGCCGGGGGGCTGTGCCGGCCTGCCGGGGGGCAGTGCAGGCTCCGGGGGGCTGTGCCGGCCTGCCGGGGGGCTGTGCCGGCCTGCCGGTGGTCTGTGCAGGCTCCGGGGGTCTGTGCAGGCATCGTCCGATGGGACTACAAGTCCCATCGGGCGATGCCTGCTACCATGACAGTGATTGACACATTAGCCAATGATGGGACAGTAGTAGTCCCATCATCCGGCTAATGTGTTAAATGTAAAAAAAAAAAAAAAAAATTACATGCTACATACATACAACATGCATACTACATACATGCTACATTCATACTACATACTACATACATGCTACATTCATACTACATAAATACTACATGCAACATACATACTACATATATACTACATGCATGCTACATACATACTGCATGCTACATACATACCACATATATACTACATACATACTACATGCATGCTACATGCATGCTACATGCTACATACATAACACATATATACTACATGCATGCTACATACATACTACATGCTACATACTACATATATACTACATGCATGCTACATACTACATGCTACATACATACTACATATATACTACATGCATGCTACATACATACTGCATGCTACATGCATGCTACATACATACTACATACATACTACATGCTACATACATACTACATATATACTACATACATACTACATACATACTACATGCATGCTACATGCATGCTACATACATACCACATACATAACACATATATACTACATGCATGCTACATACATACTACATACATACCATATACATACTACATGCATGCTACATACATACTACATGCATGCTACATACATACTACATGCTACATACATACTACATATATACTACATGCATGCTACATACTACATGCTACATACATACTACATATATACTACATGCATGCTACATACATACTACATGCATGCTACATACATACTACATGCTACATACATACCACATACATACTACATATATACTACATGCATGCTACATACATACTGCATGCTACATGCATGCTACATACATACTACATACATACTACATGCTACATACATACCACATATATACTACATACATACAATACATTCATACAATACATACATAGACATACAGTACATATAACATAGAGTAACATACTTACCAATACTTGTCACATTGTTCCCGAAGCCATTGTCTTTTCCGGAATAAATATTAACATAACAAACCACAAAAATACTCACCCACGATCCGAAGCAGTCCACGAGTGTGTCCCACGACGATCTTGGGTAGAGAACTGCAGCATCAGCTGTTGCTGCCGTTCTCTACGGGCTGCAGGAATCCAATGACGGAAGGTAGGTATCCTTCCGCACTGTATTCCTCCGCCACTTAAAAAAAAAAAAAAGTCCCTAGTCTCACTTTATGCCATTGCTGTGTGGGAAATTCCCACGCAGCAATGGCATAAAGTGAGACTCGGGACTTTTTTTTTTTTTAAGTGGCGGAGGAATACAGTGCGGAAGGATACCTACCTTCCGTCATTGGATTCCTGCAGCCCGTAGAGAACGGCAGCATCATCTGATGCTGCAGTTCTCTACCCAAGATCGTCGTGGGACACACTCGTGGACTGCTTCGGATCGTGGGTGAGTATTTTTGTGGTTTGTTATGTTAATATTTATTCCGGAAAAGACAATGGCTTCGGGGAACAATGTGACAAGTATTGGTAAGTATGTTACTCTATGTTATATGTACTGTATGTCTATGTATGTATTGTATGGATGTATTGTATGTATGTAGTATATATGTGGTATGTATGTAGCATGTAGTATGTATGTAGTATGTATGTAGCATGCATGTAGCATGCAGTATGTATGTAGCATGCATGTAGTATATATGTAGTATGTATGTAGCATGCATGTAGTATATATGTAGTATGTATGTAGCATGCATGTAGCATGTAGTATGTATGTCGCATGCATGTAGTATATATGTAGTATGTATGTAGCATGCATGTAGTATATATGTAGCATGTATGTAGTATGTATGTGGTATGTATGTAGCATGTAGTATGTATGTAGCATGCATGTAGAATATATGTAGTATGTATGTAGCATGTAGTATGTATGTAGTATGTATGTGGTATGTATGTAGCATGTAGTATGTATGTAGCATGCATGTAGTATATATGTAGTATGTAGTATGTATGTAGTATGTATGTGGTATGTATGTAGCATGTAGTATGTATGTAGCATGCATGTAGCATGCATGTAGTATGTATGTAGCATGCATGTAGCATGCATGTAGTATGTATGTAGTATGTATGTAGTATGTATGTAGCATGCAGTATGTATGTAGCATGTATGTAGTATGTATGTAGTATATATGTAGTATGTATGTAGTATATATGTAGTATATATGTAGCATGTAGTATGTATGTAGCATGCATGTAGTATGTATGTAGCATGTAGTATGTATGTAGCATGCATGTAGTATGTATGTAGCATGTATGTAGTATGTATGTAGTATATATGTAGTATGTATGTAGCATGTAGTATGTATGTAGCATGCATGTAGTATGTATGTAGTATTTTTTTTTTTTTTTTAACATTTAACACATTAGCCGGATGATGGGACTACTACTGTCCCATCATTGGCTAATGTGTCAATCACTGTCATGGTAGCAGGCATCGCCCGATGGGACTTGTAGTCCCATCGGACGATGCTTGCACAGACCCCCGGACATCAGCACAGCCCCCCGGCAGGCCGGCACAGCCCCCCGGCAGGCCGGTACAGACCCCCACAGGGTGCACAGACCACCGGCAGGCCGGCACAGCCCCCCGGCAGGCCGGTACAGACCCCCACAGGGTGCACAGACCACCGGCAGGCCGGCACAGCCCCCCGGCAGGCCGGTACAGACCCCCACAGGGTGCACAGACCACCGGCAGGCCGGCACAGCCCCCCGGCAGGCCGGTACAGACCCCGGGCAGTCCACACAGCCCCCCGGCAGGCCGGCACAGCCCCCCGGCAGGCCGGCAGAGACCCCCGGAAGGCCCGAAATGACGGTGCATCATGATGCGCACACACCGCGCATCATGATGACGTCAGTCTGTCAATCAACTTTGAACTTCCGATTCCGATGCCGAATTCCGATATTGAAAAAATATCGGAAGTCGGTATCGGAATTCCGATACAGCAAGTATCGGCCGATACCCGATACTTGCGGTATCGGAATGCTCAACACTAGTTACTAAGCAGAAGGTACCTGTGCTAAAAAGCACTACCAAGGACCAGCTGACGGTGCTGGACTTCGGATACCGAGATGGAGGCACCTAGGCCAAAGGCTCTGGCGAGAACCAGCAGACAGTGCTGGAAACTGGGTGGGTAGCAGAAGGTACCCATTGAAAGCAAAGTAGCCAGGCCGCAAGCCGGCCGCAGTTACCGAAACCCACAGTCCTACAGGGGGTCCATGTCCCATTGGCACTATGGATCCAGCCTTCAGTGCCAGTTCCCGCAGCCCACATAGGAGTCACCTAAACTGCAGGCACCGTAGAGTCGGCTAACCCGGCCGCAAGACGACAGGACAACGGATTGGTGGCATAGTGACCTTGACACTACCCGGAAACAGCAGGCATGCTGGAACCAGGCTGGGCAACAGGGAGTCCCCGTGCCAAAGACACTGCCGAGAACCAGGTGACGGTGGTGGAACCCAGATGGGTAGCAAAAGCTACAAGAGCCAATGGCACTACTGAGGAACAGCTGACGGTGTTGGACCACGGTTACTAGGCAGGAGGTACCTGTGCTAGAAAGCACTACCAAGGACCAGCTGACGGTGCTGGACCTCGTATACCGAGATGGAGGCACCTAGGCCAAAGGCTCTGGCGAGAACCAGCAGACAGTGCTGGAACCCGGGTGGGTAGCAGAAGGTACCCATTGAGAGCAAAGTAGCCAGGTCGCAAGCCGGCCGCAGTTACCGAAACCCACAGTCCTACAGGGGGTCCATGTCCCATTGGCACTACGGATCCAGCCTTCAGTGCCAGTTCCCGCAGCCCACATAGGAGTCACCTAAACTGCAGGCACCGTAGAGTCGGCTAACCCGGCTGCAAGACGACAGGACAACGGATTGGTGGCATAGTGACCTTGACACTACCCGGAAACAGCAGGCGTGCTGGAACCAGGCTGGGCAACAGGGAGTCCCCGTGCCAAAGACACTGCCGAGAACCAGGTGACGGTGCTGGAGCCCAGATGGGTAGCAAAAGCTACAAGAGCCAATGGCACTACCGAGGAACAGCTGATGGTGCTGGACCACGGTTACTAGGCAGGAGGTACCTGTGCTAGAAAGCACTACCAAGGACCAGCTGACGGTGCTGGACCTCGGATACCGAGATGGAGGCACCTAGGCCAAAGGCTCTGGCGAGAACCAGCAGACAGTGCTGGAACCCGGGTGGGTAGCAGAAGGTACCCATTGAAAGCAAAGTAGCACGGCCGCAAGCCGGCCGCAGTTACCGAAACCCACAGTCCTACAGGGGGTCCATGTCCCATTGGCACTACGGATCCAGCCTTCAGTGCCAGTTCCCGCAGCCCACATAGGAGTCACCTAAACTGCAGGCACCGTAGAGTCGGCTAACCCGGCCGCAAGACGACAGGACAACGGATTGGTGGCATAGTGACCTTGACACTACCCGGAAACAGCAGGCGTGCTGGAACCAGGCTGGGCAACAGGGAGTCCCCGTGCCAAAGACACTGCCGAGAACCAGGTGACGGTGCTGGAACCCAGATGGGTAGCAAAAGCTACAAGAGCCAATGGCACGACCGAGGAACAGCTGACGGTGCTGGACCACGGTTACTAGGCAGGAGGTACCTGTGCTAGAAAGCACTACCAAGGACCAGCTGACGGTGCTGGACCTCGAATACCGAGATGGAGGCACCTAGGCCAAAGGCTCTGGCGAGAACCAGCAGACAGTGCTGGAACCCCGGTGGGTAGCAGAAGGTACCCATTGAAAGCAAAGTAGCCAGGCCGCAAGCCGGCCGCAGTTACCGAAACCCACAGTCCTACAGGGGGTCCATGTCCCATTGGCACTACGGATCCAGCCTTCAGTGCCAGTTCCCGCAGCCCACATAGGAGTCACCTAAACTGCAGGCACCGTAGAGTCGGCTACCCGGCTGCAAGACGACAGGACAACGGATTGGTGGCATAGTGACCTTGACACTACCCGGAAACAGCAGGCGTGCTGGAACCAGGCTGGGCAGCAGGGAGTCCCCGTGCCAAAGACACTGCCGAGAACCAGGTGACGGTGCTGGAACCCAGATGGGTAGCAAAAGCTACAAGAGCCAATGGCACTACCGAGGAACAGCTGACGGTGCTGGACTACGGTTACTAGGCAGGAGGTACCTGTGCTAGAAAGCACTACCAAGGACCAGCTGACGGTGCTGGACCTCGGATACCGAGATGGAGGCACCTAGGCCAAAGGCTCTGGCGAGAACCAGCAGACAGTGCTGGAACCCGGGTGGGTAGCAGAAGGTACCCATTGAAAGCAAAGTAGCCAGGCCGCAAGCCGGCCGCAGTTACCAAAACCCACAGTCCTACAGGGGGTCCATGTCCCATTGGCACTACGGATCCAGCCTTCAGTGCCAGTTCCCGCAGCCCACATAGGAGTCACCTAAACTGCAGGCACCGTAGAGTCGGCTAACCCGGCCGCAAGACGACAGGACAACGGATTGGTGGCATAGTGACCTTGACACTACCCGGAAACAGCAGGCGTGCTGGAACCAGGCTGGGCAACAGGGAGTCCCCGTGCCAAAGACACTGCCGAGAACCAGGTGACGGTGGTGGAACCCAGATGGGTAGCAAAAGCTACAAGAGCCAATGGCACTACCGAGGAACAGCTGACGGTGCTGGACCACGGTTACTAGGCAGGAGGTACCTGTGCTAGAAAGCACTACCAAAGACCAGCTGACGGTGCTGGACCTCGGATACCGAGATGGAGGCACCTAGGCCAAAGGCTCTGGCGAGAACCAGCAGACAGTGCTGGAACCCGGGTGGGTAGCAGAAGGTACCCATTGAAAGCAAAGTAGCCAGGCCGCAAGCCGGCCGCAGTTACCGAAACCCACAGTCCTACAGGGGGTCCATGTCCCATTGACACTACGGATCCAGCCTTCAGTGCCAGTTCCCGCAGCCCACATAGGAGTCACCTAAACTGCAGGCACCGTAGAGTCGGCTAACCCGGCCGCAAGACGACAGGACAACGGATTGGTGGCATAGTGACCTTGACACTACCCGGAAACAGCAGGCGTGCTGGAACCAGGCTGGGCAACAGGGAGTCCCCGTGCCAAAGACACTGCCAAGCACAAACTGGCATTGTTGGAGCCCAGGGACAATCATGGTGTAGGCCGAGGCCTACTTGGTGGTAGTTTTAGATTGTTTGTAGGCTACAACAGACTGTCAACGTGCTCCAATTAGGCATCTGTCTCCACTCTGTTTCCAGGATTTCACGTCACCACCAACACCGCCAGTTTATGCGTACAGCAGCCGTTGCCCAATCCACACGTGTTGCTGTGTTACTGGGATTCTGTAATGTCAGCAGATCCCCTGATGTGTGTCTGCCACTGTGTCCTGCTCTGTCCACATTCCCACCGCTTGCAGTGGGAAGGTGGACAGCGCAGGAGACAGTGGCGGACACATATTGGGGGATCTGCTGACGTTACAGAACCCCAGTAACACAGGAACACGTGTGGAATGCGTGGACGGCAACTGTGAGCAGGAACTGGCGGTGTTGGAGGTTAGGGGAAATACTAGAGACAGAGTGGAGACAGAGGCCAAATCAGAGAATGTTTAAATCTGAAGTAGTTACAATTTGGAGGCAGCAGAAGTTTGCCCTCCACACAGCAGGGGATCAGCTGACGTTACCGAACCCCACTTTCGCATGAACGAGTGTGTTTTTCTGTGTGGACAGCACTTCCGAGCACCAACTGGCGGTGTTGGAGCCCAGGGACAATCATGGTGCAGGCCGAGGCCTACTAGGAGCCAGGTGTAAAGCTGAGGTATTTTGACTTTGGAGGGAGCAGGACACTTTGCCCTCCACACAGCAGGGGATCAGCTGACGTTACTGACCCCCACTTTCACATGAACGAGTGTGTTTTTCTGTGTGGACAGCACTTCTGAGCACCAACTAGCGTTGTTGGAGCCCAGGGAGAACCAGGGTGCAGGCCGAGGCCTACTTGGTGGCAGTTTTAGATTGTTTGTAGGCTACAACAGACTGTCAACGTGCTCCAATTAGGCATCTGTCTCCACTCTGTTTCCAGGATTTCACGTGACTACCAACACCGCCAGTTTATGCGTACAGTAGCCGTCTGCCCAATCCACACGTGTTCCTGTGTTACTGGTGTTCTGTAATGTCAGCAGATCCCCTGATGTTTGTCTGCCACTGTCTCCTGCTCTGTCCACTTTCCCACCGCTTGCAGTGGGAAGGTGGACAGCGCAGGAGACAGTGCCGGACACACATTGGGGGATCTGCTGACGTAACAGAACCCCAGTAACACAGGAACACGTGTGGAATGCGTGGACGGCAACTGTGAGCAGGAACTGGCGGTGTTGGAGGTCAGGGGAAATACTAGAGACAGAGTGGAGACAGAGGCCAAATCAGAGAATGTTTAAATCTGAAGTAGCTAAAATTTGGAGGCTGCAGCAGTTTGCCCTCCACACAGCAGGGGATCAGCTGACGTTACCGAACCCCACTTTCACATGAACGAGTGTGTTTTTCTGTGTGGACAGCACTTCCGAGCACCAACTAGCGTTGTTGGAACCCAGGGACAATCATGGTGCAGGCCGAGGCCTACTAGGAGCCAGGTGTAAAGCTGAGGTATTTTGACTTTGGAGGGAGCAGGACACTTTGCCTTCCACACAGCAGGGGATCAGCTGACGTTACTGACCCCCACTTTCACATGAACGAGTGTGTTTTTCTGTGTGGACAGCACTTCTGAGCACCAACTAGCGTTGTTGGAGCCCAGGGAGAACCAGGGTGCAGGCCGAGGCCTACTTGGTGGCAGTTTTAGATTGTTTGTAGACTACAACAGACTGTCAACGTGCTCCAATTAGGCATCTGTCTCCACTCTGTTTCCAGGATTTCACATGACTACCAACACCGCCAGTTTATGCGTACAGTAGCCGTCTGCCCAATCCACACGTGTTCCTGTGTTACTGGTGTTCTGTAATGTCAGCAGATCCCCTGATGTTTGTCTGCCAATGTCTCCTGCTCTGTCCACATTCCCACCACTTGCAGTGGGAAGGTGGACAGTGCAGGAGACAGTGCCGGACACACATTGGGGGATCAGCTCACGTTACAGAACACCAGGAACACAGGAACAAGTGTGGAATGCGTGGACGGCAACTGTGAGCAGGAACTGGCGGTGTTGGAGGTCAGGGGAAATACTAGAGACAGAGTGGAGACAGAGGCCAAATCAGAGAATGTTTAAATCTGAAGTAGTTACAATTTGGAGGCAGCAGCAGTTTGCCCTCCACACAGCAGGGGATCAGCCGACGTTACCGAACCCCACTTTCACATGAACGAGTGTGTTTTTCTGTGTGGACAGCACTTCCGAGCACCAACTGGCGGTGTTGGAGCCCAGGGACAATCATGGTGCAGGCCGAGGCCTACTAGGAGCCATGTGTAAAGCTGAGGTATTTTGACTTTGGAGGGAGCAGGACACTTTGCCCTCCACACAGCAGGGGATCAGCCGACGTTACCGAACCCCACTTTCACATGAACGAGTGTGTTTTTCTGTGTGGACGGCACTTCCGAGCAACAACTGACGATGTTGGAGCCCAGGGATAGTCATTTTGTAGGCTGAGGCCTACTTGGAGGCAGTTTAAGATAAGATGTTGTTTGAATTTGGAGGCAGCAGCAGTTTGCCCTCCACACAGCAGGGGATCAGCTGACATTACTGACCCCCACTTTCACATGAACGAGTGTGTTTTTCTGTGTGGACAGCACTTCCGAGCACCAACTGGCGTTGTCGGAGCCCAGGGAAAATGAGGTAGTAGGCCGAGGCCTACTTGGAGACAGGTGTAAATCTGAGGTTGTTTGACTGTGGAGGGAGCAGGACACTTTGCCATACACACAGCAGGGGATCAGCTGACGTTACCGAACCCCACTTTCACATGAACGAGTGTGTTTTTCTGTGTGGACAGCACTTCTGAGCACCAACTGGCGGTGTCGGAGCCCAGGGAAAATCAGGTAGTAGGCCGAGGCGTACTTGGTGGCAGTTTGCGATTGTTTCTAGACTACTACTAACTGTCAACGTACTCCAATTAGGCCTCTGTCTTCACTCTGTTTCGAGTATTTCCTCTGGCTTCCAACCACGCCAGTTGCTGCTCTGAAATGCCGTCTGCACATCCCACACTTGTTCCTGTGTTACTGGGGTTCTGTAACAACAGCTTCTCCCTAGAGGTGAGTCAGGCAATGTCTCCTGCTCTGTCCTCATTTCCACTACAAGTAGTGGGAATGTAGACAAAGCAGGAGACATTGCCGTGCTCAATTCTGGAGATGAGCAGATGTTACAGGACCCAGGTACCACAGGAACAAGTGTGGATTGTGCAGACGGCACTTGAGAGCAGAAACAGGCGGTGTTGTAGGCCGGAGGAAATACTCAAAACAGAGTGGAGACAGAGGGCAAATCAGAGAACATATTAAATCAGAGGTAGTCAGAAGTTGTAGGCAGCAGGAGAGTTTGCCGTACACACAGCAGGGGATCAGCTGACGTTACCGAACCCCACTTACACATGAGCGAGTGTTTTGTCTGTGCGGACAGCACTTCCGAGCACCAACTGGCGTTGTCGGAGCCCAGGGAAAATGAAGTAGTAGGCCGAGGCCTACTTGGAGCCAGGTGTAAATCTGAGGTTGTTTGACTGTGGAGGGAGCAGGACACTTTGCCGTACACACAGCAGGGGATCAGCTGACGTTACCAAACCCCACTTACACATGAGCGAGTGTTTTGTCTGTGCGGACAGCACTTCTGAGCAACAACGGGCGTTGCTGTAGCCCAGGAAATAAAGTTCAGGTCATAGAAACATGAACACAACAGGAGACCTGGATCCTGTTGCCAGCCAATTATTTATTCTGGAAGAGGACTGGCAAATTCAGCTGAGATCCAGGCCTTGTTCATTTTCACAAAAGTAAGCCAGTCAACATTATCGGCGGATAGTCGCGTGCGACGGTCTGTTACCACACCACCTGCAGCACTAAAGACACGTTCCGATAATACACTGGCAGCAGGGCAAGCCAGCACCTCCAATGCATACTGGCTAAGCTCTGGCCATGTATCCAGCTTAGAGACCCAATACTTGAACGGGGAAGAGCCGTTTGGGAGAACACTAACAGGGCACGACAAGTAGTCTGTCACCATCTGACGGAAACGTTGCCTCCTGCTGACTGGAGCCGTATGAGATGGTGTAGCCGTTTGTGGCGGTCCCACAAAACTTTTCCACATTTGGGCCATACTGGCCTTGCCTTGTCCTGTGGCACTGCCTCTGCTACCTCTTTGTGCAGAGCTTCCTCCACTGCCTCTACCCACATGGCTGGTTTGAAAAGCACTACCAGCAACACTTGTGGGGGGAATGGAGAACATGATGGCCTGCACAAGTGTTTCTTGGTACTCCCGCATTTTTCGCTCCCGGTTCAACTGTGGTATGAGGCTTTGTAAGTTGTCCCGGTAGCGAGGATCTAAGAGGGTGTACACCCAATAATCAGCCGTGTGGAGAATGTTGGCGATGCGGCGGTCATTTAACAAGCACTGCAGCATGAAATCAACCATGTGCTGCAGACTGCCAACTGGACCGGAAACGCTGTCCCCAGCTTGAGGCAGCATCTCTGCCTGCTCAGCATCACCCCACCCTCGCTGTACACACTGACTACTAGAGCCTTGTGTACCTCCCTCCTCTGGAGAGATGTGTTCCTCCTCCTCCATTGACTCCTCGTCATCCTCCTCACTAAGTGTCCCCTGCCTGGATCTTTGTGTGGAAGCACGTTGCGCAGACTTGCCAGAAGCAGATGGCATTTCTGACTGCTCATCCTCGACCTCTTCAAAACCTCCTCACTTAGTGCTTGTAAGGTTTTTTGAAGCAGACAGATGAGGGGGACAGTCATGCTGATTAGTGCATCATCTGCACTGGCCATCCGCATGGAGTCATCGAAGGCACGCAAAACTTGGCAGATGTCCCTCATAGTGGCCCACTCAGTGGTGGTGAAGTGTGTCCGGCGCACAGTGCGACTTGTTTGCGCCTGATGCAGCTGGTACTCCATTACTGCTGCCTGCTGCTCACACAACCGCTCCAACATATGTAACGTTGAATTCCACCTGGTGGGGAGGTCACATATGATGCGATGTTCTGGCAGGCGGAATCGGCGTTGCAGAGATGCAATGCGCGATCTTGCCATGCTGGAACGCCGCAAGTGAGCACACTCTAGGCGAACCTTGTGCAGCAGTGCATCAAGATCCGGATAGTCCCTCAGAAAGCTCTGCACGACCAAATTGAGCACGTGTGCCAGACATGGTATGTGAGTGAGGTTGCCTAGGCCCAGAGCTGCCACTAGATTTCGGCCCTTGTCACTCACTACCAAACCTGGCTGGAGATTCGCTGGCACAAACCACACATCGCTCTCCTGCTTGATGGCATTCCAGAGCTCCTGTGCTCCTGTGTGGCTCCGATTCCCCAAAGAAATTAATTTAAGGATGGCCTGTTGACGTTTGGCCACACCTGTGCTCATATCTGGCCTAACAGGCTCACGCAGTGCTGATTCCGAGGAACTAGAGTAGGAGGAGGACTCAATATGTACAGACTGCATTCCTGCAATCCTTGGAGTTGGCAGAATACGTACAGAGCCACTCTCCAGATCTGTACCCGGCTCCACAACATTGACCCAATGGGCAGTGAGGGAAAGGTATCATCCCTGTCCATGGCTACTGGTCCACGCATCGGTGGTCAGGTGGACCTTGCTACTGACGGCATTTAGTAGCGCATTTTTAATTTTTCCCTCCACATGCTTTTGCAGGGCAGGGACAGCTTGCCTGCTGAAATAAAAGCGGCTGGGCGCATTGTATTGTGGAACTGCCAATGACATAAAGTTCCGGAAGGTTTCAGTCTCCACCAGCCTGAATGACAGCATCTCAAGGGCCAGTAGTTTGGCAATGCCGGCATTCAGAGCCAGTGCTCGGGGATGGTTTGCCGAGTATGGCCGCTTTTTCTCCCATGCCTGTGCTACCGATTGCTGGTGAGTGGCCTGGGAGTGTGCTGATGACTGCGAACGTGGTTCAGTGGGTGGAATTTCACTGGGTCTCTGGACAACAGTGGCAGTGGTTCTTCCATGGCGTTCCAGTGAGGAAGCCGAACCAGCTGTGTGTGAGCTGGAGGAAGAGGCCCCAACATGAGCTGAAGAGGTGGTAGGTGCTGCTGAAGGTTGGCCTACATCTTCAGTGTGTCTGTGTAACTCCACCTCGTGCTTGGTACGCACATGTTTCCACATATTTGTGGTATTGAGGTTGGTCACATTTTTCCCTCGTTTCACTTTCTGATGACACAGCTTGCATTTGACAAAGCAAATGTCATCTGCAACTGTGTCAAAAAAAGACCACGCACTGCAAGTCCTGGGAGCGCCCGTTTTGTGTTTTGGAAGAGGATTGCTCCTCACGGGTGCCAAAGTGGAGGCTACAGGCAACCAAGTCTGCCCCCGCCCTCTCCCTCCTCTTTTGGCCGTTCGGGGAATCTCTTCCTCAGAGCTGCTCCCACCACCTTCCTGTGGCTGACGCCATGATGGGTCAAGGACCTCATTATCTCCACTCCCCTCTTCAAGCACCGGCTGGTCCTGGGTTGTCTCGCCAGCACCGTACGCACCAGAAATTGGCAACTGAGTCTCATCATCATCTGATGCATACTGAGGTGTGCTGACCATAGGCACTGGCCCACCCGCCTCTTCAGATTCAGAGGGACAAAGCAGTTGCGCATCACTGCATACTCCCTTTTCTTCACGCTCTAGAATGCTGCTTGGCTGGCCACCTCTTTCCAAGCCAACAGATTCTGAGAACAGAAGTAAATATTGAGATGGCTCCTGTCCAGGGCTCTCAGACTGCCTGGGCAATTTGGCAGGTGGTGAAGAGACAGATGGTTGCTCTTCAGTGCTCTGGCCTTGGGAGGATGCGGAAGTCATTGAAGTGGATGCGTTAGCTGCCATCCATCCGATAACGGCTTCAATTTGTTCGTCACGCAGCAGTGGGGTACGGCGAGGTCCTACAAAGCTGCGCATGAAGGACTGTTGCCTGGTAAAAGTGGGGGATGCCGGGTCACTGGTGGCCGCAGCAGATACCGAATCCCCACGTCCTCTCCCTGCTGAATCCCCCCGTCCTCTCCCTGCTGAAACTCCACGGCCACGACCACGTGCCTTACTCCCTGCCTTCTTCATCTTGGTAGACTGATAAAGATAGGCAGAAAAGTAAAAAAGGGGTGGCTTAGTGTTCTTATTCCTGAACACCTGCTAACCAGTATAAGAAACACCAATTTGGCTAAGAGTGTGTGTACTACACTTTAATATGATCTAATGTGGCCTAGACAACTGTAAAGTGGAGTGTTTGGTGAACTTTATTTCCTTTTTTTGGGTGGGGGGAAAGGAAAGGTTGTGACCAAAGTTTAAAAGCTATAGTATCACAAACTTTTTGGAGCAATTACAATGCAGGAAGCTAACCTACAATGCAATTGATGAGGCTCCAAAAAATAGGGTGATACTAGCCTGGCTGGCCCTGAAGGGCACAAGCCAGCAAAAAGGCTCCTCTATCTAATCCTATATAGTGTTTGCAACCAACCAATGACAATGGATGCGGTTGGAAGCACACTAATATAGGAGCAAAAATCTGGCTAAATTAGCTGCAAAAAAAGGACTATGTATGAGGCAGTGACGCACGCTGAGCGGACTACAGCTAGCGGTGGCTGTAGAACACACTGCAACGTGAGCTGCACTCACACACAGAGAGACCTATCAGACAGCCAAAAACAGTGCAGAGAAATGGGCTATAGCACTGAAAGGCTGCTGAAAGGCTCCGCTGTCCACTCCTTTAGTGTTTGCAACCAACGTATATGGATACGTATGGAAGCACACTATACAGGAGAAAAAAAAAGCAGCAATAAAAGAAAAATGTGTATGAGGCAGAGACACACGCTGGCCGGCCTACAAGCAGACGTGCCTGCAGGACACACTACACAGCGTGGGTCTGCACTCACACAGCCCTTGCAGACAGCTGTGAAAACAGCGCTGCTAGGGAAAAGCAAGCTACAGTGGTGGTTTATGTAGCCTGGGTTAAGCACTATATGTTTTGTGGAATCGCTATTTCTAACTGTCCCTCACAGTCTTCAACAGCAGCCTGTCCCTAACTGAATTCACAGCAGAGTGACCAGAAATGGCGGCTGCAGCGCTTTTTATAGTGCATCATGACATCATTTCAGCAGCCAATCACAGCCATGCCAGTAGTTAACATGCCTACATGCCTAACAGGATATGCCCACACTTCTGAGGATCCCCATTGGCTGAATCAAATCGAGCGGGCTCCTAGCATTATGGGAACTTCCGATTCCGGTATTCGATATGAAAAAAGTATCGGAACTAAGTATCGGAATTCCGATACAGCTAATATCGGCCGATACCCGATACTTGCGGTATCGGAATGCTCAACACTAATCACGAAGCATCTTTCATTTCACCAGAGCTGTTCAAAAGAACCTCAGCTGTGATTGGTTGCTATGATCAACAGTTTTCCTTGCAACCAATCACTAAGCATCTCTCATTTAACCAGAGCTGGTTAAAAGTAGCTGATTTGTGATTGGTTGCTATGAGTAACTTTTCCCACTTGACAACACCTCAGCAGACTCTGACATAGTGGGAGAAATCTAGCATCCCCAGGAACATAAGCTCCCAGCCATTGTCTGCCCCCCCAGAAAGGAGCACAGAGCACATGACAAAAATGAATACCCCCTCCTGTGTGGTATCATTAAGTGACACACAGGAATGTAGGAACGTGCACATATTAAATGTCATGTGGATTTAATATTTTCTCACAGACACTTTTATGCATTATGTGTCACTGTGCTCTGATGCTGTGAGTTCTACTTTCCTCATAATTCACCTGACTATACATACTGTATATAACACGTAATGCTTTTCCCATAACAACCCATTAAATATGATTCTATACTGCATACAGATGCTGTACATCCATGAGCAACTCAGCCGGACAAATTACAAGTTGATGGTGCATGAAAATGTGTGTGAAGGTTTCTCTACTGTACTAATGTATAAGGTTTGTGACTGTCCATTGGTGAAAAGCATGACTGTGATATTTATGGTGGCAGATAAGTGAGAATATCAGCCTGATCAGTAGAAAACCTGGGATCTTAGTGAACCATGTTTCTGTGCAATTTCACTATTCTACTTTTTCTGGCTTTGACGGGATGATGTGGGATATTAGTGGTAGTAGTCCGGTAGCTCTGGCTGATGGGATGATGTGGGATATTAGTGGTAGTTGTCCGGTGGCTCTGGCTGACGGGACGATGTGGGATATTAGGGGTAGTAGTTCGGTAGCTCTGGCTGATGGGACGATGTGGGATATTAGGGGTAGTAGTCCGGTAGCTCTGGCTGACGGGAGGATGTGTTATATTAGTGGTAGTTGTCCGGTGGCTCTGGCTGACGGGACGATGTGGGATATTAGGGGTAGTAGTCCGGTGGCTCTGGCTGATGGGACGATGTGGGATATTAGGGGTAGTAGTCCGGTGGCTCTGGCTGACGGGACGATGTGGGATATTAGGGGTAGTTGTCCGGTGGCTCTGGCTGACGGAACGATGTGGGATATTAGGGGTAGTTGTCCGGTGGCTCTGGCTGATGGGACGATGTGGGATATTAGGGGTAGTAGTCCGGTGGCTCTGGCTGACGGGATGATGTGGGATATTAGGGGTAGTTGTCCGGTGGCTCTGGCTGACGGGACGATGTGGGATATTAGGGGTAGTAGTCCGGTGGCTCTGGCTGACGGGACGATGTGGGATATTAGGGGTAGTAGTCCGGTGGCTCTGGCTGACGGGACGATGTGGGATATTAGTGGTAGTTGTCCGGTGGCTCTGGCTGACGGGACGATGTGGGATATTAGGGGTAGTAATCCGGTGGCTCTGGCTGACGGGATGATGTGGGATATTAGGGGTAGTTGTCCGGTGGCTCTGGCTGATGGGACGATGTGGGATATTAGGGGTAGCTGTCCGGTGGCTCTGGCTGACGAGACGATGTGGGATATTAGTGGTAGTTGTCCGGTGGCTCTGGCTGACGGGACGATGTGGGATATTAGTGGTAGTTGTCCGGTGGCTCTGGCTGATGGGATGATGTGGGACATTAGGAATGTAGTCCAGTGGCTGTGGCTGACGGGATAATGTGGGATATTAGGGGTAGTAGTCCGGTGGCTCTGGCTGATGGGATGATGTGGGATATTAGGGGTAGTAGTCCGGTGGCTCTGGTTGATGGGATGATGTGGGATATTAGGGGTAGTAGTCCGGTGGCTCTGGCTGATGGGATGATGTGGGATATTAGGGGTAGTTGTCCGGTGGCTCTGGCTGACGGGACGCTGTGGGATATTAGGGGTAGTAGTCCGGTGGTTCTGGCTGACGAGATGATGTAGGATATTGGTAGTAGTCCGGTAGCTCTGGCTGACGGGATGATGTGGGATATTAGTTGTCCGGTAGCTCTGGCTGATGGGATGATGTGGGATATTGGTAGCTGTCCGGTGGCTCTGCCTGACGGGATGATGTGGGATATTAGGGGTAGTAGACCGGTGGTTCTGGCTGACAAGATGATGTAGGATATTGGTAGTAGTCCGGTAGCTCTGGCTGACGGGATGATGTGGGATATTAGTTGTCCGGTAGCTCTGGCTGATGGGATGATGTGGGATATTAGTTGTCCGGTAGCTCTGGCTGATGGGATGATGTGGGATATTGGTAGCTGTCCGGTGGCTCTGCCTGACGGGATGATGTGGGATATTAGGGGTAGTAGTCCAGTAGCTCTGGCTGACGGGATGATGTGGGATATTAGGGGTAGTAGTCCGGTAGCTCTGGCTGACGGGATGATGTGGGATATTATAGTGAATGTGGCTATGCGGAGTGGGCGGGGCTATACACTCAGCTTTATATATATATATAGATATAATCATTATAATTTGTTATAACTAACTGTAGTTAGTTACTTTGCCCGGGCAACGTCGGGCTCTTCAGCTAGTATCACATAAAATTCCAATAAAAATACATTTGAGCTTGTGGGTGTTATGTAAAAAATGTGGAAAAGTTCATGAATACTTTTTCAAATCACTGTATTTGTGATATTTTAAAGTTTTCAATTGAGAAGGTAAATTTTTAAATATGAAGGTATAATTTCCCATTTTCCAAGGGGTTACCCAACTTAAAAACTGAAAAATTACAGAAGCATGGATGGGTGAAAACTAAAATGATACATACAAATCCACTTCGACCCCCTTGGAATCTAGCATAAGCTGCTCCGGATGTGGCTCTGAGGAGGCGGTACTCCAGTCACCTGATAACGCAGGCCCATGATTGGCTGCAGTGGTTGTCATTGTGTCTAACATGCTATCTGTCACTGGAGCGGCTTGCCTTGCAGCCACAGGGTTTAGAGTTGGTGATCGCAAATAATTTTAATACTTCTTACCTATCCCTTTATTCTGAAGCATTTTCATTAAGCTTAAAAACCCTTTTCAAAATTTCAAAAGAAAGAAAAAGAAAGGGGTAATCATACTGTACCTATTTTTTTAAATGATTTATTGGAAAATATACACGTGCCCAGTTTTGGACAAACTCTATGAGTTGACTATAGCTAGTCTGAGATTCAATTGTCTTGTCATACCGCCTACAGGGTACATAAATCAATGCATCTCTAAATCAATATATGGGCTCATTCACACTTGCTGTTGAAAATCCTGATGACTTTTTTTAATAAATTGTTTTATTTTTTCGTATTGTAACATTTTTTCTTCTGTGATGTGTTCAAAATTGTCCAGAACAAATATACAAATGGAAATTTTGCACATATTGAGCATGTATTTTTAAATAGACACTATATTTACCGTGGCATGTAAAAGTTTGGACACCCCAGGTACATTGCTGCAATCGCGTGCGCTTATGCTGAGAGCCGCAGCGATATGGTGTCGGTGTCAGCACTATGTGAGAGCTGACAGCCTGCAGCAATGCTAGCACCGATCGCAGACGTTTAACTCCTCCGATGCCGCTGTCAATAGTGACAGCGACATCGAGGAGCATCGCACAGGGAGTGAGGTCCCTGTTTGCTTACATCAGCACAATGTGAAGTCCTTCATGGTCCTGCAGGGAAGGTGGCTTGTGAGCGCCTACTAAGATCAAGATCTACTGCCTGTCAGACGCTGCTCTGATGCCCAGCAGTGCAGAAGCATTGCAGAGTACTACTAGGCTACTTTCACACTTGCGTTTTTTTGCGCTGCGCTGCGTGCGCAGTGCAAACGCGCATAAAAAACGCATCATTCGTTTTCTTGGTTTTTGCGCCTAGTTTTTACAAAAAAAGCATGCTTCTTTAAACGCACATGTGCGCATGACTATGCGCACGTCAGCTCTCCCATAGACTTTCCGTGCTTTTGAGACAGGTCGGATGCACCAAAAAGGCAACAGGTTGCATTTTGTGCGCCTGGGTGCACACTACAAAAAAACGCATGCGCATACAAACGCGTACAAACGCATGACAATGCGCACCCATGTTAAATATAGGGAAAAAACGCTGCGCATTTATGCACAAAAACGCAGTGCAAAAAAGCGCAAGTGTGAAACCAGCCTTAAAAAGTGTAAAAATATTTTAAAAAAATTCCTAAATAAAGAACAAAAAAATAAATATATTATTCCAAGAAATACATTTGTTTATGGAAAAAAAGCACACGTATTTAATGTCACCTTGTCCGAAACAACCCACTAGTTAACCCCTTCAGTGAACAAATAAAAAAAACAAACAAAAAGTGCAATAAAACGTGATAAAAAAACTAATGTGAATAAAAATGGTACCTCTGAAACGCTATATTGATCCCCCCAATAAACAAGCTCCAGAATAAAGCAAAGCAAAAATAATTATTTTTTCTACAAAATAGTTTTTATTGTGTAAAAACTCCAAAACATAAAAAGCAATATACTGTAAATGTGGTAGCACTGTAATCAAACTGACCCGAAAACAAAGCTGATTTATCAATTTTGCCATGCGCGGAACGGTATAAAAGAATAAATAAATATTCCTGAGTTGCTGCTTTTTGTTCATTCTACAAAAATCGTAATAGGAAGCAATAAAAAAAAAATGGTACCAATAAAAATATCAACTCGTCCCACAAAAAAAGAAACTTGAGATGACTCTATGGGCCAAAATATGGAAATAATTATAGCTGTCTAAATATGGGGATGCAAAAACAAGTTTTTTTGCAGTAAAAATCGTCTTTTAGTGTGTGACAGCATCCAAACATAAAAACCCGATATAAATTGGTATCGCTGCAATCGCACCGACCAGAAGAATAAAGTCATAATGCCATAAAAAATACAAAAACAATTCTTCACCTGCTGTTGATTTGTTCATTCTTCCTCCCATAGATCGCAGTAAGGCTTGGCGAACATTTATCCTGCTCTCTGCACTGAGTGCTTACACCGGGGTTTCCATGAAAATCTCTGAAATACAGGATTCAGAAGGAACCCTCGGCAGAAGATTCAGTATAATGAGGCAGATGGAGGCAGTGTGAATGCCATAGAACCTGTGATCTGGCAGTGTCCGGTTTTTTAGGCTTGCATTAAAGCACGGTAGACCACAGTTTTGTGCACTTCTGAAAAGAAAGAAAATGCTGATCAGAGGCTAGAAAGAGTCCAAAGTAATTCTGCTGCCTCATTATACTGAATTGATCCCTCAGGGGTTTCATCTGTCACGTCACTTTTAGACTTAGATGAAAACCCCAAAGTGCTCAGCGTAGAGCATCGGATAAATGTGATCCTAAATGTTATGTAAAATGTTCCCAATAAAAGCTACAACTCACAAAAAAAGCAAGTCCCCAATCAGGTCTGTCTTCTGTTAACGGAAATAATGTATAGGGGGGCATACACGTTACTGGTAGCACAAAAGAAATTCAGCAAATTCTGTGGGTGGGTGAAAGGCAGGCACCAGGGTGTTCTGATCATTGCAAGTACATGCTGCAGCTCTCTACCATTTTCCACTTAAAATACCTAATATTTGTCTAGCAGTTGTGTGACTGGCGCACTCTGGGTAGAGATAATCGTATGTGACAATTGAACGGGCAATAATCTTCATTACTCCGCATCTGGAGTGTGTCAGCAAGACAATTGAAAAAAAAATCATACTTTTCAATTGGTTTAAAAATTAGCGTATCTTTATCTAGCAGTTGTGCGACTGGCGCAATCCAGGTACAGATAATCATACGTGACAATTTAGCAGGGGCAATAATCTTCTACTACGCATTTGCAGTGTGTCAGCAAGACGATCTCCAAAAAAATAGCCACACATTGCTAGATACAGTGAATTTGTACATAAGACCTTTGTAAGGGTACTTGTGAAAAATAAAGCCAGAATTTTTTGGTTTCGTAAGCATAACGCATTCAAGAAGAGAAAGGGTGACGTTAAGGGACGTGGATGAGGTGGTTCACACCAAGGCCATGTGACAGATCCGAAGGTGACTGTATCTCGTTTTAGGTTCCTGTCAAAATTTAGTCAGCGCGCTACACCACTAACAACCCAGAAAAGTGTGAGGATGTTGTGGGTTGGATGGCAGACAAAGGCTCCAGTGTGTGGACAAGCAGCACCATGAAGTCTTCCACATGATCCAGACTCAGTAGCCAAGAGGTTGGATCTCTGAATACTCAACCTAGTCCTTCATCCTCCCACCATCAATAGTCCCAGGAGACATATGACCCCAACGCTGGCCACTCTGAGGAACTGTTTACGTTCCCTTGTAATTTGTCAGCCTCTCAACATGCACCATTAAAGAGGGTCATGAGGAGGTGGAGCGCAGTGATGCCCCAACATTTGAGCAGCCATAGCCAGGAGAAAGGCACATTGGGGAAGGTTAATTGATGTCTGAAGAGGTGGAGGATAATCATGAGGATCAGACTGAGGAATTGGAAGACGACATGGTTGATGATTAGGCCACTGATCCAACCTGGCATGGCGGCATGCCTAGAGAGCACAGCAGTGCAGAGTGGGATGGATACGTAGCAAGAAAACAGGCAAGAAGAGGTAGTGGTTTGCCCAGAGGTAGAACTCGGTCAACTGTTCCACAGAGCCCCCCCAATCAGCTAAATAACAGGCCAAGGGTGCGTTGTTCCCCTGTATAGCATTTTTTTCTGATAGTTCTCAGATAAAACAACTGTAATTTGCAGCATCTGCCAAACCAAGCAAAGAAGAGTCAAGAACACTGCCTACCTGAGCACCACCAGCATGCAAAAGCAAATGGCAGCCAAGCACCCCAGTAGATGGGCAGAACGCCTGGGTACCAAATCTGTGTTTGAGGGTGAAACCACTGCCCCCTCCCCTGTGTTATGGCCTTCCTAATCTGCAGACCATGAAGAAGGCACTGATGCCTCTTGCCCACAAACAGTCAGCAACCAAGTACATTTCGATGTCCCAGCACAGTGTTCAGTTGTCCTTGCCCCAGAAAGCAGAAATATCCAGCCACCAATCCACAGGTCCAAACGCTAAAAACCCACATTTCCAGATTGCTAGCCCTGGAAATGTTGCTGTTTTGACTTGTGAGAACTGAGCCTTTCCGCAACCTCTTGGCAGTGGCAGCCCCACGGTACTCGATTCCCAGCAGACACTATTTTTCCCGGTGTGCCGTCCCCGCGTTACATAAGCACGTGTTACACAATATCAGCTGTGCTCTGGCCAACACAGTCACAGGGAAGGTCCACCTAAACCCATATATGTGGACAGGGACTATACATTTCCCTGATGGCACACTGGGTTAATCTGGTGGAGTCTGGGACAGGGTCAGAGGTTGGAACATCACACATCTAACACACGCCAAGAATAGTGGGCACAACTTCCATCAGGGTTATGTCTCCTGGTATTACATTTCCTGTCTCTCCTCCATTACATTGCTGAATTGAGCTTCGGGAAAATGGCCGCCGGAGGCGGCGCATGCGCAGAGTGAGATCTCAGGAGACGAGATTACAACAATGGAAGTGTGGGGGCTCCTGCCTTTCACAAAACGTCGGCGGAGCCCCCGCACCGCCGATCACCTGCAAAAGTGCCACACCAGCCCGGGATAGATGTGTGGGGGCTCTGGGATTTCCACCAATGCTGGCAGAGCCCCTGCACCACCGATCATCTGCCAAATCGCGGCCCATCAGCCTAGGATGGATGTGTGGGGGTTTTCACAAAATGGCAAAGCCCCCACACCACCGAACCTGCTGCACCAACCAGGGATGAACCAGACCACCTCCTGTGACCCCACTCCACCAGTGCTCCATATCACACCCTACCCCCCAGGTAAGCTGTAAGACGGACCCTCATTTGACGCATTAATTTTTTTCCCTATTTTTCTTCTGAAAATTTGGGGTGCGTCTTATGGTCCGGTGCGTCTTATAGTCCGAAAAATATGGTACTTGCCAAGATATGATGTGTCAGCGCACATTTAAGAAAGTCATCTTAGGTTTTCGCCTGTCTAGCTTTGTTGCAGCAGCGCTTTAATTTGACTCGTCACCGGCTGATTTGTGACCTGCCCACACGCTGGAATTTAACCTTCCATATGTTGGCAAGGCTTAGTAAGCAGCAGAGGGCAGTCTCTGAATTCTAGCTTCTCAATGCCCGTCAGAGTAACACTCAGCTTCCAAGCATAATAACTGCCGAGTGGGTGTGGATTAATGACCTATGTGAGGTTCTTCAAAACTCTGAGCACTGCACCAAGATAATGAGCGCTGATGAGCGTAATATCTCACTGCTCTGTCTATTAAAACACTTGCTGGATAATATGAAAGAGGAAACTTTGAATGCCGAGCAGGTGGCTATGAAGCAAGATTGTACAGTGGCTCATACCACACAGCCCAGCCTCACACAGGAATCTCAGGCCACATTGGTTGATGATGAGGAACAGGAGGAGGAGGAGGAACAGGATTTTTTGCTCTGCGCTACAGAGGGGACTCCCAATCCCAGCTTCATGCCTGTCCAGCATGGATGGCCTGAAGAGGAGGAGAAGGAGAAAGTTATGCATCGTGAGGAGGAGAGGACGGTTACTGTTCTTCCTGGTGAGGACACTGAACGTTTGACTATACAAGTTATAGTTTAAGTCCAGATGCCTTTCCTAAGACCCTCGCGTGAAAGACATTTTATCTACCATGAAATACTGGCTGTGCACCTTTCTTGACCTACAGTAAAAGAGAAATTTGCTTCTCTAATGTCGGAGGCAGACATGCCATTTTCAGTGCATGCATGCCAGATGGCCATAGTGGAAGACTTGCTCAAAAGATTACCCTCAGTCAACACTGGTAGCAAAGATACTGGCTCTTTTTGCCCACAAGGATTACAGGGGAGGACCACAAACACCAGGTGCAACTCAAGGGGGGAGGATTGTCCACTAACCGGGCCCCATCAGCAAGGGCTATCTGTGGGTGTAACTTTGACGAGGAGGGAGAAGTTGACCAAGATGGTGAAGGACTACTTAAGTGACCATACCAGCATCTTTCATGATTCTTCAGTGCCCTTTAACTATTGGTTGTCCAAGCCCGACCTCTCCTTGTATGCCTTGGAGGTGCTGTCATGCCCTGCATCGAGTGTGCTGTCTGAACGGGTTTTTAGTTTGGCAGGTGCAATCATAATGGATAGGCGCACACGCCTGTCAACAGAAAATGCAGACAGGCTGACTATTCTAAAATTGAACAAGGGCTGGATTTCTTCTGACTTTGTAAGCCCTCCGGGTGACAGCAAAGTTATGTAAATGCAGGCCAAATGTATTACCACATTGCAGATTGGAATTCTGAATGGATTTTGTTCTACATGCTACCTAAATCCGTGAACTCTGTTCTTCTGGATCTTCCGTGGCTATGCCTACATGAGTTGGTTGTTGACTGGTCCATCGGCCAGATGCTTCAATGGGGACCGAATTGTGTTACCAAATGCCTTGCCAAGGCCAAGTCTCTGCCTTCTGTACTTTACAACCTTTCTTTTTTGCCCACCAATTATTATGACTTTGCAGATGTCTTTTGTGAGACTAAGGCTACTTTCACACTTGCGGTTTTTTTTTTGCGCTGTGTGCGCAGTGCAAACGCGCATAAAAACCGCATCACGCGTTTTTATGCGTTTTCTTGTTTTTTGCGCGTGGTTTTTGTAAAAAAACGCATGCGTTTTTTTGCGCTGACGTGTGCATGACCATGCGCACGTCAGCGCTCCCATAGACTTTAATGGATTTTTGGGTGAATTTCGTGCACATGCGTTTTTTTGAGATAGGTCGGACGCACAAAAAATGCAACAGGGTGCATTTTGTGTGCCCGGGCGCACACTACAAGAAAACGCATGCGCATACAAACGCGTACAAACGCATGACAATGCGCACCAATGTTAAGTATAGGGAAAAAAACGCATGCGCATTTATGCGCAAAAACGCAGCGCAAAAAAAGGCAAGTGTGAAAGTAGCCTAAGGCAGAGGTCTTTCCACTTGGTCGGTTGTATCCTCTATCTCTACCTGAGGCTCCGGCCATGTCTGCGTACATCCAGTTTAGCCAAGGGTTCACCTGTAAGTTCTCTTCTGCCAGTGCCAGCTTCTTATTCGTGACTAAGAATGGTTCCCTATGTCCCTATATTGACTATCGTGGTCTTAACAAAATCACTATTAAAAAAACAAGTATCCCCTGTCTTTCATTTCTGAACTATTTTACAGAATCCGTGAAGCAAAGATCTTCACCAAATTGGATCTGCAAGGGGTTTGCAACTTGATTCATATCCGCTAGGGTGACGAATGGAAAAAGCCCTTTAATTCACATTACGTTCACTACTAGTATCTCATCATGCCCTTGGGCCTGTGCAATGTGCCAGCCGAGTTTCAGGAATTCGTTAACAACATCTTCAAAGATCTCCTTTATGTTTTCCGTGGTCGTGTATTTGGATGACATCCTGATTTTCTCTCCTGATCTACTTACCCATAGAAGACATGTCCAACAGGTACTGTAGCGTCTACGAGGAACCATTTGTTTGCCAGGTTGTCCAAATGTGTCTTCAAAAAGCCCTCCTTGCCCTTCCTCATCTACATTGTTTCCACCCAGGATCTTGAAATGGATTCTGAAAAGGATTCTGCTTGTGACGATAGTCACTACTCATGGACAAGTCGTGAGGCTGGGTAGGCAAGAGGTTCAAGGTCAAAAGCCAGGAGGGTATGTCATAGACAGAGGGGTGAGACAAAGGTATAGTCAGCTAACTGTCCGAGGTCAGAATTCCAAGTAGGTAGTGGATCATGACAAAAGGCTAGGCAAGAAAATGGTCAAAGCAGATCCAAGTTGGAGCAGCAATGATAAGAATACAAGACTAGGAGCACAGAGAAAACACACAGCTCTTGAGAAAAGCTATAACTGGAAGTAAACAGAGTGCAGACTAAATAGCCAAGTAATTATTCTGAACTGGAGACCCAAGGATGAAGCCATGGCACATCCTGGTCCTGATTGGATGGCTAAACTGTCACTCAAGACACTGACAGCTGAGTATGCCCCAGCATCCGATTGGATGGCTGAGCTGTGAATCACTATACCAACAGCTAAGCATGCCCCTGTCATAGAATGGAAGGCAGAACTGTCATTGACCACATCCATACACACTCATAGAAGGAATCATAACACTGCTGTTCTCTCCTTGCCTTGTTCCCAAGGCTTGCGGGCCATTTAGTGGTCCACGGGTTTCGTCAAATTGTACAGACAATTTATTCTACACTTCTCATCCCTCATAGCACTTTAATCTGCTTTAACCAAGACGGAAGCTAATGCCAGTATCTGGCCTGAGTCAGACGTGTCAGCCTTCCAGCTTTTGGAAGAGGCCTTCACGAGTGCTCTGTTGCAGCATCACCCCGATGCTAACAAAGAGTTTTCTTGGAAGTAGATGCCTCTCCTATTTGTGCTGGGGTAGTTCTCCTGAAAATAACATCTTTTGGGTAGTCTGTCTCTTGTGCTTTTTTCTCAAACTGTTATTGCCTGCCAAGCGAAACTATACTATTGAGGACCGTGAGCTTCTGGCCCTTTAGATAGTGCTCAAGGAGTGGCATCATCGACTGGAGGCACTTCCATACTGCAGAGAAGAAGGTCTAAGAAGATGCCCTATTTCGATACTTTCACATGAATGATTATGTAGAGTAATCCCAGCACATCATTGACCCGGCAAGGATTGTTTTTAACCAATAAATGTTTATTAAGCATAAAATTGATACAAGTCATACAGTCAGCACAGAGATAGTAGAATCAGTAAAAGGTACATCACATATGCCTACCAAACATACACAACACATTGAAGGTCTGGAAGGATCTGGTATCCCAAAAAGTAGTGCATATACCCTTATCCAGGTTATCTTTTAAATGCATTGACTTGATCATTCCGTTCTCTTACTTCTCATGTTGGGATGATCATGGCATTCACAACTTGCAATCAGAACCTTTGAGGACCTACCAGAATCATTTATGCTCCCTCAACAATTCTATTTCCAGTATAAACAATTGCGAAGCCTTCTAGCCTCCTGCCCTGACATCTTGATGCAAAGCCCACCTTCTGTTATCCGATCCTTCAGTTTGAAGAAAAAAGGATGCCAGAAAGGTATCACTAACGCCTACAGCACATTATGCTCCCTGCCGGACCAGACCAAACTTCAGTGCATGTGAAAAATGAAGATGAATGAACTCATGGAGATCAACATCCAACACTGCGGAGACACCATCACATATTTCTCAACGCAGTGATTCTAGAGCAATGCCCCCATCCCTTATGGGAAATATGCAAAAACATGCAAAACACAAGCCGTGGAGACACCATCACATGTTTCTCAACGCAAGCAATGACTAGCCAGGTCTTTCCCCGGAAAGGAACAACCACGGGAAGGGCAGTTTCCAATGAAGGAAACCACCTATGCCAAAACAAGGTATCCATCCACAGACAGCTGTTTCGGGGTATTGCCCCTCATCAGTGTGGAGTAGGAAACTGGCTAGTAGGAGCAATGCCTAGTAAAAGACTGTGAAAAATGAGGATGAATGAACTCATGGAGATCAACATCCAACACTGCGGAGACACCATCACATGTTTCTCAACGCAAGCAATGACTAGCCAGGTCTTTCCCCGGGAAGGAAGAACCACGGGAAGGGCAGTCTCCAATGAAGGAAACCCAGCACATCATTGACCCAGCAAGGATTGTTTTTAACCAATAAATGTTTATTAAGTATTAAATTGATACAAGTCATACAGTCAGCACAGAGATAGTAGAATCAGTAATAGGTACATCACATATGCCTACCAAGCATACACAACACATTGAAGGTCTGGAAGGATCTGGTATCCCAAAAAGTAGTGCATGTACCCTTATCCAGGTTATCTTTTAAATGCATTGACTTGATCATTCCGTTCTCTTACTTCTCATGTTGGGATGATCATGGCATTCACAACTTGCAATCAGAATCTTTGAGTACCTATCAGAATCATTTATGCTCCCTCAACAATTCAATTTCCAGTATAAACAATTGCAAAGCCTTCTAGCCTCCTGCCCTGACATCTTGATGCAAAGTCTGCCTTCTGTTATCCGATCCTTCAGCTTGAAGAAAAAAGGATGCCAGAAAGGTATCACTAACGCCTACAACACATTATGCTCCCTGCCGGACCAGACCAAACTTCAATGCATGTCTAGATGGGAGAAAGAATTGGATTTGTCATTCTCACATTAACAATGGCAATTATCAATAACATGGTCTATCTGGCAAGGATTGTTGAAGCAGCCCCTGTCCTTTTGAAAGACATTCCTCCCAGTAAGATCTTTCTTCCTACTGCTAGGAGGAAGAGAATTTTGTCCTGGGGACATGAATCTAAACTAGCCAGCCATGTACTCATACACAAATCTACTGAGCTGATTGCTCATCCCTTCTGGTGCCCCTTGCTGGCCAAGGATGTTCGAAACTTTGTAACCACGTGTTCACAGTGCACCATAAACAAGTCCCCCAGGAACAAGCCTGCTGGTCTCCTTCAGCCTCTGCAGCTTCCTTCTGCTCCCTGGCAACATATTGCTATGGACTTCATCACAGACCTGCCCCTCTCCGAGGGTTAAGACACTATCTGGTTCATGGTTTATCAGTTCTCTTAGATGGCTCACTTCATTCCTCTGGCTGGTCTTCTTTAAGCGCCCAAGTCCACCATGCAGTTCTTCCAGCAAGTGTTTTGTCTCCATGGCCTTCCTCTCCACATTTTCTCTGATCATGGAGCCCAGTTCACTTTGACATTTTGGAGAGCACTTTGCAAGCTGCTGAATATCCAACTGGATTTTCCCTCCACATTCCATCCGCAAACCAATGAGTAAGCAAATTGGTTAATCAGATTCTTGAGAACTACCTTCACCATTTTATCTCTGCCCATCAGGATCACTGGGTACAACTACTCCCCTGGACAGAATCTTCCTACAACAAACACTTTGGGGAGTCTTCCGTAGCATCTCCATTCTTCACTGCATACTCCCAGCCTTCTCAAGAACCATTTTCTATGCCAGCTTCCTCCAAGGTACCTCCAGCTGATTTCTCCGATGGTGACTGCCTTCAGATTTGGCAGCAAACTCAGGTCTCCCTCTTTAAGACCATGTCTCGGATGAAGACTCGTGCAGACAAGTAGAGAAGTTCATTGCCTCAGTATCCCACTGGAGATGAAGTCTGGCTGGCTTACTGAAACATTCACTTGAAGGTGCCTTCCTATAAATTTCACCCCCAATACCTCAGACGATATAACATTTTCAGGCAATTCAATCCGGTGACTTACTATCGTGAGCTCCCAGTGAATCTGTGGATTCTAAATTCCTTTCAATGTGTCTTACTGAAGCTGGTGGTTTTGAATCACCCTTTTTTTGCTCTGGATGGCTTCTCTTGTGCTGTAATTACAGATTACAGAAGTGACACATTCATTTGAATCTACACCATGTAATACCTGATTTACCCCCGTGGTGGCGCTGTTGGGGAACTAAACACTTCCTGTCAAGCTTTCTCTATAGATTACAGTTGATCCTTGGGGATCCCTGCGTAATGTGAGAATAAAATATGACTTTTTAATAAAATGCAGATTAACTTGTGCTGGTTTCGTGTCTCTGATAAAAATCTGTGAATAAAAATACAAATAAAAATGTCATACTGTACCATGTTTTATTTTTTTCCTAATTGTTGTATTAGAGCACTAATTTAGTTATTGAGCAGCATCCACGTTGACTATAGAAGTCACGGGCAGGTGAAAGGTCATTGATAATTACACGGTGAGACATCTTGGAAGAATCAAATTATCCCAGCCATAATGTAATCCCATTAAGAAACCTGCTAGTTATATTGTTCTCATTAAATATACTTGGGCTGCGTCTCAGACCCGCCAGGTAGAAAAGTGACTAAACAATGCGGCTTATCCATCTGTACTTTGTGCAAAAGAAGAAGAGAGCACACTGCCTGGGACTCTGGGGTTATAGACGCCGCCTTAAAAGTTGAGACGAGATTTTTAACTGAAGTTAATTGGAGATTTTGCGGCTACAGTTTATGTTTGGCATTTAGCGGCTAACAAGGTAGAGGTAGGAATTTAGCTTCATGCGCATCATTATTCTACGCTGTTAATGGATCCGTTAAATTGTCCTATTTGCATATACATTACATGGAGAAAAGTATTTGACGCATGTCTTAATAATTACATTCTGGTTTCTTCTTCAGTCCAATCGCCACAGATGTATAACATCTGACCCCTTTGTCGCCCAGTGTTTAACATCCAGCCCCACGTCCAGCGGTGTATAATATTCGATCCATCGTCCTCAGTGTATAACATCTGACCCTTCGCCTCCTGGTGTGTAACAACTTGCCCCTCGTCTCTTGTGTATAACATTGTCTCTCGCTCCCAATGTATGGTGTCCGGCCCCTCGTCCCCAGTATATAACATCTGCCCCTTCACCCCCTGGTATATAGCATTCGGCCCCTCATCCCCTGTGTATAACATCTGCCCCTTCGACCCCTGGTGTATAAAATCTGGCCCCTCATCTCCGGTGTATAACATCCTGTCCCTTGTTCCCAATGTATGGTGCCCGACCCCTCATCCCCAGTATATAACATCTGCCCCTTTGTCCCCTGATGTATAACATCCTGTCCCTTGTTCCCAATGTATGGTGCCCGGCCCCTCGTCCCCAGTATATAACGTCTGCCCCTTTGTCCCCTGGTGTATAACATCCGGGCCCTCATCTCCGGTGTATAACATCCTGTCCCTCATTCCCAATGTATGGTGCCAGGCCCCTCGTCCCCAGTGTATAACTTCCTGTCGGTCTTCACTCGGGGTATGATGTCCAGCCTCTCGTCCTCAGTGTATAACATCTGACCCTTTGCCCCCCCCAGTGTATAAAATCCTGTCCCTCGTCCCCAGTGTATGGCGCCCGGCCCCTTCTCCTCTGGTGTATTACACTGTCCCCATTTGTCCCCCAGTGTATAACATCCTTTTAGCATGGGGGATGGATCAATCATGCTTAGGAGGTGTTGCAGCGAATCGTTCAGGGAACATTTCACAGGTAGAGGGAAGAATGTATTCAATTAAATTTCAAGGGGAAGTTGTAAAGGGGATGGCTTTTACACATGGATAAAGATCCTAAACACATGTGTAAATCTACAATAGACGACTTGAAAAGGCGCAAGCTGAAGGTTTTACAATGGCCCTCACAGTCCCCTGATCTGAACATTATTGAAAATTTGTGGCTAGACCTCAAAACAGCAGAGGATGCAAGACGACCCAGGAATCTCACAGAACTGGAAAAATTTTCCAAAGAAGAATGGATGAAAGTCCTTCAAACAAGAGCTGAAAGACTCTTGGTGTTTATAAAGTGTGATACTTGCAAAAGAAGGTGTTACTAGATACTAACCATGCAGGGTGCACAAACTTTTGCATTGGTCCAATTTCCTTTTTGTTATTTTTAAAATGTAAAAAATGATAATACATACACATTTATATTGCCTAAAATACAAAGGAAATGTGTCATCTGTAATGTTAGGCCTTTTGGAGATCATTTCTTCTTCAACTTGCTTAACCGATCGCAATAGCAGAAGTTTTGTCCAGGGTTGTCCAAAGTTTTACATGCCACTGTATAGGCTAAACAGTCATTGTTTTGCTTTAATAGGATATATGGCCATCATAAAACAGGTTCCATCTCTCTGGAAAACCTTCTATTAACAGCTCGCACCATGGAGAGACAAACTGGTCCACTGTTTCACATTGTTGAAGAGAAAGTTAAAGCTGGACCTGTTTAACTCCTTAAATCGAACCTGTCAGCAGGATTTTTCTAAGTAATCTACAGACATTGTCAGGTTGACAGTGTTAAACTGATTAAAATAATGCCTGGGGTGACGAACTCTATATTGTGGTTCTTGTGTAATCAGTGTTAGAAGTTTTCAGTCAATGATATGCCCATGCTCCGGAGCGGGATTGTTGGCAGAGTGTTTCTTCCTGCTCTAAGCCAGAGAAACCACAGGCCGCTCCAAAGCACAAACATATTCCTCATCATAGAGACAGAGAGAGAGACAGACCATTTGTGCTTTGGGGCAGCCTGTGGGCAAGTATTTCTTTGATTTTTCTGGCTTAGAGCAGAAAGATAGTTCCCCCACGAGCATCTCATTAGTTGAAAACATCTAAAACTGATTACACAAGAACCACAAGACAGATTTCTTCATCCCAGGTGTCAGTTTAATCAGTTTAACAATGCCAACCTGAGACTGTAGTTTACTTCGAAAATCATGCTGACCATTTCGCTTTAAGAACTTATGACGTACATTTTCGTCAAAGACTGCTAAGGAAAGTATGACGACGGCTAATGAGCCGAGTCTGCTTCATACGTGACGGAGTTAAACAGTCGGCATCTATCTGTAGCTGCAGTGAACATTGCTGTGGTTTAACTATTTAAATGCCGATGCTATTAAAGCAGACAACCAGTGGTCATCACCTCTGGGAATACCTTCAAGACTGATGGGAAGTCATTCAAGGTGACGACATGATGATGCCAAGGGTTGCAAAGCTGTTATCAGACTAAAAGAGCAGTATTTTGAGAAATCTAAAGTTTAAAGGAGTTGTCTGCTCTTAGACAACATATTTGCAGTCACTCTATGTGACTGCAGACTTGTGAATCCTCACATCACTTGCACTGCTTGCTGTGATTATTCTCTGGGGCCGGGTACGATTGGTCATGTGACCTCAAGTTTTGCGATTTGCACATATCTTGCATTGATTGAGGTCGCACCCATTTAGTTGGCACGTGATCGCATGCATGCAAATCGCAGACTTGCAGTCACGCACTCACTGCTCCAAGTTCCAGAAAATCCCCACAGCGCTCAATGCACGAGATGTTATAGCGTGACACGTGTTTTTATACTCCTTGTTTTCATATTGCCTTTGCTGCCTTTAGTCTAAATCTACAATGTGCACATTCCAATAAAAACCATTGTATGAAAAGGTGTGCCCAAACTTTGGACTGGTACTGTATGTATTTAGTACTGCGCAAAACTTTTAGGTCTGATGAGGAAAAAATGCAGCAAAGTAAAAATGCTCAAAAGAAAAATATAAACGTTCATAGTCTATTCTTATCAATTTAAAGGGAATGAAAAAAAAACATTGAAATCAAATCAATATTTGGTGTTATAGTCCTTTGTATTCATAGCAGCATCAAAGCATCGATTCTTCTCGAAACCCTTGCACACAGTTTTTGAAGGAACTCAGCAGGAAGGTTGTTCCAAACATCTTGGAGAACTAGCCACAGATCTTCGGTGAATGTAGGCTTGCACAAATCTTTACATCTTTTCATGCAATACATCATCAAATCTGTCTGGGATTACATGAAGAAACTGAAGGATTTGCATAAGTCTACATATACAGAAGATCTGTGGTTACTTCTCCAAGATGTTTGGAAAAACCTCTCTGCCGAGTTCCTTTAAAAACCATGTGCAATTGTAACTAGAGGAATTGATCCTTTGATGCCGTTTTGACGGCAAAGTTCATTCTCTTTGCATTTTGTTAATTGATTTAGCATGAAACATGAACAAATATATACACCCCTCCCAAAAAAACAGGCAAAAATATATATAATTTTTTACATTTTTCCGTAGGAATGGCGTTCTATTATATATGTTCCCCAAAACAGCACTATAAAAGAACTCTACCTTGCATTTACAATTACATTATTAAGATCGTAGATGTTTTGCAAACTATTCTCATTGGCAGCCGCTCCTATACGACGTTTATTTTTTTTTTTCATTTCAAAAATTTGTAAAAAAAAAAAATAAATAAAAAGTTTTTACTTGCATGAGACTTAAAGCCACCAGTGGTGGAGCTAAGTTTCTCTCTCAGGGTGGATTTTCTTGCTCTTTCACATACACCTTGAGACAAAGACTATGGTCCATGAAGGAAAAATAAAAGAAGGTGGGGGGGGGGGTAGAACTTTTTTTTTTCTTTTTTTTTTTTGTTCCTGGTGAATTTATTCGACATACAAGCTTCACAAAATGGATAGAGTCACTAGTCAAAGGAAAGACCCCTATGTAAACTTCATTGCCATTCACAAGATTTGCTCTGACACTTTACGAGTGCTGTAAGAAGAAAAGGAAAATCTGTTCTCAGGTTTGGGGTGTTTACCAGCGAGCCTCTAGACACTTGACCCTATGTTTCGGACCCCCTAATCCTCTGATCTGCATGCGTTAGTCTCGCCCACAGCTTCTGATGAAAATGACTGGAGCACTTGTGACTGATTCATTTCACCATTTCTAAACCACTCACCTACCCCGGCCCTATTCTCTGTCCGACTCGTCCCCTCCTCTCCCAAACAACCCCCCTTAAGAAACTTGATTCTGCTCCCAAATTGCAATCTAAGTTGTCTGGGCTGGATTTACAGAGCGATTGTCCCTATAATGAAACAGTCTGTTCATTATACAGTGGTAGCGAACGAGACTTTGCACTCCCACACCCCAAGACTCGGTCGGGTTAACATTTTTTTTTAGGCCAAGCCATTGACAAAAATTGAATGGGCGGATGATGTCAAATTTGGACGTGCAAACAGCTTGGCATACAGACAGTTACCGCTTGTGTGCGTGAAGATTTAGGGTCTCTCGTCTCTTAATAACGCAGATTTGTAGGAACAAATTGGCTGCCGCTGAATATGTTTGCGGAGGGAACGAAGGAGTTTGCTTTCTTGCTGTAAAGGATTTTTTTTAGGGGTTTTTTTGGCTGCGGAGAAAGGAGAAATGAAAAAATCCAATTTTAATTAATATAGATATCAGTCCGGCTCCAACTCGGAAATAAATATAGGGTGTTTAGAGAAAAAAATAATTATAGTAAAAATAGGTAAAAAAAAATGTATATCTAATTATATTTATTTTTTGGAAATATAGTGTATTTAGAGAAAAAATAATGTCAGTAGGAATAGGTAAAAAATGTATACGTAATTATGTTTTATTTTTGGAAATATAGAGAATTTAGAGAAAAAATAATTACATTAGAAATAGGTAAAAAATTTCTATGTAATTATATATATTTAATATATCTTAATCATATCTGTTGTACACATGCAAAAGTATACAAAAGTTTTAGGCAGGCGTGTAAAGAATAGAAAAAAGTAAGAATGCTTTAAAAAAAATAAAAGTGCTTTTAGGCTATGTGCACACGCTACGGATTCACCTGCGGGTTTTTCCATGCGGAATCGCAGGTAAAGTGACCTGCAGTTTTCCTGCGGTTTGGCCTGCGGTTTTGCCCTGCGATTTCACACCTCTACTATGTTAAAGGTGTGAAACCGCAGCGGAATCCGCAGAAACAATTGACATGCTGCGGTTTATAATCCGCAGCAAAACCGCGCAGAAAAAAACGCAGCGTGAGCACATCAGTTTTTAAAACCCATAGGGTTACATGGTCCTGTACCATTTCTGCGGAACTGCTGCAGTTCCGCAGGGCCAAAACCGCAGCGGAACCGCAGCAAAAACCGCAGCGTGTGCACATAGCCTAAGCCTTCGCATTAAGGCCACAGTCACACGTTCAGTATTCGGTCACTATTTCTCATCAGTATTTGGAAGCCAAAATCTGGAGTGCAACAATCAGAGGAAAAGTAGAATAGAAACACGTCAGCACTTCTGTATTTTTCACCCACTCCTGGTTTTGACTTACAAATGCTGAATGTAAAAAACTGATCGAACACTCAAGGTGTGAACGTGGCTTAAGGGAGCGATCACTTTTGTTTTTGTTTGACACAAGCTGAACGAGGGCTTGATTATTTTTTTGAAGGGTAGAGTGGGTTTTTTACATTAGTAGCATTTTTGAATGTCCGAAGAAATTATTGAATAATTTTTATATGGTTATATATATGACAATTTTTAAAAAAAATATTTAATTTTTTTAGGGGGAAGAAGAATGAAAAACAACTGTAAATCATATGTCTATATTTTACATGTTATTTCAAGTGAGATGGTTCCTACTATGTAATTTTTATAGTGAATTATTTTTTTACAAAAGAGAATAATTTTTTTATGAAAAAGTCATGAAATTATAGGCTTACTTTTATTGTTTTGTCCACAAAAAGGATCACAAAAAAGCAGATGCTTATGGCTGACTAGAAAGTTTGTCTTAAATGTCCCATACACCATAGATACATGTTGGCCGAAAGGGCATAGTCTAACACAGTGATGTATATGCACCCAGGCCTCCCAGTGATGTCTATGCCCCCCTGTCCACCCAAGTGACGTTCATGCCTCCAGTCCTCCAAGTGATGTCTGTGCCCTCCAGCCCCCTCCAGTGATATCTGTCCCCCCTAGTCCTCCCAGTGATGTCTATGTCCCCAGTCCACCCCAGCCCTCCCAGTGATGTACATGCCACCAGACCTCCCCAGTGATGTCTATGTCCTCCAGCCCTCCCCAGCGAAGTCTATGCCCCCCCAGTCCACCTCAGTGATGTACATGCCTTCAGTCCTCCAAGTGATGTCTGTGCCCCCTAGCCCTCCCAGTGATCTCTATGCCCCTCAGTCCACCCCAGTGATGTCTATGCCCTCAGCGCTCCCAGTGATGTCTGTACCCCCCAGCCCTCCCCAGTGATATCTATGCCTCTCACCCCTCCTCAGTGATGAGTATGCCCTCAGCACTCCCAATTATGTTTATGTCCCCAGACTTCCCCAGTGATTTCTATGCCCCAGCCCTCCTTAGTGATGTCTATGACCCCCTGCCCTCCCAAGTGAATGTATATAACCCTAGCATCTCCTGTGATGTATATACAGAAGTCCCAGCATCTCCTGTGATGTATATACAGAAGTCCCAGCATCTCCTGTGATGTATATACAGAAGTCCCAGCATCTCCTGTGATGTATATACAGAAGTCCCAGCATCTCCTATGTGATGTACATAAAGAAATCCCAGCGCCTCCTATGTGATGTATATACAGCAGTCCCAGCGTCTCCTATGTGGTGTATATACAGCAGTCCAAGCCTCTGCTATGAAATGCATATGCTTTACAAAACTTATCACAAAGAGTTGACTGTGCTCCAAACCAACGCTAACTTGGAAGTGCAATTGTGAGAAGCAACATGCTCAATATCGCCTAACATCAAAGCCGCACCAAAGAGAAGCAGCTCCAGCCGATTAGGTGTGAGTTAATTGTTTGACCATTTATTATAGAAAATCTCCAAGTGCCCTTTGGCAGAAAAAAAGGTTTCCCAACCCTGATTTAACAGTTATCTCTCCTGTCTCCCCCATACATATGAACTGTCATCTTGGCTCCCTGACCGATGCCAGTCCCCCATAATCAGCACCGCATTCCCCTGGATCAATACATGACAAAACACTATTTCTTCAGATCAGCTCGACCCATATGTTGATCCTAGTTGAATTGCGAGCGACATGGCATTGCCTACATAGGAGCAGTGTCTGTCCCAACCGATAAATATTATTTTTATTTTATTTTAAGGGGTTGTCCAATCCTTTACAAACTCTTTATAGCTTTCCATGGTTTATATAGTGAGGGTAATTTAAGAGTAAAGGGTTACATTTCTGAGTTAAAAATATTACTTTCTGCATATAAAGCATCAAATGCTTAAAAGAATAGATTTTAAGAAGTAAGTTGGTGGCTTAGGTAAAAAAAAAAAAAATTTTTTTGGCTAATGCAGCAAATTATGGGATGGAAGTATGATGTGTTTTTGTTAATACGGTGCGTTGTATACATATATGTAAATGTCAACATTGTTAGTGGCCGCTTTTTAATTTGCTTTAATCACTAACAATGAAGGATTAGTGTTCCGAAATCTTCTATTTGATAATTACATACTTGATGAAATAGAAAACAGTTTGATTTTCATAAGCTCCAGAAAATGCAGCTTTTGTTTTTCAAAGATTTATCCCGGGAGGGAGGTATTAAACCAAGATCAGACTTAATAAACCTGGCAAATGAAGTAACGAAATCCTAATGAATGCTCGCAAAGAAATTTTCACTTTTGTAAAAAAATAAATAAAAACTGATTACGGTGTTGTTTTTGTTTGCTTTTTTGTTACATGCCATAGAATGATTATCCATACACACGGAGTAAGGCAAGGGTCCGAAATAAGTAAGGGCGGTTTATGAAAACGAGTGACAAATGGCCGGGTTCCTTATATATAAGGATATGGTCACCGTTGGGGGGATTTACTTTAGTTAAATGCATTTATTTGGGGTTAAAAACTGTTTTTGCAATTGGATTTAATTTAAAATTTTGTTTTTCTCCGTTTCTTTGTTTCTCCACACATTGCTAGCTCCAAAATGAGTTAACCAAGAATCGGTCAGCAAGCTTGTTAAGAAAGAGAGTTGGTAAATCATCTACTTGCTTTTTTACTGAACTTCGCCTGCATGTTTTATGACTAGGGATAAGCGGACCTGTGGATGTTTGGGTTCCAGCGAACATTTGTCGATTTGTCGGTTCAGGTACCAGAACTGTTCCCAAACTTGAACCCAAACCACATAGAAGTCAATGGAGACCTGAACTTTGATGCTGTAAAATGGTTGTAGTAAGGGCCAGTGGGTTCTCCCTCTCTTTCCCATTACAGTTCGGGTTCATTCATCTCTATTTATGACCACATCAAAGTTCAGCTCAGGTTTGATGTGGTCTATGGTCATAAAGAAGCACAGAGGAGTTCCAAAAAAAATAAAATAAAAGAGTTACAGACTTCCCATCCAAACAAACTCACTGACAGATTCTCAGTTGCTCATTTTGCAGCCAGCAATGTGGGGAGAAACAAATAATCTGTAAAAAAAATAAATGTTGCAATACTGTATCACCAATTTCAATAATTATTTTTAGCTCAAAATACAAAAATAAATCATGATTGACGGTATTTTCTTTGGTATCTCCGTTAATGTGAAAATCTTCAATAAAAATTTACCCATATCATTTACATCTTTATGCTTGGTTCACCAGTGGGGGTTGAATGGATAGCAGAATTGATTGTTTTTGGAATTTTCTTTTTATAAAATTCAATCTTAACCCCTTCCTAACATACCACGTACAATTATGTATATGTCCGTAAGATAGGTGATAAGTGCTGATCAGTGGGTGTCCCACTGCTGGAAACCGCTCCAATTGTTAGGTCAAGGAATTTTTATCTCCGATAGGGAACTTTGATCCCCATAGAAAGATGGAGTTGCAGTTCAGATGCCCCAATGTTCATCCATTCATTCTCTGTAGGGCTATGGGAAAGAGCCAAGCACAGCGCTCCACAGCCAATAGGAAATGGATGGAGAGCAGGTCGAGCGGCACTCAATTTTAACCACGATAAAAGTTCACCCTTTTGCTAATCGTTGCGAGTCCCAGAGGTAAGACCACCCTCCGATCAACAAGTTGTTTTCACCGGACAACCCTTTAATGTACTGAATGGATATACAGTAGATGTGAGGTATTGCAGCTCAGCGCTGGTCACTTCAATGAATGAATTGAACAGTTAATCCCTGCATTTAAAGTTATCACCAATTCACAGGATAGGGGTTAGCTTGATAATTGCTGGAGGACCAATCCCAAGAATGGAGTTCTGTACTCTCTGATTGGAATGAATTGATGATTGGGCTTGTGTGCCACCATTTAAATCATTCTCATTGAGATGGCTGAGGATAGTGCTCGCCTACCTCCAGGTCTTCCTATGCAGATTGGAGAGTTAGGGTTCACGTGTGGTCACGGCTCCCTTCTGATGATGTATTTTATGAATTGTTGAGGGTTCAAGCAGTTGGATCCCTAGCAAACCATAGGTTATCACCTCCTCTTTGGACATCCTATGAATAGCTGCTTTTACACTTTAAATAGGTGATTCTTTAAAACTGTCAGCATAATTTTGTAAAGTAAAGACATGGCTGTAAAGGCGCTGCAATACTGATTACATTGATACCGTTGGTGAAGAATTCTACTTTGCAGTTCTTCATGTAATCATCATTTGAAGTTTTCTACTAACAAGAGTTCGGTGCACGGGGGCCGGACCGTGCACTGGGTCTCCTCCTCCCTGTCTTTGATTCCTCGGCTCCTCCGCATGCCTCCAGTTTGTGAATGACGAATCACTGCTTAGATTTCGGTTAGAGAGACAGACACATGTGGGGTTAACACTCAGTGCCCGGCGAGAGAGATCTTTCACAAGTGTCCGGGTGAGAGAGAGAGATCTCTCTCTTGCCGGGTACTTGTGGGGTTAACACTCACAGTGTCCGGGCATGCGCTGTGTAAAAAGCCGTTCCGGCGCTGCAAAAAAACGTTGCAGGGAACATTTTTTGCAGACGCCGGACAGGCATTTTTTGCCGTATCCGGCAAAAGCCGGACACGCCGCATGGCCATCAGGCGCAATGCAGGGATAATGCTAGTCTATGGGATAAAAGCCGGATCCTGTGGCAACCGGCGCCGAATCCGGCTTTTACATTTTTCGCTGCATCACGCCTGATGCTAAAAAACTGATGTCTGAAAGTAGCCTAACATGTACCTCGTTCCTCTCACAGTGAAGTGCTTCCGTTATAAACACCTTTGACAATAACTAATTGATACACCAGTCTTATTTAATTTAGCTGAAGTGAAGTACCGCGGAGATTTTTCGGAAAATTGCTGATATAAGTACAGAATGTTGCATCCTGTAGGCAGCGACTCATCATAACGCTACGTTCTCACCGCCGTATAAATATCGTCCAAGTTTTCTGCATGTTTGTTTCCCATTTGTTTTGTGTGTCAGTCCTATGATAAAGATAAAGAATTGCAATATATCTGTAAATATCAGATTCTGTATGGCGGCTCCGTCTGGTATTCGATTTTCTTTGCACACCGATAGACTTGAATAACAATGTCTCATCTGACACATGAAAGAGTCTAGTGACTGCGGCAATTTTTTTTAACTAATTAATTTCACACAAACCAAAACTACGGTTTTGTGAACTTGGCCTTACTGAGTTGTATTTAGCCAGTTGGTTATAAAAGAAATTAAAGGAGAAGCAGTACTCCACCTCACCGATCCACTGCCCATCCAGTTCCTAATGCTTAAAGAAAAAGTGTTCCAGCTCCTGGACCTAGCATTTACAATTGGTGAGACTGAGAAGACATTTTTCCCTTTTTCATTCGTTTGTTCCTAATGCTTACCCACTCCACACAGGTCTTGTCTTCCCTGTACAACCTTCAGAAACGGGAAAGAGCAGCAAATGCTGACTTAGCCATTTAACTCTTTCGCCCTCGAGCCTATTTTCACCTTCCTGACCAGGCTAATGTATTCAATTCTGACCAGTGTCACTTTATGTGGTAATAACTCTGGAACACTTCGTCATATCCCAGTGATTCTGAGATTCATTTTTTGTGACATATTATACATCATGTTACTGGTACATTTAGGTTGATAATTTTTGCATTTATTTGTGAAAAAACTGGAATTTTTGAGAAAGTTTTGAAAATTGCTGATGGCCGAGTCTAACAGGCCGCTGTCCCTCGCATACCCAGAGATCATCATTTGACATCCGGCAATAAAGACAACCCTCGCCTCCCCCTGTGATCATGTTGCAGGGTTTCTTGAGAGGTGAGAGAAGAAGCCAACTCCCTCTCACAAACTTCTATATGCCACGATTGCTATTGATCGCAGCATGAAGAAGATAACACATGGTTAACATCATTAGTACGTGGGCCAATCAGGTCCCAATGATGTCGCCAGTCAGCGCTATCGCTCTGTACCAGAATCCCAGATCTTGCAGGACTCTGGGGTCCCAAGACCATCAACCGTAGAGAAAAGTTGGCGCAAGAGCCGACATATATTTACCATTGCCGGTTGTGAATAGGTTTATAATTTAAAGTGGTGATCTTCCTCAACTAGTGATTAGTGAAACAGGCATATGTACAGATGTCCTCAAAAGTTTACATACCCTGGCAGAATTTTTGCTTTCTTGGCCTTTTTTTTTCAGAGAAAAAACTCCACAACTCCATATATGTCAATCAGGCTAGTTCCTTGGATCAACTTCAGATCACCAATCCCCCACCGCTCCTTACCCAATCCCCATTTCTCTCTGCTGCCTGCTTCCATCTCCACATACAGTTGTGCTCAAGAGTTTACATATCCTAGCAGAATTTTTGCTTTACTGACATTTTAACAGAGAATATGATTAATAACACCAAAACTTTTTCTCCACTCATGGTTAGTGGTTGGGTGAAGCCATTTATTGTCAAACTACTGTGTTTTCTCTTTTTAAATCATAATGACAACCCAAAATATCAAAATAACCTTGAACAAAAGTTCACATACCCCATTTCTTAATACCGTGTATTACCCTTTGCAGCTTAGGCCTCTTTCACACTTCAGTTTTTTACAATCAGTCACAATCCGCCAGGTTTTGAAAAAAACGGATCCGCAATTTTTTTTTGAGGATCTGTTTTTTTCCCCATTGACTTCCATTATTGGCGGATTGTGACGGATTGCCGTCCGTTGCATCCGTTTTTTTGCGGATCCGCCAAAAGTTGCTGTCCGTCACCATCCTCAAAGAATTCAAAATGGAGCTTGCAACGTTTTTTTTCTCTGGCGGACACTGTTTTAACCCGAAATTCTTTCTGGGTGCCGGACAAAAAAAAAAATATCTCTCTCTCTCTCTCTCTCTCCTTTTCCAGGCAGCGATTCCTTTAAAAATCTTCATTTGTTGGATCCGTCAAAAAAACGGACGGGTGGCATCCGTTGTCATCAGTTCTACAACGGATCCGCCATTCGTCCTTTTGGCGGATTATGACTGATGCAAAAAACTGAAGTGTGAAAGAGGCCTTACACATCCCCAAAACATCAGCGATCCAACTCCGCGCTTTACAGTAGGAATGGTGTTCCTTTCATCATAGGCCTTGTTGACCTCTCTCCAAATGTAATGTTTATGGTTGTGGCCAAAAAGTTTTTTTGGTCTCATCACTCCAAATTACCTTGTTCCAGAAGTTTTGAGGCTTGTCTCTGTGCTGTTTTGAATATTGTAGGTAGATACTTTGTGGCATTTGCGCAGTAATGACTTTCTTCTGGCGACTTGACCATGCAGCCCATTTTTCTTTAAGTACCTCCTTATTGTGCATCTTGAAACAGCCACACCGCTAACTTTCAGAGGGTCCAGTATTTCAGCTGATGTTATTTGTGGGTTTTTCTTTGCATCGTGGACAATTTTCCTGCCAGTTGTGAACTAAATTTTTGTTGGTCTACCTGACTGTGGTTTTGTTTTTCTACAGAGTCCATTATTTTCCATTTGTTAATCACAGTTTGAACGCTGCTGACTGGCATTATCAATTCCTTGGATAACTTTTTGTATCCCTTTCCTGTTTTATACAGTTCAACTACCTTTTCCCATAGATCCGTTGACAATTCTTTTGCTTTCCCCATAACTCGCAATCCAGAAACGTCAGTGGCTGGATGAAAGATGCAAGAGTCTGTCTGGATCCCATAAACTCACTCAGCTTTTATGCACTCACACTGATTACAAGCAAACAGGTCACAAGTGAGGATGTTACCTTTAGCAGCCAGTCAAACCGATTTGTGTCAACTTCTGTGCCTGTTATCAGGACAAAATCACCAGGGTATGTGAACTTTCGATCAGGATCATTTGGATGTTTTGGGTTGTCATTATGATTTGAAAAGAGAAAACACCGTAGTTTGACAGTAAATGGCTTCACCCAACCACTAACCATGAGTGTAGAAACATTTTTGGTGTTATCATTCATATTCTCTGTAAAAAGGTCAATAAAGCAAAAATTCTGCTATAATAAACTCTTGAGCACAACTGTATGTGGAGATGGAAGCAGGCAGCAGAGAGAAGTGGGGATTGGGTAAGGAGCGGTGGCGGATTGGTGATCTGAAGTTGATCCAAGGAACTAGCCTGATTGACATATGTGGAGTTGAGAAGAAATTTTTCCCCAAATATGGAGCAACTAGCACCTCCTTCATAGGGTTTTGCTTTCCTCTGGATCAACATGTTAGGATATAGATTGAACTTGATGGACTTGGGACTTATTACAACCGTAAAAAATATGAAGCTATGATTATTTTATTATTTTTAAACTAGTCCAAGACCTTTGAAAAAAATATAAGCCCACCATAGTACTGCAAGATCGTCTGGTGGGTCTAGGCTCTGACACGATAATTGGACTCAAAGATCCATCGGGACAAAGAAAAACTGAAGAGATCACTATGTAATAAATAATGGGCTTGTACATGATCGTCTCTGATCTCTCCGTGAATGGTGTAGGATATCCCCCAAGATATGTGGATCAATAACATGTTCAATTTCGAGTTGCTAACAAGCCGTATCCTCACTAAAGATGGATTTTATAGTTATGTCAGCCGACATCTGGGATTGCCAAACGTTTCAACGCCTTGATAATCGAGAAAAAAACTCAGTTTTTCAATGTCAATAAAAAAACATTTTTGAAGCTGCAGATATTTTTAGAACTTATTGTAGTTGCAATTATCCTCATTTTAGACTTCATAATAACTGGTGGTAATGTCTTTATATCAGTATTCTGAATAATAGACCAATATCACTTCTTGATTATTTCTGGTTTTCCAATATGTCTGTATAAAATGTCTGATCGAGATTTTTGGATTCGATCTTCAGAATGGCGCCAATATTGTACAAATTTTGTTTAAATTAGCTTCAGTTTTCAAAGATTATAAAAATCATGTCAAAAAACCCCCAAAAGTGACAAATGTAAATGTACCCTTACACATATACATGCCAGGATAAATCCTTGACTTAAGAGAATTACCCAATCATTATAGATGAGCGGACCAGGGACGATCGAGTTGGAGTCAAAATTTCCTGATATTAACAGTTTTGCGCAAATTCAAACACTTTGAGATTTGATTTACCAAAAAAAAGAAAGCCCGGCACCATTTCCTAGTGTTAAAAAATGAAAGATCAGGTTAATGTCATTTTGTGTTGCCGTGTGGGCCTCCCCATAATCGTCTGTAGCTACGACATCTAGCGGATTATCATACTGTGTACAGTGGTGGTCACTATCTGGAATATGACGGTTCTCAACGGAGCACGGTTTGTATGGAAGAGTCATTTTCCAAGTCTGGCAAAGTCTACCTTTTGTAGAATGTAAGCTCTTTTGGTCAACAGGGTCTTCTCTCTCTCTCTCTCTCTCTCTCTCTCTCCTGTAGAGTGTAAGCTCTTATGGTCAGTAGGGTCCTCTCGCTCCTGTAGAGTGTAAACTCTTATGGTCAGTGGGGTCCTCTCTCTCCTGTAGAGTGTAAACTCTTATGGTCAGTGAGGTCCTCTGTCTCTCCTGTAGAATGTAAGCTCTTATGGTCAGTGAGGTCCTCTCCCTCCCTCTCCTGTAGAGTGTAAGCTCTTATGGTCAGTGGGGTCCTCTCTCTCCTGTAGAATGTAAGCTCTTATGGTCAGTGAGGTCCTCTCCCTCCCTCTCCTGTAGAATGTAAGCTCTTGTAGTCACTGGGGTACTCTCTCTCAGTAGAGTGAAAGTTTTTTATGGTCAGCAGGGTCTTCTCTCTCTCTTTTTCCTGTAGAGTGTGAAATCTTATGGTCAGTGAAGTCCTCTGTCTCTTCTGTAGAGCATAAGCTCTTATGGACAGCGGGGTCTTCTCGACTTCTCTTCAATAAAATGTAAAGATCTTATGGTCAGCAGGGTATTTTCTCGCTCTCTCCTATAGAGCGTAAGCTCTTATTCTCAGAGGAGTCTTCTCTCCCCCATGTGTATTTTCTGAGCAATTACAAGCTCTCCTGTATTGAGATTCACACAAATTTATTTGCAGCATATTGAATGTGTTAGTAAAATTTGGCAAAGCTGGTGACTTTGAATTTCAAAAGATCCTCTCATCTCTACTACTCAGAATCAGATAAATAGACCAATAGATAGATGGATAGATAGATAGATAGCTAATAGATTGATAGACAATAGATCAATAGATAGATATTAGATAGAAAGATGATAGATAATAGATACATATGTGTAAAAAAGCACAGCAGCACCTTGTGAATGCCAAGACATATAATGTCAATGGAAATAAGTTATAACAACTTCCAACCGCATTGTCCCTCAGCAAGATGTAGTTACAAAAAAAGAGAAGGTTCTCTGCACACAAATTGGCCAATTCATGTGTGCCCATCAACCATGGCAAGGTGACACCTCTCTGATAAGTCCTATCATAAACCTTCCCTATCCTACTGTACATGCCACTTTCGGGCTAAAAAGCCTACAATAAAGGACAAACATGTGTCTCCTGGGCTGCAATTTGAATGGACAAGTAGAACTGGTTGAGAACACCTGCAGGTTAATGGGAGGAGTGCAAGTGTCAGAGCAGAGGGAGCCATACCCTCCAAATTAGCTATACAAAAAGTGGCATGTACAGTAGGATATGGAAGGGTTATGATAGGACCCGTCAGAGAAGTGTCACCTTGCCATGGTTGATGGGCACACATGAATTGGCCAATTTATGCGCTAAGAACCTTTGCTTTTTTTGATAGTACATCTTACTGAGGGACAGAACGGTTGGAAGTTGTTATTTCCTTTGACACTATTTGTCTTGGCATTCAAAGAGTGCTGCTGTGCTTTTTTATACATATTTTGCAGTCACTACAGCTTGCACCTATTCACACTTAGGAGGTGCTGGTTAGGTTTTTTTGTATATATAGATAATAGATAGATAAGTAGATAAGTAGATAAAAGATAGATAGATGGATAGATAGATAGATAGATAATACACAGATGAGTAGATAATAAGTAGATAATAGATAGATAAGATAGATAAATGCATAGATAGATAAATAGATAGATGATAGATAAAAGATAGATAGATAGATGATAGATAGATAGATAATACATAGATTGTAGATAGATAAATAGATAGATAAGTAGATGATAGATAGATAGATAGATAGATAGATAGATGGATAGATAGATGATAGATAGATAGAGAGATAGATAGATGATAGATAGATAGATAATACATAGATTGTAGATAGATAAATAGATAGATAAGTAGATGATAGATAGATAGATAGATAGATAGATAAATGCATAGATAGATAAATAGATAGATAGATGATAGATAAAAGATAGATAATAGATAGATGATAGATACATAATAGATAGATAGGTGGATAGATAGATAATTGATAGATAATAGATAGATAGATAGATAGATAGATGATAGATAGATAGATAGATATAGATATAATAGATAATAGATAGATAATAGATAGATAGATAGATAATAGATAGATAGATAGATAATAGATAGAAAATAAATAGATAATATATAGATATGAGATAGATAATAGATACAGTCATGGCCAAAAGTATTGACACCCCTGCAATTCTGTCAGATAATACTCAGTTTCTTCCTGAAAATGATTGCAAACACAAATTCTTTGTTATTATTATCTTCATTTAATTTGTCTTAAATGAAAAAACACAAAAAGAATTGTCCTAAAGCCAAATTGGATATAATTCCACACCAAACATAAAAAAGAGGGTGGACAAAAGTATTGGCACTGTGCGAAAAATCATGTGATGCTTCTCTAATTTGTGTAATTAACAGCACCTGTAACTTACCTGTGGCACCTAACAGGTGTTGGCAATAACTAAATCACACTTGCAGCCAGTTGACATGGATTAAAGTTGACTCAACCTCTGTCCTGTGTCCTTGTGTGTACCACATTGAGCATGGAGAAAAGAAAGAAGACCAAAGAACTGTCTGAGGACTTGAGAAACAAAATTGTGAGGAAGCATGAGCAATCTCAAGGCTACAAGTCCATCTCCAAAGACCTGAATGTTCCTGTGTCTACCGTGCGCAGTGTCATCAAGAAGTGTAAAGCCCATGGCACTGTGGCTAACCTCCCTAGATGTGGCCGGAAAAGAAAAATTGACAAGAGATTTCAACACAAGATTGTGCGGATGTTGGATAAAGAACCTCCACTAACATCCAAACAAGTTCAAGCTGCCCTGCAGTCCGAGGGTACAGCGGTGTCAACCCGTACTATCCGTCGGCATCTGAATGAAAAGGGACTGTATGGTAGGAGACCCAGGAAGACTCCACTTCTTACCCCGAGACATAAAAAAAGCCAGGCTGGAGTTTGCCAAAACTTACCTGAAAAAGCCTAAAACATTTTGGAAGAATGTTCTTTGGTCAGATGAGACAAAAGTAGAGCTTTTAGGGCAAAAGCATCAACATAGAGTTTACAGGAGAAAAAAGAGGCATTCAAAGAAAAGTACACGGTCCCTACAGTCAAACATGGCGGAGGTTCCCTGATGTTTTGGGGTTGCTTTGCTGCCTCTGGCACTGGACTGCTTGACCGTGTGCATGGCATTATGAAGTCAGAAGACTACCAACAAATTTTGCAGCATAATTTAGGGCCCAGTGTGAGAAAGCTGGGTCTCCCTCAGAGGTCATGGGTCTTCCAGCAGGACAATAACCCAAAACACACTTCAAAAAGCACTAGAAAATGGTTTGAGAGAAAGCACTGGAGACTTCTAAGGTAGCCAGCAATGAGTCCAGACTTGAATCCCATAGAACACCTGTGGAGAGATCTAAAAATGGCAGTTTGGAGAAGGCACCCTTCAAATATCAGGGACCTGGAGCAGTTTGCCAAAGAAGAATGGTCTAAAATTCCAGCAGAGCATTGTAAGAAACTCATTGATGGTTACCGGAAGCGGTTGGTCGCAGTTATTTTGGCTAAAGGTTGTGCAACCAAGTATTAGGCTGAGGGTGCCAATACTTTTGTCCGGCCAATTTTTGGAGTTTTGTGTGAAATGATCAATGTTTTGCTTTTTGCTTCATTCTCTTTTGTGTTTTTTCATTTAAGACAAATTAAATGAAGATAATAATACCAAAGAATTTGTGTTTGCAATCATTTTCAGGAAGAAACTGAGTATTATCTGACAGATTTGCAGGGGTGTCAATACTTTTGGCCATGACTGTAGATAGATAGATAATAGATAGAACCAACTTCAGTGTTAATGAGATTGGCTGACCATCTGATGTACATGGGGATCACCCAGAAGAGAGAGACTACAGGCGGGAGAGTGGGATTGTTCAATTAGAATTCTCCCGATCCTTTTGCTTTAAAAAGTGAAAAGTTGCTGCCAGAAGTGTTTGCCAGTGGTTCGCCCCACTCTTCTTGTTGAAAACCCAATCAGTCGGCAAAGGATTCATATGGATGGGGCAGTCAGAAGAGATACCTGTCTATTTCTCCTCAGCATTTCTATGTCTTTTAATGAAATGAAAAGAAATAAAATGGATAGAACCTTTCATAACAGAGTAGATTAGCAGCCATTTAATTATGAACATTTCATAAAGTTAACTTGGAATGACAGAATTCTTATATGCAACTTTCTTATAATTGTAAACATTATTCAGGCTCTTTTTTCTATGACACGTCTTATCATTAATATTTCTGAAATATAGTAAATATAGTAATGTAATCGCTCTCATGTATACAATATCGCGTCACCATACTGCAGCCATTTATGTGAGGTTATAAGACTATGATATAAGTTCAGGTTTCAGTTAAATTCTAATTAGTATTTTATGTTAAATAATAAAATGTCATTGTATAATGTCATGTGTCTTTTGCTGCAATCAAAATATTATTAATGCACATAGCAATACTCATTAGGAATTATAATAATAATTTCTGACAATGATTAGGGCAACAAGAGTAAGACAATGCTTAGACTTCATAAAATAATATTTTCTGATAGTTTTCTTAAGCCAAACGTTTTTTGTTTTTTTTTGTTTTTTTTACACGATTCGATTTTCAAGTTTAATTTTAGGCGAAATGTCATGTAAAATTATAAGTTCCTAAAACTAAATAAAATAACCAATATTTTTTTTTTTACGAAAATTAATTTTTAAGTTTCATTTTAGGTTAAATTTTCATGTAAAATGATCAGTTCATAAAATGAAGGTTGATTTCACAAGTGTTTTATTTAGTCCATTTTCCCTCTGACTTTTTTTTTTTTTTTTTTACAAAAAACCCCAGCATGACATAGGTTTTAGTGGGATTGTATTATTTTACCATTACTATGTATTAATAGTAGATATAACTGATAATTCTTGCACTTACGTGTATGTGTGTGTACTGTATATCTATATATATATATATATTATTTATACATATTATATTATATACATATTCCATTATATTATATTATATACATATTCCATTATATTATATTATATATTATATATACACTTATTTTTATCCTTATAATAAAATATCCCAATTTTAAACATTGAGATTAATAATAAAAATTCAAAAGAAGAATGCCATTTTTTTCTCATTTGAAAAATTAATTAAGAAAATTTTACGCCCCGTGAAAAAAAATCTTTCGAGAAGTCTTAGAATTAAAAGGTGCAGACGTAGAAACCAGCGGTACGCGAGATCTTCGTCTCGAACAGGTGGCGATAGATTGGTATTGTTCTAAGAAATTATTTGGCAGCTGCTGATCCTAATCCTTTGTTACTTAGCAGATTCCAACAGAAAAATGGAAATTACCGGCACCTGCTAAACTCTTGTATAGAATCTGGAGTTTCAGCTCCAGGGAATGTAGATCATATAGAGAGGAATCTGAACTCCGGGAATAAAAAGATTGTTGAAAATTATTATAAAAGCAAACATCCTTTTATCATGCAAATAATGACAACTTTTTTGCATAAAGACAGCTTTCTGACAACGGGTCTTCTTTGTCAACTATTTTATGTGTTATTATTTCGCAGATTTATAAATTAGATGAGAAACATTCTCCTTAATTTGAATGATTTCTTCAGGACTAAAAAATGGAAAACAGAAAGGTGATATTTGTTATATATATTTATTATATATTTTTGCTCCATTTTTAAATATTATTTATCAAATCTGCATTTTATATAACACATTTTAATATATATATATATATAATATATATATAAAATTATATATAATTAAAAAAACATTATATATATAAAATTATATATAATTAAAAAATATATATATTTATATGTATATATATATATATATATATATGTATATATATAAAATTAAGTATTTTAGTAATGAGGGCATTATTAAAAGTTGATGTTGAAAATTTCAATTGGGCAGATTAAATAATATAAAGATACCTAAAAAAAATAAAATAAAAAATAACAGGGAGAATATTTATATTTAATTTAGATTGAATTTACTTTTATTTAATGCATTTTATTTCAGGCAATTTTGTGAATGTTTCATAGATTTTTATTCTTTTGTTTACCTACATATATTAAAATGATATCTGAAGGTCAAGGCTGATTAACGGTAATAAGACACTGACAATTTTAAATAGAAAACAAAATTTAATTAGAGTAAAGAAGAGAATGTTCTACCACGCGGAATTCGGAGTATTTCTACTGTTAAAATGCCATCTAGTGGTTGTTTTCATCTATGATGGGTTTTTTACCGTCTGGCCAGTTAAACAGCTTTCTTTATGATGTAAATGTGTTCACTAAAGTCAGGAATTTTTAAGGCAATTTTTTTAAATTTATATATTTTTTTTCCTAATTTGTATTTTTGTTCCTTTCGGCTTTATTATGTTAAACAGTTTTACAAACTAATAGCAATTCAGATCCTGCGATCACATAGGAATTTAAACTTTCTGCCGACTTTTGTGCCAAATTTTAAATTGCTCCATGTCATATAATAAAAAATAAATAAATAAAATTAAACAGCTCTTCAAATACTTTTGGATAAAAATCTCATACTATTTTAGGCCGCCTTCACACGTCCATTTTTTCCGTGGATACCACACATACCCATTATAACCTTTACAATATTGGAATGCTTCAGCGATGAAAAGGTAAGTAGAAAACTTCACTTTTATTGCAGTGATTTACAAAATTGTGATTGACATGTCACAGATGTTAGAGCAGACTGACGCATTTCAGTCTTCAAGCCTTAGTCATGTTCCAAAAAAATTGTGACGGACATATCACAGAGGTTAGAGCAGACCGACGCCATTCGGTGTCAAAGTCTTAGTCATGTTCTAAAAAAATTGTGACGGACAAATCACAGAGGTTAGAGCAGACCGACGCCTTTCGGTGTCAAAGTCTTAGTCAAGTTCGAAAAAAATTGTAATGGACATATCACAGAGGTTAGGGCAGACCGACGCCTTTCGGTGTCAAAGTCTTACTCATGTTCTAAAAAAATTGTGACGGACATATCAGAGAGGTTAGAGCAGACCGACGCCTTTCGGTGTCAAAGTCTTAGTCATGTTCCAAAAAATTGTGACGGACATATCACAGAGGTTAAGGCACACCGACACGTTTCGACATTCAAGCCATGACTATGGCTTGAATGTTTAGTACGAGTATGTCCCATAATCATCATGGGAATGTAGCCTAAATGAGACCTTAGTGGTCTTATCACTCCAGTGAAAACTATCAGATAACACCCAGTTGGACTCAACAAACATTAACTCATTAGGTGCCAAATACTCTGATTGCTAATATTTCCAGAGAGACGAAATTAAAAACCCCCAAAAAACTTAGGCTATGTTCACATGTCCAGTATTGATCCGTTAGAATGGATCAAGCAGCAATCCATTGAGAGAAAAAGTTGTGCAGGCATAACTTTTTTGTTCAGTTAAAAAAAAACTGATTTGAACTGGATCCCTTTTTTAACACTGTGTCTATAGAAAACTTGGTGAAAAAGCTCTGAAACTGTCCAAGCAAATTGGATGAGATTTCTTGAAAAACAACCGTGAGTCTACGGCTACGATCCTATGATGAGCTTTTGGTGAGTTTTTGATGCTGTGCCATTTCTACACCCTTTAGGTAAAACAGGTTACCTTGAAAAAAAAAAACTAAAAAAACCCCCTCATCCTAAAGAGGTTGTTGAACTGTGAATTTTTTTCTGTGGGGAGCCTGAAATGTCTGTAAAAAAATTCAGTCACATCTTTTGGGTATGGCTATACAACATCATGAAGCATCGTTTCCTGAGCATTTTTGCAACAGTTTTGTCCTCCACTGTTTTTTTGGGAAGGTTTTCCCATAGTATTTTTTATGAAGTATTTTTATTGTTGTTTTCCGGTTGTTGTTTTTTTTTTGTTTTCTTTACTACAATGAACAATGAAAAAACGCTAGAATTGTTTTAAGGAAAACAAATTACAAAATGCTCCAAAATAGGTCTGGTCTTCTTCTGGGCATCTTTTGAGCTTTCCCGTTGACTTGTATTGTAACGTACAGAGCATCTTCTAAGTGGAAAACTCCAGAACCATGGATCGGTCACTACTTTTTACCACTTGGCATTATTAGAAACCTGAAGAAATTTAATGACTCTCACAAGTCTGAACATGTGCACAGAAAGTCGTTTTACATAGAAATGCATATGTTCATTCTTTGATGCTTTTCCTGACAGTTTGTTTCAGATGGTTTCCATCGTGTGCATATATCCTTCAGTGCAAAATCAATGTTAAAAAAAAGTAAAAAAAACACTCAAATCTGCACCAAAAATGCATCAAATAAGGTGAACATGCAGCAAAAACACAATAATCATATTGTCAGTGTGTATATGGTTGAGGAGATCTAGAGATAATAAGTTGCATAACATAACCGCAAAGGGTATCTCAGTCAAGACCATGTCTCACCTATCCATTGGATTGGAGGTGGTCAGGATGACGAGACCCCAGCGATTTCCAGAACATGGAACCATGGTTCCTCCAAGACCACAAATAGGAACATGAAAGGATCAGACGTCCTGTTACTCTACTGAAAGTCCATGGTACTGATGGAGACTTCTGAGTGTGTGTTCCCCACAAGATCCTCGGTTCATCTTAAGATGTAGCCTAATTTCTTTTAGGGCTCATGCAGACGACCATATTTTCAGTCTGAGCGCGGCCCGTCAAAACATTAGATCGCACCTGGACCAACGTTAATCTGTGTCGCGCACATGTCTGATTTCGACCTCGGATGGAGTCAGTCTGAGGGAAAAATCTCTGCAAGCACGATTTACATGCCATATTCAGATCGCACTTAGCCATCCAAGTCAATGAGTCTGTTAAGAAAATCAGACCGCCCTCGGATGCCATCTTAGTGCCATCTGATTTTCACAGACTGACAGAATGGAGAAGATGGGGACATTCTTTTCTCTATCTTCTCATCCGAGAAAATCAGAGTAAACTATGGTCATCGTGATTAGCATCGGTCCAATTCTCTCGGATGAGAGAATAAATGGTTGTGTCATATATACTAATAAAATGTATAATTTAATTTTTCTTTGCCATCACAGAGGCAAAGCAGAAGGAGGAATCTTCAGTCCAACCGGAGGGAACGCTTTAGTAATTGGATTACAATGCCGGAGACTTCTCAAGAACAATGAATGAAATGTGCCCCTATAAGTAAAGCAGCCATGACGAATCGATGAATGAAGCCGGCCTTTAGTTAGAATCTATGAAACGTGTGGTGGAAGGAGGACGCTCCCTAATCAGTGTTAATACATCCATACGGGCTTGGATTCATTGGTCCTGTCCCTTCCACAAGCATGACTAATCCTATGTATCCGAGGAGCATCAAATCTTCCGAGCCATCACACACGGTGCACTCGTATCCATTCTGTTTATGGAGATCACACAGCCGCCGCTCACTGGTACACGCTTCTGAAACATGGATGTATAACAGCAGCATTAATTCACGTGCAATTTAGCAATTTTTTGTTTTTAGACATCTGTTTTAGGGCAGGTGGGTGACAATATATATGGCCCCATGTCTGCTCCCATGTTGATTGCATGACTTTTTCATCCTACCGAATGTAAAGGGAGAAATAGTTCATTTGATGCAGTGAGTAACCGGAGACAGAGAAGGGGTTAACAAGTATTTACTAAACAATCAATAACAGTAATACTCCTTGCATGGAGGTAAAAGCAATGGTAAAAGAATGTACAAGATAAACAAAACACTTGTCGGTTGAAGTTCCAACGGGGAAAGACTGGAATATCTCCCGGCGGCGTCTCAAATGATGCACAAAGTCTCTGGCTCTGCTACGAAGGAACGAGTAACACTGTCGCCCGACAGTGCCGAAGGATTCAGTCCCTTTGTCTTTGGTACTCTGGAAGTGGAAACAGTCCTTTGCATGAATGTCCCAGAAATGGCGCCGAGCACAGGTCGCGAGCACGTGCACTAGCCGCAACAAACCGCAGTCTTTCGGTGTAGTCCTTAAGCTGTTGTTCCGGTATCTCGGGTGAAACAGGTATTTAGTAGTACAGATACAGACTTTAAGTCATTAGCATTTAAATCAAATAAGATCCAAAAATATTAAATATGCCAATCATACACTATCAAAACGCGTCTGTCCCACCAAAAGTTTAGAAAAACCGGAGCACAGAAACAGCACAATTAGAAATTAATAAACAAACGTAATTTTATTGATCAAATTATTAAAATTGCCATATAATTTTATAAACTGATAAACCTCCGTTGTGGGACACAGCATAGGCTAGTAGCTGCTATAAACCACATAATTAAACCATAATATTACAAGTCTCAAAAAGACTCTATGTGTAATATAGGATTACTCAGACCGCTAGTTAATGATAAATATAGAAATCCGTCCAGCATCAGTAAATTAACGCCTGGCCCAGTAATTAGCCATAGCCATGAACTGATACGTAATAGCAAAGACGTCAGTAAAACCACAAGAACAAAGCGATCATGTAAAGCATGAAATAAGTACTCTAATAACTCACATGTGGTGGAGCAAATGCAACATGTTCCTCACCTCGACGCGCGTTTCGTCCTCTTCCTCAGGGGGCATGACATGAGTCTTTTTGAGACTTGTAATTTTATGGTTTAATTGTGTGGTTTATAGGAGCTAATAGCCTATGCTGTGTCCCACAACGGAGGTTTATCAGTTTATAAATTCATATGGCAGTTTTAATTATTTGATCAATAAAATTATGCTTGTTTATTAATTTCTAATTGTGCTGTTTCTGTGCTCCGGTTTTTCTAAACTTTTGGTGGGACGGTAAGTCAATAGCGTAAGAAGTAATCTCAAGGTCAGCACGCGGAAGCTTGGAAACAGAGGAGTCGTCAGTAGGAGCTGCAGAGAGGGAGTCAACCATCTCCTGACGTCTTCTCACCAAGTCTGACCCGTTCCCGCGATCAGGCCCCCTTAAGTACCCCGCACCCCCTGCTGTCTGACCGAATGGACTCTCCCTCTCAGTGGAAATATCCCCCACTAGCAGTGGTGACAGCCCTGATAGTTCCGGCCTTAAAGGGCACCGCACACCGCTGACTCCATCTGGTCTCACCTTCTTACATGAACACCAAACTTTTCTAGTGATACAACGATAAATCTCCCTTAGTTGCACAACTAAGCACATTAGGTACCCAAGAACATGGAAAAGCTGAATGATGAATCGATTTTGCTTTAAATTTTTGCAAAATTACAACGTTTTACAACATTTTGGATTTGTCAGAATCCAATTTTTTTTTCTATATGCTTCATGTAAATCGACAGCTTGCAGGATGACTTTTTGCAGGATTCTAAAGGGAAGTGGTCAAAAAAATGATTCATGCATCTTTGGTGCAGACCGCGCCTCACGATGTGATGAGGTTGTAGGTGTCGCACATGGTGACGTCACATGAAGCCGTTTGGCGCTGAAGATGCTGGAAGACACAGTCAGAAGCCCGGACTGGAGTGGGGCTGTGTGATCGGACGGATGAGGGTCGGGGTGAATGGAGCACAAGATTTTTACATTTTTTATTACATTTATGATAGTCCGGGGACTGGAAATAACTCAGTGCAGAACAAGACACATTTGATTGGCAGTGAATAAATAAAATGTGAATCAAATTATCAGATCGAATGTGAGCGAATCTGACAAAACCTTATAATGGCAGGTTCGCCCTATACCATTTACTCCGAGCTTCAAGGTGCAGGGAGGGAATATTTCTTCTTGAGGAGATGCCAGGTCACATAGGGAGAATTACGCTCCCTGGGAAAAAATGATATTCAAATGGCCCTCCTCCAGGTAGAAAAACGTTGGCTATCCAGACTGCTGCAGAACCTCATAATATACAGCCTAGCTGCTGTAGAACCTCATAGTGCACAGCCCAGCTACTGCAGAACCTCATAATAAAAACCTCATAATACACACCTCAGCTGCTGCAGAACCTCAGTATAGAAACCTCAGCTGCTGCAGAACCTCATAATACATGCCGCAGCTGATGCAGAATATCATAAACCATCTAAGCTGCTGCAGAACATCATATAATACACCTCAAATCCTGCAGAACCTCATAATATCCACCTCAGCTTCTGCAGAACCTCAATTGACAGCTCACCTGCTACAGAACATCATACTACACAACTCAGTTGAATTATGCAGCATATTATAATTCATACCTCAGCTGCTGCAAAACATCTTTATGCACACCTTAGCTGCTGAAGAATCTTATAATACACCCCAGCTGCTGCAGAACCTCATAATATATAATTGTTTCTGAGGTCCTTATTTTTTTATTATATTATTTTACCTCCTTTTTCTTCCTTTGGAGGTTCTGCAGCAGCTGAGGTGTGTATTAAAAAGCAGAAACTACTTTTTATTGCTCAGCCTGTGACCTCCAGATGATATATAGTCACTGAACTTGTAATAGTGTTATAACGTACGGTGGGGGAGGGGCAATAACCTTTAAATAAATGATAAAACTTCAGCAAAGAAACTTGTCGATTGCAATAAGAAGTTTCGTAGGGATCAGAAATCCCCTGAGTGCCGGATAAGACGATGGCCTGCACCACCGACCGAACCATGCGCCCTTTCTTCTTCCAGCTCGCTGGTGGTGTCTGTGAAGTGTCTCTACTTGATTTCTTCAATTACCTGGTTTTAATTAGTCTCGTGAAGCCTCATTGTGGGAAGGTGATTTCAGCTGGAGCCATGAATGGAGCCCACCCCGGCCCATCCTCTCTTGAGCATGCTCATTCTGAATGGGCGCACTGATTTGGGAGCCGGTCTCCTCTTTAATCCTGGGGATGGCAGCACAAGCTGAGAACAATGGAGACCTCTTGTCTGCCCCTTCAGCTTGATTCCATTTGACACCTCCGGCTCCTTTTTTTTTTCGTCCGCAGCTCGAGGATACGGTTCGTCAATGGAATTCATCCCACAAGTGTCATTGAGTTGAATCTGCCAGAATATAGGGTCTTGGGCAACGGTGACCACCGATGACAAGTCTCTCAGGGTTCCCATTGTGACAACTTCCACGGAGAAGAAGCTCACTTCATTCTAGGGTTCTTGTGCCGCCACGGCCATCAAAGCCATTTCTGGGTTATGCTAATGTGTCCTTTTCACTTTCTGAAAGGGTTTGCATCACCGAGTCCCCGGGATTAGGCAGCTCACATATTGAAAAAAGGGAGGAAAAATGTAATAAAATGGGAAAAGTTTGGAAAAAAATGAATTCATTGTATTAAGAAAAGTGATGCAACTTTTCGAGTGACGTGCTCGAATACTATGTTTGAGTCCCCATGGCTGCACGTCTCACGGCTGTTCAACAATGAAGGTTCCGAACAGAAGGTGAAAATATGCAATCATGGAAAATAATAAAATGGACCATGATGTTGTAAGGGGGTGAAGCACCAAAGAAGCCGAGGGGGAGTTGCCTTCCTAGCTCCGTGCCCGGAACCATCGAGCAGGGCATTAGGTTCCCCGGGGGATGCTTTTGGGAACTGTACTAGAACCAGGAACAGAAAGAGGGCAGGACTGGGAGCGGGAGAATTGCGCGCGCTTTCAGCAGAGCCGCGCAGGGACGGGAGCAGAGAGGACGCTGATACAGGAGAGGAGACGGGTGCAGCGACTGAACACTGAGGGACTGCAGACACAGGCGGTGAGCACGAGCACGAGACTGAGTAGGAGAAGCCTGTCACTGCACCGCTTGGAGGGTTGGTCGCTCCCCTCCTGGTAGAGACTTTGTCACACCGACTGACCGCGTGCCTTGACAAGACGCTCCCCTGCAGTGAGACCCTGCCTTACCCTGAGACACTTCCCTGTGACCAAGGGACGTACCGTAACGTGACACTGACCTGCCAGGAGAGACTGTCCCAGGCAGAGCCCCTGACCCGGGTGAGAGAACGCTGCTTCCGCAGCAGAGGGAAGGACCTTGAGTACAGGGGGATACTGACTATGACGACTCCTGGAGTGGACCCTCTGGGTCATGGCACCAACCCTCCCAGGGCGAGTTGACCTAGTGAAGACCACCCCCTATACAGGAAGTGTCAGGGACAAGCCCCAGGGGGTGAGGCACCACGACTGCTGGCACCAGGCGGCCGGCTCACAGGAGACACGAGTGGGTGAGTGTGTCTGCAGGAACGTGTAAAGCGTGGGCATGGGAACACGTGGTATACAGCGTCCAGGTGTGAGCAAAGCAGGATGCGTGCAAAGGAGCACGGCAGAGCACTGAGTCAGGCCGCAGGTGTGCCAGGAGGTGTAACAGAGTACAGGAGCAGGGTGTGTGCCAGAGGGCACAACTGAGCATAAGACAGAGTACAGGATTGGAACGTGTGCCAGGAAGCACAACTGAGTAAGAGACAGAGTACAGGATTAGAGCTTGTGCCAGGAGGCACAACTGAGCATAAGACAGAGCACAGGATTAGAGTGTGTGCCAGGAGGCACAACTGAGTACAAGACTGAGCACAGGGACCGAGTGTGTGCCAGGAGGCACAACTGAGCATAAGACAGAGCACAGGATAAGAGTGTGTGCCAGGAGGCACAACTGAGTACAAGACAGAGCACAGAATCAGAGTATGTGCCAGGAGGCACAGCTGAGAGTAAGACAGAGTACAGGGTTAGAGCGTGTGCCAGGAGGCACAACCGAGTAAAAGGCAGTGTGCAGGTTCAGAGCGTGTGCCAAGAGGCACAACAGAGTGCAAGGCAGAGGACCCGAATACAGGGCACAGCCAGGCAGGGACAAAGCATACCAAGCCAGGAAGTACAACAATAATCAGGCACCTCCCCTAGGAAGAGGTAACCTGATATAGCACAAGATCGCTAGGGCTTCCGGGTCAAGTCCTCCAGTACCATAGAGAGGACGGACCAGGAGGCCGAACTGAGAGGAGTGCGCAAGCGCACACATAACATGGGGGAGACAGGAATCTAGGTACGAGAGGTGCGCGTGCGCACCCGGCGGGACCCCCGGAAGAGATGATGTCGGGACCAAGGTCCCACCCCCAGGTGAGCGCGGCGTGACACTGACATCCGCATACCCCTTGGGCTCCCACGTTAACCCCCCATACGCCAGTTGGTCTATACCTAGGACCCCAGAGACAGAGGACATCAAGCACTGCTTGTGCCTCGGTGCCTACATGGGAGAAGAGTGATCTTTGCAATCAAGACCTCCAGGAACTGATAAGTTTCTTCCCCATAAGAGAATAACTTTCTGTTGTTTTGCACCTCTGTTAGTTCTCCAGTTTCTGATATTACCTTTTACAGCATTTTCTCTGTTATATTGTATGTTTACCAGTATTACTCCCTGTAAATAAACCTCCCCTTTTACTGTTGGTCTGCCTGCTCTGTGGTGACATATATTCCTCCTGCACGTTATTACAATGTTTTGCAGGCAGATATTTAAAGGGGTAGTCCAGGATTTTTTTTTCACTATGGCTCAAAAAGTAAGAGGCAACTATCTGCTTGTTGTCTTCACCAACCGCCCCTGCCAGCAGTTTTGCTGCTCCAGGCCAAAAGAGCAACTCTTCTTCCTCTTCTCTGTTGATGGGGCATGACTGCCGACGTCATGCTGATTGACAGCCGGCTCCTCACAGTTAGGTAGCGGGGAGCCGGCTATCAATTACCATGATGTGACATCAGCGGAAGTTGCTGAATCGCCGGCAGGAGCGGTCTATGACTACTTTGTGCCAGCAGAGATCGGAGCTGGGCACAACAGACAGGTAGGTAGCAACTACTTGCCGGTTAAGGTACTGTCACACTTAGCGATGTACCAGTGATCCCGACCAGCGATATGACGCGGTCAGGATCGCTGGTACATCGCTAAGTGGTCGCTAGTGAGCTGCCACACAGGCAGATCTCACCAGCGACATCGCTGGGGACGGGGATCGCTACTTACCTGTCACACCAGGCGATCCTGCGTCCTCCTGCCCGGCTCCACGCTGGTCGTTCGTCCTCACAGCAGGAAGCACCGCAGGAAGCGGCCGACGAGAAACAGTCCAGGACGTTCTCGCGCGATCAGCAATAACCAGCGGGGAAGCGGTCGGAGGTAAGTATCAGACACAGCGATATCGCTAGCAATATCGCTATAACGTCACAAGTTATAGCGATATTGCTAGCGATATCGCTTAGTGTGACAGGCCCTTTAGTTCTTAGGCCCATAGTATAAAATATATATATTCCCAGATAACCCCTATAACTACTCCATTTATTCCTACTGTTTTGAGGTAAGGTTGTGACTCAGAATCAGATAGGACTATCATCACAATAAGGACAGTGATGTTTTAGGATTTGTAATGCTTCATTTAGCCTGCGGAAGCGCTGCAGGGCAACGGATGACATGTTCTAGACCATTACACACCTTTGGGATCAATTAGTTGTTACAGTTGTGCTCAAAATTTACATACCCCGGCAGAATTTTTGCTTTCTTGGCCTTTATTCAGAGAGTATGAATGATATCACCAAAACTTTTTCTCCATTCATGGTTAGTGGATGGGTGAAGCCATTTATTGTCAAACTACTGTGTTTTCTCTTTTTAAATCATAATGATAACCCAAAACATTCACATGACCCTGATCAAAAGTTCACATACCCTGGAGATTTTGGCCAAATAATATGCACAGAAGGTGACACAAATGGGTGTGAATGGCTACTAAAGGTAACATCCTCACCTGTGACCTGTCTGCTTGTAGTCAGTGTGTGTATAAAAGCTGAGTTTCAATGGATTTACGGGAAAAGGTAGTTGAACTGTATAAAACAGGAAAGGGATACAAAAAAGATATCCAAGGAATTGATAATATAATATTATAATAAATCAGATCAGCTATACGCTTGGCTTAGATTTCTATTATCATATATCCGGTATAAAATTTAGTAAAGACTTCAGGCTTCTTCCTTTGTAAGGAAAATCAATTGGGCAATGTAAAAAATGAAAAAAGTCACCAAATTTTGTGCAAGTATAGCTTGCACAAAAATATGTAATTCCACAAACACCCCATCCATTCCAGGGCTTGTTCACACATAGCTTTTTTACACTTTTTTTTTTACATGTGGGAAAAATGCAGCAGAACAGCAAAATATGCTCTGATGATGATAAAAGGGTTAATCGCTAGACCGCCTAGACTGAATTCTTTTTTTTTGTAGCTAAATGGTGACCTCTAGTGGCAGCACTTGGTAACTGCTGATCACAAGTCTGAAGATGCGATGAGTAGGGGATCCAGGGATGGAGAGTTAGAGGGCTATAGACTGTAGAACATTTATGTCATACCCCTGTTGGTTTGAGAAAGGATATTCAATTTATAACTAGAGGTGTCTATATTTTTCCAAAATCTCAGATTGTGAAACCAACAGGTTTGAGGACATTTACACCTTCAGGCCTCATTCAGACGTCCAATTTTCATGTATTATCCCTGGTTTTCACGGGTCAGACTAGTAGCTGTGATAGGCTGTGGTGCCATTCACATGTCCACGATCTTACGAGCGGTCAGTGCAAAAACATGAAGATGTCTGATTTTGATCCGAGGGTCAGATCACTGTGAGTCTATGGGTCTGTGAAAAAATCAGATGGCATCAGAGTGCAGTCCGATTTTCTCAGACTGTTAGAAAGGAGAAAATGGACAATTTTTTTTGTTTTCATGTACGAGACAAAAAGATGACACTCGGACCAATCTCTGATCACCGTCTGATCCCAAAAAAATCTGTCAGTTTTTCTCGTACTTGGTAAAATTGGACATCCAAATGAAACCCAAGACTGAGTTCAGCCCGGAGTGTGAAACATCATCTGTTGTTTTTTTGTCTGTTGATTTTTCAGGTTTCTAAAGTTCCAGATCTGTTTTTTTTTTTCACATTAACACCTTTCTGACAAGGGGGTATTGTAATAGTACACAGTTGTCGGACTCCCTCCCTTTGATGTGTGCTCCGGCGCTGAGCCCATATCTTTCCCGGCACATGTCAGCTGTTTTGAACAGCTGACATGTGCCTCTAACAGCTGCGGGTGGAATTGCGATCCTCCCGTATCTGTTAACTAGTTAAATGCCGCTGTCAATCTCTGACACTGACATTTAACTAGCGCTTCCGGCAAGCATGCCAGAAATCCCACCCATCGGTGACCCCGTCACGTGATCGCGGGTCATTGATGGGTTGGCAGTCCTCTATGGTTGTCACTGCTGGATTGATATGAGCGCCGCCCGGTGGTCAGCGCTCATAGCAAGTCAGCAATTCTGCTGCTACATACAGGCGATTTGTGGCACTGTTTCATATAAAGGACAGATAATAATACATTTTTAAAAATATTATAAATAAATAATAATTTATTAAGTGTAATTGTCATCGTCTCGCTCACAATCAGATGGTGTAACCTGCAGGAAATGAGAAATGCCGCCTTACATTAACCACGTCTTCGTTTTTCTTCAGACCTCAGAACGGTACCAGTCCCTGGAAACTGTGTGGTTAGCGCTTCTCTGCATCCTGCCATGTGTCATCCCCTTCTCAAGGTAGTGAGAGTGACTGGTGGTTCACACTGAATCACAGGCACGCACATCCGAAAAATGGCCGTATAATAATAAACCAGAAGCTACAGCAAAGCTTGAGAATCATGACATTTATTTTTCCTCCAGACATATCGTCATGTTAAACAGACTGACACCATGACACTTCTCCATTTCGGAAAAGAGAGTCCAAAAGTGACAATCAATATGGCCACCAGCCCACCACCACTAAACCGGAAAATGACAGCCTTCTGCTTACCAATTTTTTATCTTAATTTATTTCCGCTGCCCCAAAGTAGGTGTGAGAAATTGAAGGGAATCCGTCACCTCATTTTTGGCCTATGAGATGTGGCCACCGCTATCAGGGGCTTATCTACAGCATTCTGTAATGCATTCTGTAATGCTGTAGATAAGCCCCTGATGTAACCTGAAAGAGAAGAAAAAGAGTTAGATTATACTCACCCCGGCGTCCGGTCCAGTCTGATGGGTGTCGCAGGTCCGGCGCCTCCCATCTTCTGGTGATGACATCCTCCTCCTTGATTCTGTCGGGGTTCCTGCGCAGGTGTAATTGTCTGCCCTGTTGAGGGCAGAGTAAAGTACTGCAGTGCGCAGGCGCCGGACCTCTCTGACCTTTCCCGGCCAGGATGAATACGCAAACAAACTCCATGCAGAAATTGCCAGAACATCTCTCCAAACTACAAACAACTCCTCCAATTACAAACCAGGAAGAATGAACTATCACTGGCAATTCCCAAATTTCAGTAGCAAGCAAATATGCAAGAGGGTAATGTTAAACATGGAACAGCTAAGGCAATCCATGAGGGAGCGCTCCAGGAGATCTGTAGGTTGCAGTCCCCTTTAGGGCACTTGGACCTGTGATCGGTCAAACGCTTGTTCTTTATATAGCAATACTTCCACGTCATGGGATATCTTTCATAGGAGAACAGTCATTACAGGCACGGGGGTCTTCAGCAGATCCCCAGCTGTTATGGCATTCCGCAATCCCATCACGGTGTGGGTTCAATGGGCATTTCAAACAGTGCGACCCCCTGTAATTGTCAAACATTAACAGTGGCATCTGACAGATTAACAGCCTCAGGTGAATAAAACAGCCATAATTTGCCGGGAACAATACGGGCTCAGCTCCCGAGCCTGCATTAAAGGAGAACTGATGTATGACTTATCAGTACATTAAAGTTTGGGAAGGTGTTAAAAACTGCCAATTGATTTTGTGGTTTTTCAGAACAAAAATAAAAATATTGCACTGGAACTACAAGGCCAAACAAGATTTAGTACTTTCACACATCTTGCAGGATGTGGTCTATGGGGTCATGTGAATTTAATGAGTATGAGAAGTTGTGATTGTTAAGAAGTTTAATAAGCTTTAGTTAAATATTTATAATTTCTTAAATTTTTCTGGAACAAGTATATGGACGGCTGACACATCAATGCCCCATGGTCGGGACCCCCTCTATGAACCAGAACAGATAGTCACTCGACAAACTTGTTCTTTTTCTACTTTCATTCATCCGAATCAATCACTATCTGACTGGCTGCAGACTTCCCCCTAAAAAAATCTGTCAAGGTTGTTTGGAGCCAAATTCTATAGATTGAAAGGGCTTACCTCGAAAAAGCCAACCATTTAAATGATCAAAGGGATTGTTCCCAAATTTTTGTTTTTGTTACTTTATTGAATGTAATTGGGGCTAAAAATCATTTTTGTGATTGTGTTTCATCAAAAATCTATTGCTGACTGCAGAATGAGTGAACGGAGAATCCGTCAGTGAGCTCGTTTTGACAGTCTTACAGGCGAGTTTGTTACAATTTTATCTGTCTTTTTTTTCTGACCTCCTTTCAGCTGATTTAGGGCCACAGACCTCATCAACGTTGACTGCACCAGGAATTAATGAGCCATATACTGTAAAAGCCAAACAGTGCAACATTTTTAATGAAGCTCAATTGCAAAAAATGTTTTTTAGTCCAAAATACATTGAACTAAGTAAAAAAAATAAAATAATATTGTCCACAAAGATGGCCATCTCTTATAAAGCCATACTTCCCAAGAAGCAACAGTCCGAATGGAACATGGTGACATGGCATGGTTCAATGAAGTCGAGGCGTCAGATAAGGCTGCATCCTGTCATCATTTCGCTCCGATTCCTATGCAGAAGCTATATTCAGGAAGGGTGGACGTGCCTAAAAAAGCAGGAATCAAAATTGCTGGACAAATCATCCACAATCTTAAATATGTAGACGATACAATATTGATAACAACAAGCGTAGATGGAATGAAGGATTTATTTCAAAGGGTCAAGATGGAAAGCGGATGGAAAGCGTGAACATGGGACTGCTACTCAACACAAAGAAGACTAAGATAATGATTATTGCCAGGTAAACTGGAAGTGGTAAAGTCCTTCAAACTAATCAAATCAATGAGAACTCAAGATGCAGCGACAACAACAAAAGTCAGTGGGAGAATAGCTATGGGAAATCAAAAAGGAAGTCATTGGACGAGGCCTTCAAGTCGAGAAACATTTCACTGACGAAGAAGCTCGTAAATAGTTTGGTCTTTTCTGTGATAACATGAGGACACAAAACCTGGACGGTAAAGAAACAAGATAGAAGAAAAATCGATTCCTTCGAAATGTGGTGCTGGAGAAGACATGTTACTCAAAGCAAGGATCACCAAGCTACTTTGAACACATCATACAAAGAGAGCGATCACTAAAGAAGGACACCATGGTCGGAAGAATAGAAGCAACAAGGTGAAGATCAGCAATCTGATGGCTTGATACTATCAAGATCATGACTGTGGTGGTGGACCTATCTAGATTGATCATCCATCAATTCACCATGGCTCGAGATTGAGCCGAAGGCCGTGAAATAACAATAAGTAACTTTTCCAGAACATCTTAGCAACTACTGAGACCTTCAAGTTGGCAAATTCCTCAGGTGCAAACAAAATTCTCATGAAACCGCCTGGAAAGTTTCTTGTGGCAATTGAACAATTTGGAGGTGGGAAACGGCACAGAAGCCAGTGCAGGAATGGATGTAGTTTCTAAAAGGGGTGTGAGGCTTTAAGCAACACACATATATCTTGCAAATCTTCTCACTGAAAAGTTGAGTATGGGCTATTTCTAAAGTTGCAACCTTTTTTGTGGCTCTACAACAGCTAACAAGCGGAACAAATAGGCATTTTACACCTACATTTCCTATGAGGGTCTATGTATCTCTGTATTAACTCACATCCCTGCTCCATTCTAGCTTCCATCTGCAGTGGCATAACTAGAGTCCGATCGTCCCCAGTGCAAAATTTGGACATGGGCCTCCACCTACATGTTGGTCAGATGTATTAGCCATTGTGCAGTTCTTAATCCCATAAAGACAAACATGTTGCACCCCCCCTTCTGTAATAATGTCGCCCCTGGTGCACTAATGTCTCCCATGCTGGGACCCTTCCTAGATTAATGTCCTTCATCCGTTGCCCTTTCCAGTAATCATGTCCCCCATTCTGGGCTTCATACAGTAATAATGACCAAAATCATTTACACAATGTGATTTTCTGGATTTTATTTTTGATATTCTATCGCTCAATGTTAAAATTAACCTACCTGTTGTGAGTTCATTTTCCCCTTCACTACTGAGGCCCGAGGAACTCCCTCTTCTGGTAAAGAAAGGTAGTGAGCCTGATTATCAAACACCTGGGCCTGATGATGATGACTGGCTGAGTGGAGTTACTGACTGGATATAAGACTGCCGATGCCCTTCTGCCCTGCGGGTGATTTCTCTGTGGGATCCTTGGAGACCAGTCTGAATTCCTGCTCTTCTAAAGCTAAGTTTTCTGCTCGGCTTTTTGCATTTGTGCTTTGACTTTGTTTTGCTCTGTTTTTCTGGATTTCTGCCATTCCCTGCTGGGGTGTGCTGAATTCCTTTAGCTCTGTCTTCTGAAAATACCTGAGTGCTGATTTAGTTTTTGAAGCCTAGCTGCTTCAGGGTCTTTTTCCATATCAGCTTGTTGGCTTATGTCTTTGATAGGGTTTTGGCAGATTGCAGACAGCAACCTTCCTTTCCTGTTCTGTTTAGTTAGCTTGGGCCCCATCGTTTGCTCAGCCTATCTTTCTGTCTGTGTGAGTGTTTTTTCATCTTGCTTCACTGTCATTATATGTTGGGGGCTGCCTTTTACTTTGGGGTATGCTCTGGGGCAGTTTAGATTTCCTTTTCTGTCTTTAGGCTATGTAGCTCTCCGGCTGTGATCGAGGGGTCTAGGGCATCGTAGGAACCCCCCACAGCTACTGCTAGTTGTGTTGATAGGTTCAGGGGTCTTGAATCTGATAGTTGCCAACTTCTCTGGTTTTCTGGACGTAGCTTCTATTTTTGTGTCTGCCTCCTACGGTGCCTCAATCATAACAGAATCATGCTCAGGTGTTTGATAATCAGGCTCACTACCTTTCTTTACCAGAAGAGGGAGTTCCTCGGGCCTCAGTAGTGAAGGGGAAAATGAACTCACAACACCTACCCTTAAAATTCTAGACTGTTCATGTCTTTGTCAGTGAGCAAACTTACAAAATCAGCAAGGGATCAAATACTTATTTCCCCCACTGTATATATTAGCATGGGGTGGATGTTTTTTTTACATAATTTTTAGACTTTTCCTAATTGTTACAACCCCCCCCCTGCATTTTACCATCTTGCACTCATTATATAGAATGGTAAAATTCAATACACATGCAGTCATCACAAGGGGGAGCTCACTACACATGGATTTATGCAGTTGGGATGTTTATAAATCTGCAGCAATCTCCCCCTAGTGGCCAATGAGGTCTAGCAGAATTTTAGATTCACACTGAGACCTCCTAATACATTGGACCCTCGGGCATCACAGAATTGCCTGTGTGGTCATTTTTGTATGATATAGACGTTCTCAGGGCAGGGCTGTATAATAGAGTGATACTGTGTAGATCCGGCGGCAGTAATTGTGGTTTTTAATAAGAATTTGTTGGGTAGGTCAGAAGCCACAAGTTTCTATTCACTGGTGTCTTGAAAAGCTCCTGAAATAAGTATTTAATGGTGAGGCTGAGAAGTTTTCAGTTTCAGTGCAGGGCATCGTGTATGGAAGCTACATAATCTCTGTCCACCCACCAAGACGGCTAAGCCCATGTGCGACCCACGGGCAGTGACTGAAGACGAGTGTTGGAGGTAAGTGCCTGTTGTATCTGGGAAAAGTGATTGTAAATGGCCAGAAACTCTAGCACCACGGTATAGTTATATACTGTCTATATCCTGACCTGCTCCTACAACCGTATGTTGTGCTTATATCTAAGAGGCATCTACAGCGTGCATAGTCCTGTAGGCTCCGGTCTATCTGACAGCTCCAGACACAAGCACACTGCATAGTGATCACGTCTGATGGACCATTAAAGGGGTTGCACAAGCTTTGGCCTAAAGTCTGCAATTACTGTATGTGACTGTAGACTTGTGAATCATCACAGCGCAATGTTAGGATTTTCCCGCAGTCATTTGACCATAAGTATGCGACGTGTGTACTTCCGACCACATTCCAACTAGACGTGCTGCTCAATTTATTTGTACTAAGTAAAGCTGGATAAGTCTAGTCGTCACGTGGCCATATGTATGCAAATCCCGTACTTGTAGTCAAGCGCACGCCTGCTCCAGTGTCTGCACTGGAGAATCCTAACAGCACGCACACTGCACAGCCTGAGGAGTCGCAAGTCTGGAGTCACTGAAAGAGGTTGCGGACTTGAGCCCCAAGCCTGGAAAACCTCTTTTAATGTATTTTTCTCTTAATGATTATTGCAGTCAACTATGTCACTAACAATATAAGTCTAAGACGATGTGCACACACTGCGGATTTGGATCTGCGGAACCGCAGCTAAAACCGGAGGTAAAATGACCTGCGGTGTCGCCTGCAGTTTTCACCTCTACAATGGAGATGATAAACCGCAGCGGAATCCGCAGAAACGTGACATGTCATTTCTTTCTGCGGATTCAAAACCGCAGCTTTTCCGCAGTTAAAAATCCGCAGTGTGTGAACAGCAGATTGTAAATCACATAGACTTACATGCTACTGTACACCGTCTGCAAAACTGCTTCAGATCCACAGCGGCCAAAACCGCAGCGTGTGCACATAGCCTAATGGTCTATTAAGTATCCTAGACCTGTTAGTGTCAGGCATATTCTAACAAAAAAGCTGATATTAGACTTGATATACCTCAATGTAATGCAGCCGCTGCTTCAAAGAGTGAACGGAGATTCCACCTCCGGGCCCTGACGCGCACATTTGGCCCTGCTTCTTCGGGTGGCGTGGCGGAGGTGGAATCTCTCACACACTCTCTTAAACAGCCGCTGCATTACATTGAGAAATATCAAGTCTAATATGAGCTTTTTCGTTAGAACATGCCTTAGGCCGGGGTCACACTTGCGAGAAACTCGCGCATCAATACCCGGCACTGCTGCAGGCACTCAGGACCAGAGTGTGCGGCTCCGTGTATTTCTATGCAGCTGAGCATTCTGGTCCGAGTGCCAGTGGGAGTGCCGAGCATTGAGAGGCGAGACTCGTGCGAGTTTCTCGAAAGTGTGACCCCGGCCTAACGCTAACAGGTCTACACACGGTGGCTCAGTGGTTAGCATTGCAGCGCTGGAGTCCTGGGTTCGACTACCACCAGTTTGTATGTTCTCCCCGTGTTTGCGTGGGTTTCCTTCAGGTACTCCAGTTTCCTCCCACATTCTAAAGACATACTGATAGGGAATTTAGATTGTGAGCCCCATCAGGGACAGTGATGATAATGTGTGCAAACTGTGAAGCGCTGCAGAATATGTTAGCGCTATATAAAAAAATAAAGATTATTATTATTATGATACTTAATAGACCATTAGACATATATTGTTAGCGACAAAGTTGTCGGCACCATAGATATGGTAGTTGGGCACCACCATGTGGCTAATTATGAATACTACATTTGAGCTGTGCACGAATTAATGTTTTTATCTGCCACTTTAGCTAGTTGTCTTTGATATTGGCTAGGCGCTACAGGTTACGGTCTGCACAAGAGTTTTTTTACGGACCTGATTCCTATTACCAGCAATTTCAAAAGCTGATAATTTAGCAAGTGTGCAAAAACTGTGACATATATTCCAGCACGGACACTTTAAGATCTTGGCAATTTTTTTTTTTTAGGTGGGGGGGGACTTCATGAAAAATTGATATCCAGGCTGCTACCTATTTCATATATATTGAGTGGATTTTCCAGCTCCCCTTTTTTCTTTACACCTTTCCTGTTTTTAATTATGTCATTATTTTAATTAATGCAATAATACAAATTTATAATTTTATTCCATTTCATTTTGTCACTTCTAATTTTTGCACATAGGCACCAAAAATTTTGGATTCCTTTGGGAAATAATTTTGTTTATAGATTTCTGACTATATAGAAGTGCCACTCATTCATATGAGTAATTGTTTATTGGGGACAACAGATTTATATCCATTCATAAACATGTATGCGCTTGATTCGCATATTGGACCAAACCTGGTCGTTTTCTCCCTTTTTTTGATGACTGTTCCATATGGCTATAATGTGTCCAAGCTCCGTTCAAATGAATGCCATAGTTCGCGAGCCAGTCATATCCGCAAACTTCAGACATGACTGCATTTTGATTTTGGTGCACTCCATCTGTTCCTCCAAAAGGTGGACCGGAGCGTGTGCCATGTGCCAATGAAAAGATTCGGTCCGATTCTTGAAGGAGGTTTCAGCAATTTTCTGTCATTTCTAATGTTACTGTGGTACTAGCAGGTACGCAGGATGCAGTGTTCAGACGCGAGACGGTTTTGTTTTTGGTAACAACTTTTATAGGTTTATAGGTAACTATCCGCAGGGATAGTCTAAGCAACCGACCAAAATAACAGGAATTGTCCTCACAGGGACTCAATACAAGCCAACACGGAAATCTAAGAACACGACTAAGTCCGGCAATGCCGGTCACTATAGGGATGCAGTATGGCCGACTACGGGTCCTTAACTATATAGTGTCAGTTAACGGGCTCGACGTCTCTCGGCGTCCCGGACGATGGTTCTTCGGCGTAGCAGCCGCTGGGCCCAGCCGCTAAACATCTTTCATAGTCTTCGAGCGTTCCAATGCTCCAGTGAAGCAGGGGCAAAACAAGCCCTGGAGGAGTCCTTGGACAGATGGGCCGCAGCCCCCGGATAGGGGCAAGCAGCGGCGTGCGGGGTGGCGGCTGGCAGGCCACCTCCGCAGCCAGCGACTGCAATGGAGGACCTGCGGCGAGCAACGGCCCGGCCCTTGCCGCGGACTGGAGCGGGACAGTGGTGGCCGCCGATGGCACAGAACTAGCCGCGGCCACGGGTAGAAGCGGGGCGGCTGCGGGAGACAGGCCGCAGCCTCAGGCTGAAGTGAGGCGGCAGCGGCTGCTGGTGTCCGCGGGCAGGCCGCAGCCGCGGGCAGGAGCGAGGCGGCTATGGCCGCTGGTGTCCGTGGGCAGGCCGCAGCCGCGGGCAGGAGCGAGGCGGCAATGGCCGCTAGTGACCGCGGGCAGGCCGCAGCCGCGGGCTGGAGGTTGGCGGTAGCGGCCGCTGGTTGACGCGGGGCAGCAGTTTTCGGATGGTCATCTCGGCGCCGTCCCACTAATGTCCAGGGGAAGTATCTCTCCTGTCTCTGGCCTCATTCCTGGGTCCGGTAAGTCGCTTTGGCTCAGTCGCTCCCACGGTCTCCTGCTCCTTCTGTCTCGTTCTGCTGACTCAGTGACTCGCGTTCCCCGCCCCTTTTATATTGGCTCCTCCCCAGCCCACCTGTCAGTCTCCATGGTCCGTCCCTGAACTCTGTCCCCTGGAAAGTTTCCCCCGGAAATCAGGTGACGGTCCCCTTGGTTCCGACCCAAACACTCGGCGGGGACCCTCTCTCCCACACTGCAAAATGTTTGCGCAACTCGAACGTGCGCAAAAATGGTGCAGCTTTTGGCATTTCTATGTCAGTCCCAGCCTTCACCAAAATGGACGAAACTAGAATGGGATGGGGCCAAGCCCACCCGTCTAGTGCATGAAATTTTACTCCACTTGACTTGTGTAAATTTTGCCAGAAATATAATCCAGTCACATCAAATACATACTCCATTGAGACTGGAGAAACATTTCTGGCAAAGGCGCTCGTCAGTTGTAGACTGCACCTAATTTGTAGAATGCCCTGTTACGGGCTCGCTGAACACACCAAATAATAAAGAAGGCATAAGGTGATGGTAACTGCTGCTCGGTAATGGCGGATGTTATATGGCAGTACAATAGAGGAACACAAAGGGTTAACTTCACCCAGTGTGTACAGAGGCGGACTCTGTTATCTCACAGAGCCGCCCGACCACCAAACACAAATGCCGCAGCCTGTTTATGCTCACAGAGCTCGGCAGTGAGAGCGCTAGTGTATAGACACAGGACTCTACCCCTGAGACACTGGCTTAGAGTCCCTCTAGTCACACTAGCACTCGGCACTGCAACTGTGATGCCAGGACGAAACAAATTAATAAATAAAGCGCACTATGTGCGAACTGCACCACTCTGGTGGACGCCACTAACCACCCGGACAAGGGAGGAAAGCGCTAGACTTGCACACGGCATCACACTGACGGATGCAGCTGCTTAATGCGGTACTGAAGGTGCCCAGAGCTGGACGGCACCATATGGCGCTGAGTGAGGTGCTGAGACGTGGAAGCACCGTGGCACAGACCAAGCCACTAGTAGGCGCTGACTCTCTCTATAGCCCTTTAACATTGGAGGGGAGTCATAATGAGTCAGTCACCAGTTTCATGCATTCATCATCACTCACACAAAATACAATAAGAGTTTACACTAGCGCATGGCCGTGCAACTCTTTTATAGCGGCGTCCTTCCGGGACCTTCCCAGTGGACCAATCCGAGCAGGAACGGGACCTGCGCATGTGACCTCCGACCTCCAATGAGAGGTCGTCTCACTGGCATGCTCAGTAAGCAAAAGACAGGACTTAGTCCCAGAAGCGTCTGCTCGCTGCTGACTTAAGCATGGTGCTACAGCAGAGCCTGAAGGAGCAACCAGATGCCTAGCATTAGCCTGGGCAAGACACCGGGACTGATGTCTTTGCTGAGCAGGAATCTCTGCGGCCGCAGAGGAATGGCTTGAGATTCCCCCTGTGTAGTGGGGGAAACTCGATGCCTAACATGCCCCTTAATAAGTTTGTCACACCTTACTCCATCGCTGCCTTCATTACGATCAGAGTGCCCAACTCCAGTCTTAATAAATCAGGCCCTACATTCTTTGCAAATTTAATAGATCAGTGTATGTTCAGAACAAGGTTTATAAGGGTGAGGTTGGGAGAGTTTAGGGTGGAAGAACATGAGCAGAGTCTGGACCTCAACCATATCAAAACATTTGGGTTGATCTACAACAGAGGTTGTGAGCCCGGGCTCTCCTCCCACATCAGTCTCTGACATAACAAATGCTCATCTGGATGAATGGGAAAAACTCCAACAGCAAACCTTCCCAGAAGAGTGCAAGCTGTTATCGCTGCAAAGAGGCTCATTCCTTATTACTGTCTTTGGATTTAAAATGGAATTTTATAGGTTGTGGTGTAATGACCACTGTGTCCACGAGGGGGCGCTGTGTGGATGTCCCAAGAGTGTGAGTGGTTGAAGAGCCATTATGTATCTCAAGGTGGGTGACCTTGAGATAGAGACATATGTATGTTTATGAATGCTATTGTAAAGTATATATGTCTGTGTGAAGGACCTGTGGTGAGGTCATAGTCATGTGACCCGGTGGGCGTGGCTATGGACCATATAATGTGGCCAGGTTAGGTCACATGGAGTGAATGCTGGGACCTGATTGGTCCAGTTTGGAAGGTCCCGTGAGGAGAAGGATCTCCTCACTAACAGCAGCCTGTGGAGCGGCTGTGTGTGTAATTGCGGCCAGTATCTGAGAGTCCCTGAGGAGTGAGTGGACTTCTGCGGCCTGGAGAAACAGCCATATGGGAACCCTGACGTGGGTGAGATAACCCTGGGGCTAAATAGCCTGTATAATGAACGCTCTCCTGTAATGCTGTGTATATTGCTGCTGGAGGTTTATGAAGGATGAATAAACCTCATAGACTATGATTTGTTGGAAAATCCTGTGCCGGATGTGTTTTTCGATCGCTGCAAGCGAGAACCCCTTACTTACATGACAGCGCTACCTCACAAGGTGGATAAATATAAAGCTGGAATTTGTAGGTGTCCCAAAACTAGGATAAGGGAGAAGAGGGGCCAGGGATGAGCTCTACTTCCTCCTCCTATGGTTGTCTTCTATTACATCAAACTCCTGTGACATCATCACCCAAGGCCATCTCCGAAAGCCATCTACTGTCTGAATATTCAGTAACCTTTGCATTGTGTGGTTTGGGGTTTGCCTCACAATCTGTTTCCCTCAACTGGAAATCATCTCTTCAAAAAAAACTCCCATTTATTTTTCTACTATCTGCATTTACTTCCTGGCTCAGACCTGCTTATTAACCCTTCATCACCTGTAAGCATAACAAACTCTTCCCTGGTACTGTTCGCACTATAAACGGTGCTGCAACAGTGTATATATTATCTACAAACAATATTCAGTATCCTGCTCATCACTGATGCCTGCAGCTAACCATTTGTACTCTGAGTAACTCTACATCTACGGTAAGCATAACAAATCCTTCTCTGTTGCTGTTCACACTACAATGTTGCTTCAAGTTCTGGATTAACTTTATATCTACAGTTCCTTTGTATGTTTACACTCCTGGCTCTGAATCTCCTGATGTATCCCGCTATGCTTGTCCGCCTGAAACCATGAGTCCTCATTGATCCATGTGCAGACTGGCAAGTTCTGCAGCTTTGCCACTGCTTTCGGTCCATGTTGCTGACCCTAACCTACGGCTTAGAGAATCCACCTCACCAGATGAACCCATAGCAGTTGTTAAGAACATACAGGATACACACAATGAAATTTACTGAAGACCTCATGCTTCGTCTTTTAAATTTGACTCTTTGGCAAATCAAAAATTTAGTAACATTCAGGTCAATAGAACCTTGTTTTCTATGTTTTCCCAAGGGAAAAATAATTGTCTGAAGACACAGTAATATAACACAATAGGTCATAATTTTTGGGTTACTTTCTCATAGATCTGGTGACGATTCGAGCGATGACTGGACTACTATCATTACTATACCTATGTCTTCAGCCTCCATTGGGTATGTGTTAGATCCTTCCTCAGCAGATGACTTTCTTTTATTGGATTAATTCGATTTTTTTTCTACAATAGCTAATGAAGGAAATGTTTCACTTTTCCCCGTACAGTATCGGTGCTCCTCCTACCTCCAACAAATCTCCGCCTCTTTTCTCAAAACTTTCAGCATATCTTGACCTGGGTAGAACCAAACGATGAACCTTTCATCTCCTATGATGTCTCCTACTCCAAAGACTAGTAAGTTCTGACAAAAATCTGAAGTAGCCGAAAATGTTTTAAGACAACCTGTCGACCATCCTAATATGACTGCATAAGTTAATTAATATATTCTTTATTAAAGGGATTGTTCAGCCCTGGGGAAATATTTGACAAATACTGCATCTTGCGAAATCCTAAAATGATTAGGATTCTGTTATGATTGAGTCACCGTAGGAGCCAGACACAAAAATAGAAGCTACGTCCAGAAAACCAGAGAAGTTGGCAACTATCAGATTGCAGACCCCTGAACCTATCAACACAACTAGCAGTAGCCGTGGGGGGTTCCTACGATGCCCTAGACCCCTCGATCACAGCCGGAGAGATAAATAGCCTAAAGACAGAAAAGGAAATCTAAACTGCCCCAGAGCAGACCCCAAAGTAAAAGGCAGCCCCCTTAATATAATGACAGTGAAGCAAGATGAAAAAACACTCACACAGATAGAAAGATAGCTTGGGCCCCATCATTTGCTCAGCCTAACTACACAGAACAGGAAAGGAAGGTTGCTGTCTGCAATCTGCCAAAACCCTATCAAAGACATAAGCCAACAAGCTGTTATGAAAAAAGACCCTGAAGCAGCTAGGCTTCAAAAACTAAATCAGCACTCAGGTATTTTCAGAAGACAGAGCTAAAGGAATTCAGCACACCCCAGCAGGGAATGGCAGAAATCCAGAAAAACAAGGCAAAACAGAGTCAAAGCACAAATGCAAAAAGCCGAGCAGAAAACTTAGCTTTAGAAGAGCAGGAATTCAGACTGGTCTCCAAGGATCCCACAGAGAAATCACCCGCAGGGCAGAATGGCGTCGGCAGCCTTATATCCAGTCAGTAACTCCACTCAGCCAGTCATCATCATCAGGCCCAGGTGTTTGATAATCAGGCTCACTACCTTTCTTTACCAGAAGAGGGAGTTCCTCAGGCTTCAGTAGTGAAGGGGAAAATGAACTCACAACAGGATTCAGTGGAGCTTGCTAGCTCTAGTGCTGTTAACAAGATCAGAAATATGCGATTTTCATCCTTTTTGGTTATGTACCGACCAGCTTCTCATCCATTGGAATCGGCAAACGGACCCAAAGCCTAACATTGTGTAATATGAAATTTTCCCATGGCTGGCAACCCCTTTAGATATCAATTCTGAGGCATTTCAACTTAGAACCCAACATTGTGTTTTACCTCTATTATTCCTTCTAGGAATTTGTGAAAACATTGACAACTGAATGCCATCGTTTGTTGCGGGTGATCTCACAGTCTGCCACAGTAAAATTGATGCTGATAGTGTAAGACAGTGTAGGGACCCATTTCTTTGCCAAGTGGAGTGGTAACGCCAACTTATCAGTTTATACATAGAGATTTTGTGAAGATTTTTGGGAGAAATAATAGAGGAACAGCAAAACACAAAGCTCTGATCAGATTCCTTTAAGACTTCATTCAGAAAGTTTTGTTTGCATACGAGAAAAAAATGCTTTTCATCACTACGCTGCATCCAATTTCCAACCATTTTTGGTCTACGTGTCCATTTTTACCATCAGTTTTGCATCTGTTTTTCTTGTATGCAAAATAGAAAAATGCTATTCATACTCATTAAACAGTAAAAAACAAACAGCTCTTTGAAGGCATATGGATGACATTCTTTGACGTGAATATGTAAGTTAAATACGTGGATGAAAAATGGATATTCCTTTTTTTTTTTTTTAGTTTTTTCTTCTGGACACTTCATCTGCCCTCACCCAACCTTCCAAAAAATTGAACATGTAAACACCCCCAGGGATTTGTCTGACTCTCAACTAATGTTACTCAACATATTTGTCCAATATTACATGGTGAAAGCTCTGTTCTCATTTTCAGTACATGGAGAATGTACGTGACAAGTATCAAGAACCCTGCTGCAGACTTCCAGCAGAAGTCTGTGCACATGTTACAGAAGGACAGAGGGTGTGTGAGGAGCGCTGCGGTGAGCTTACCTGCCGGAATGCAGGACCTGAGACACGTGTTCACCGGGGGAGTGGCCAGAGGCGGAGCCAGAAGCCGAATAGCGGCGGTGACCAGCGAAGCCAGAGAGTAGTCTGAACGTGCCGAAGTCAAGCCAGGAGGTCGATAAAGTGCCAAAGAGTGAGACACTAAGAGAGGTCAGGACGTAGCAAAAAGGTCGGGAAGCCAGAGAAAGCGGTGAAGCACAAACGGGGCAGACAGGTGGGAAGTAAGAGTACCAAGCCGAAGGTCAGAGCCAGAAACAGACAACAAGCACAGAGTCACGAGGCAATGCACAGAACGATAAAACAGACCGAGACATACACAAGAAAGCAATCAAACTAAACAGTACGCAAGCACACCAGGGGTCAGACACACAGCCAAGGCAGATGTATCACTGACAAGGATCCCCAGAGGAAGGCGGGTAAATATAGCCCTCCCCAAACCAAAAGGAGGCCATACAAAATTAACACTGAGAGGACAGAGAAGGAACCCTGTCCAGAACCATGACAACAAGCCTCTAATAGTTGCTCATATGGCTCTCCCATGCCAGAGAGACAAGAAATGGTGAAAAATACTGACCCTAATGAGGAGGCAATGTGTTAGCATTATGTGGAAGGTAGTGTTATGGGGGCACTGTGTGTATATTGTCAATGGACAAACCCCCTTCATTTTGTCCTCCTCTTTTTCCAAGAAGGGATAGACTATTTTTTTTGTTGGACAAGTTGTACTTTTGAAAGACACCATTCACTTTACCTTATAATGACCTGAAAACCTGGAAAAAAAAATTCCAAGATTCCAAATGGAGTAAAATATGAAAAAAAAACAGCAATTTTAACACTGTTTTTTAATTCGTTTTTTTCCTGCCTTTCATTGTTCATTAAAGCTAATTGGGAAACAGAATTATCTCAGTCAGTATAATTTAAGCGATACCAAACATTTCTTTCATTTTAGTGCTTAAATATAGATTGGACCTCTACTGATGCGCTGAAACTAATATTTATTTTTTTATTTCTTTATTTTCAGGTGGGGATGAGATGGATGATTCAAACGTTTTAAAATATTTTTTTGTAAAACTTTTTTCGCATTGCTTTTATTTATGGGGTACTTGGAACCAGCCATCAATACTTTCGCATAACAGTAAATAGTACTATTCACCCCACAGCCTTCATGGAAGTACAAAGATGGTAGTGATGGAGCTCTCAGTAGGATATCCATCAGCACTCCACTACACATCACAGTGAGGGGTGGCACTGGAACAGATGATCGACTGGCACTGTACCCCTTAACTGCACTTTCTGAACACATTTGCCATGTAATAGAAGCATAATTAATAGGTTTGATCAGAAGGTGGGTGAATATTAAGACCCTCATTGATCACTAAATCAGAGGGGCAGAAGTGCTCAGCCAAGAACCATTTACCTCTGAAACTGAAAATGGACTCAAAATTAAGTCTACGAGTCATGCTTCTGTCCGTCTAATTTTAGTATTCATTGGGGGACTCAGCTCCCCCCCCCAACTCCACTGATCAAAATGTCTGATATTTCTTCTACGACTTGTCAAATGTTCACAGAAATTGCACTTGATCTTCAAATTTTGTTGCCTCCTTCGGACGAGACACAGAATGGTCATCAGAATCCTGTTCTACAACAATTATTCCTAACCTCGCTAACTATTAACATTTTTTATTTTTACAGTAGACGTGTTGTTCCGGCGATAAATTGCTCTAATATCACGATACGTCGTTGCGACCTGACGAAGCATTTCACAGATATCTTTTCAGAATACAAGCCAGGAGTCCAAAGTTTTACTCATAAGAAAAGATCGAACTTAACCTTTTATCAGTTTCGCCTGAATCCAAAAATTAACAGTAAGTAAAATCATAGGGTAGAGAGTGGAGCACAGGACTTCAGTTTAGAAAGTGTGTCTGGGCCTCCTCTACGTCGTTGTGAATCCCCTTTTACATGTTCATACACAAACATATATATAAAATACACTCGTACTAATACATGACACACATTTACACATTGTGCGTACACATATACAAAGTCTGCATACGCATCAATATACATTATGTTTGTTTTTTACTGCTTGTAAAACATTCAGAACCTTTCTTTTCAAATTTTGATTTGTCGCCATTTTCTGAGAGCCATTACTGAGACTCAAAATTAAGTCTGCGAGTCATGCTTCTGTCCGTCTAATTCTAGTATTCACTGGGGATTCTACACCCCCAACTCCACCGATCAAAATGTCTGATATTTCTTCTACGACTTGTCAAACGTTCACAGAACTTGCACTTGATCTTCAAATTTTGTTGCCTCCTTCAGAAGAGACACAAAATGGTCTTCAGAATCCTGTTCTACAACAATTATTCCTAACCTTTTAGGGTCGGTTCACACAATTTCACAGTTTTTCTCCGACGTGGAGAGAAAAAAAAAAAGCTTCTCCACCTTCTTCATTCTGCCAATCCATGAAAATCAAACCGCACTTGACCTTTATCACGGACCCATAGACTTACATCGCCAATCTTGATCTGACACCTGGATCAAAATTTGGACATGTCTACTATTTTTTCCGCTGACCACATGGTCCGAAGAAAAAATCGTACATGTGCACAACCCTATAGAACATCATGGGTATGAGTGAAAACCATGGATAGCTTTTGTCCAAGAAGATCGATTGTGTGCATGAGCCCTTACTTGGATGGAGCTGTGCGGAACCTTGTTTTTTTTGAAGGACAAGCTATTTTTTTTGTTCTGATGCAATTTTCTTTACCGCACAGGTTAAATAAATTTACATTTTTTGCCATATGCTCATGGTCTTGAAGTTTCCATGTCTTATTGAAGCAAATACAGACATTACCATCCACTCATCACCCAGCTATGTTTGATGTAAATCTTTTCTGATCATATATATTTTATCTCAGCTACAGTGGGTCCTCCCATAGTGGATGTAGCGGCATGTGACAGCTGCCTCGATCTTTCTATTCGGCCCCCAATCTCTTACTTGTGGAGCGAGAAGGAACAGCGTAATGTTACTATGCTGGGACCAGATGTTTTTGCTAAAATGGATTATCTGATTCACTTTGTGCCACCACTGGATGTAAGTACAATGTATACACTTGTGTGGTGTCAATCTGGTGAATATCATCTATCCATAAGTTAATTAAAGGGTTATTCCAAAAATAGGAAGTCACTGAATAATGACATAATACTCACTGGGGTCCGACTGCTGAATCCCCCCCAAGCGATCCTGAGAATAGGGCTCTGGAATCCAGGAATGGGACACTGGAGAGTCTCATCTTCAATGGAGCACAGGAGAGCCTGCTCGACCTTCGCTTCATTCATTACCTATGAGACTGCTGAAAATCACGGACACCTCTGTGCTCGGCTTTTCCCTGCAGTTCCATAGGCAATGAATGGACTGGATGTCGAACATGTGCCCCGTTCCTCATTTCAAGTGGGGGGACCTGCAGAGCGCAGTTCCCAGAATCCAGAGCCCTGCTGTGGGTCCCAGGAGCCAGAAATACAGCGATCAATAAATCATTTTAAAGTTATTATTTTGGGAATAACGCTTCAATTTTCAGAATATTTTGATCATTTCTAACGCGTTGTCATGTCCAAGTGTCTGATCGCCACTGCAATAAATACAAGAGATAGGATGACTGTTGCATTATGTGGGGTTTAGTAAAGCAGGGGTTGTTAAAATGCAAAATACATTTCCTGGGATCACAAAAACCCAAGACAATCTGCAAAAATTAGAAAAGGTTTAGCTCTGCTCACGCTGGCATCACGTCTTCCATTTATACTATCGATCACTTCCTTGAGGCGTAAGGGCATGTGCACACTGCGTCTTCCTCGTGTAGATTCTGCCTGAAATCAGCCCGACGAGGCTACAATGTCCCAACGACTTGCTGTGCATCTCTTCAATCTTAAGGAAAAACTCTGGCATTTTCCAGAAGCGTCTTCAGCGTTAAAACCTCAGCGAGTACGTGGGCATCTGAAAGACATCGAGTCCACATACTCTAAAAAGGCAAATCTAAGCTCCTATTGAATTGTCCCTTAAGGATTTGCCCACAGGCAAAATGTAGAATGGTGGTAATTGATTTAGGCAAGTCATACCTATACGGGCAGGTCCATCAAGCTCCTACAAAGTGGCTCTCCACTCTGCCTCACAGATAGAGCTCCTTATTGGATGACTCCCACTCTTTAAGATCTACAACTAATAAATCATATATAAATGGAGCGATGGTCACGCTCTATGGTTCCAGTTTTCAGACCTTCAGCAATCATAAATTCATCATCGATTCCATGGATAGGAGAAAAAAGTTGCATATGTGAAACCTCGTTTAAAGGGGTTTCCGGGAATTTCATAGACATTGTTGACTTGGTTGTAGTAGCGGTGTCATGATTCCAGGTCAATCACTGTGCTCAGCGGTCTTGTGGCACCCCTTCTCCTTGACCACTTATCATCCCTTGAAGCTTTCATGCAGAATTGCATGGAGTGGTCCATGATTGCGTTATCAAGGCATTTAGTACAATGTTGAGCGCTGTGGATCTATATACTAATACTGTCATATTGTAACTTCCAGGTTCCTATAAAACGAAGAACATCTAAGGAACATTACACCACACAGATATCCTCTTTGCTTCCCAACACCAATTATTGTGTGTCAGTGGTGATAACTGGTATCATGAACTATAAACAAGTGCCATCTCCCATGAAATGTGTGGTGACTAAAGGAGCACAAGGGAAAGGTGAGTAGTGGGCGCAGACCCCAACCTCAACCTACGTAACAGTCTGCAAAGGTTTAGAGATGTAATACCATCATAAATTACTGCAAAATATAGATTTACTGCTCACCGGAGGGGAACAATCTCACAGACCAGCTATACTGTACAGAGATGCCATACATGCAGCAAGGTGCATACAACACAGCTACTATGTCTCACCTGGTAAGAAGGAGCCTCCAAGCCTTTGCTCTGGGTGTGCAGGTCTTAGGCCTGTTTCACACTTCAGTTTTTGTCCATCAGTCAAGATCCGCCGTTTTGCAAAAAAAACGGATCCGCTATTTTGTTTGGCGGATCCGTTTTTTTTCCCATTGAGTTGCATTACTGGCGGATCTTGACGGACGGCCATCCGTTGGATCCGGTTTTTTGCGGATCCGCCAAAATTTTGCCGTCCGCCGACATGTCTCTCTCTCTCTCTCTCTCTCTCTCCTCCCCGGGCTGCGCTTCCTTTGAAATTCTTCATTCATCAGATCCGTCAAAAAAAACGGTCTGGTAGCATCCGTTCACATTAGTGGGCAACGGATCCGCTTTCCACCATTTTGCCGGATTTTAACTGACACAAAAAAACTGAAGTGTGAAACAGGCCTTAAGCAGCACGGAAAGGAGGTGTTGGCACAGCAGAGAGGAACAGGAGCAAAGGAAGCAGATGAACCACAGCAATTGGAGTAGCAGAGGCTGCATTTTACAACAATGGTTGTAGCAGATTTTAAAACTCGGCAACTGAAGCAGCAGAGTGGCGTCTCACAGGAAGTACAATGTTACAGAGTCAATTAAGTGTGGCAGAGCTGAGTTGTACCCAAGGTTCAAAGAAGCAAATCTGATCAGCGGTGTAGCAAAGCTAAGTTGTACAAGCAGTTCAATGTAGCAGGGCTGGTCAGCGGTGTAGCAGAGCTGAGTTGTACAAGTAGTTAAATGTAGCAGAGCTGGTAAGCGGTGTAGCAGTGCCGAGTTGTACAAGTGGTTCAGTTGGCCCAGAAATATAGCAGAGCTAGGTTTGCCAGAGGTTCCAATACAGAACTAGCACTGCTATAAGGCATGTTTGCCAAGCTATATTGCAGCGTTGGGTTTGTCACAAAGTTGAAAACAGTACTGGTCAGCCTTGCTATATAGATATATATCCTTGTTTGATATAGCAGAGCTGGGCTTCTCATAAAGTTCTGTGCATAGTACGCAGTCTATGGTATCAGTGTGGATGCCAACTACCTGTATACTCAGGTGGAATCCCCACATATCAGGCCTATTATTATAGCACCATTTATTCCATGGCACTTTACATGTGAAAAGGGTGTGCATAATAAAAAACAAATACAATAATCATGAACAAAATGAGTCACTGACTCACCGAGGAGAGAGGACCCTGCCCGTGACGGCTCACAGTCTACAAGGGATGGGTGAGGATACAGTAGGTGAAGGTAGAGCTGGTCGTGCAGCAGTATAGGAAAGCGAGGATTACTACAGGTTGTAGGCTTTTTGGAAGAGGTAGGTCTACAGGTTCCTTTTGAAGGTTCCCATGGTAGGCGAGAGTCTGATATGTTGAGGCAGAGAGTTTCAGAGTGGATGATGCGCGGGAGAAATCTTGTATCCGATTGTGAGGAGATAAGAGTTCAGTAGAGAAGGAGATCTTGTGAGGATCGGAGGTTGCGTGTAGCTAAGTACTGGAAGACGAGGTCACAGATGTATGAAGGTGACAGGTTGCAGATGGCTTTGTATGTCTTGGTTAGGGTTTTGAACTGGCAGAGAGGAGAGGCCGGGGAATAGTGGGGGGGCAGGTGCATTAGTCAGGCTGCAGACTGTTGGATAGATTGGAGGGGTGCAAAAAGGGAGGCCACACAGGACGTTGCAGTAGTTAAGGCAGGAGCTGATGAGGGCATGCACTTGTGTTTTAGCAGATTCTTGGCAAGGGATGTACAGACACTGGAAATATTTTTGACTTGGAGTCAGAAGGAAGTGGAAAGGGATTGGATATGTAGTTCGAAGGATTGAGCAGAGGTAAGGATTACCCAGAGGCAGCGAGTTTGTGGGACTGGGTAGAATAAACAGCCTTGACTTTGATGGATAGGTCTGTTGTGATGGTTGAGTGAGATGGGGAAAAGATGATGAATTCTGTTTTGTCCATGTTAAGTTTTAGAATTTGAGCAAAGAAAATGGCTGGAATAGTGGACAGACCTTTTGGGGTTCTGGTTAGTAAGAAGGTGATATCAGGTCCAGAGATGTAGATCTGTGTGTCATCAGCATAGAGGTGACACTGAAAACCATGGGACTTTATAAGTTGTCCCAGGCCGAAGGTAAAAATGGAGAAGAGTAAGGGTCATAGAACTGAACCTTGGGGGACACCAACAGATGGCGGGAAAAGTTGAGGAAATGGTGTGTGAGTGGGAGATGCTGAATGCTCGGTCTGTTAGGTATGAAAGATCCAATGCAAAGCCAAGTCTATGATAACAAGAAATAAGAGAATCTGTAGTAAGAGAGAATGGTCCACTGTGTCAAAGGCAAAGGGCATGTTCATGAGGAGGAGGACAGACTTGACTTTGGCGATTAGTAGGTGATTGGTGACTTTAGTTGAGGCAGATTCAGTGGAATGAGAATGACTCCACAGGAGCGAGCTGGCAGAGAACTGCAGGGGGAGCCCACAGAGGCTGGAGGAGGACACGATGCTCAGCTCTGGAACCAGGACAGGTGAGAAACAATAGCTTTTGTTTTTTTTATTTAGATTCAAAGCAAAGACTGGCAACAAAGAACTTCTTCCTTTCTCTGGAGGCCCTTACCTGTATATGTATTTCATGGACAACCCGTTAATTTTAAATATATGGCATGTACAGGAAAATTGAGCACTCACTGCCAGGTTTCATTGCAAACTAAATTTATTTTTGGGTTGGCAGTTCAAGTTCTATATATTTGTGAAAATATGAAGTCTTGCTTATTATTACAGGTGACACAAGAATCTATTATATTGCCGTAACTGCTGTCATTTTTGCCATCGGATTGATGATGATTTTATGTGCACTTGATAAAGCCGGATACATCAGCAGGAAGAAGATGTTAACACCAAATGCTTTGGTAAGTTTTTTTTTTTTTTACTTTCCATGCAGTCAAATATCTGTTGGACTCAAGAAAGGTTGCTAGAGTTACGTGTCCAAAAAGTAGTCCCAGAATTAATCCAAAATGTCAATGAAGTCAAAGCAAAATATTCACATTAATTATATTATAGTTTTTTTTTGCTTTTACATTGAAATGGCTCTCCTATCTCAACAACCATTCCCTAACATAGGACCCACTATTACCTTGGGACAAGCAGTTTAAAACCTTAATGATAAGTTATGATAATTGGGGTAAACTGCAGATTGCAGGCACTACAGGAGAATTGTGATATCACATGACATCCAATTGAACTAATGTAATATACAGGGTGGGCCATGTATATGGATACACCTAAATAAAATGGGAATGGTTGGTGATATCAACTTCCTGTTTATGGCACATTAGTATATGGGGGGGGAAACTTTTCAAGATGGGTGGTGACCATGGACGCCATTTTGAAGTTGGCCATTTTGGTTCCAACTTTATTTTTTCCATTGGGAAGAGGGCCATGTGACACATCAAACCTATTGAGAATTTCACAAGAAAAACAATGGTGCGCATGGTTTTAATGTAACCTTATTCTTTCATGAGTTATTTACAAGTTTATAACCAATTATAAAATGTGTTCAAAGTGCTGCCCATTATGTTGGATTGTCAATGCAACCGTCTTCTCCGACCCTTGACAAACTGATAGCAACACTCCAGAAGAAATACTAGTCTAAGGGGTCAGAATCCTTGTAGGAATGCTCGGACCTGACACCCATAACATGGTGGTGCACCATCTTACTGGAAAAACTCAGGGAACGTGCCATCTTTAGTGCATAAAGAGGGCAACACATCATCATGTAGCAATTTCAGATATCCAGCGGAATTGAGGCTTCCATTGATGTAGAATGGCCCCACTATCCTTGTACCCCATATACCATGCCATATCATCAAATATGGGTGTCAGGTCCAAGCATTCCTACATGAACTGTTTCCTGGAAAGTGAATTGGTCATCATGGGCCAGTTGAATGGCCACCAAGGTCTCCCGATCTGACCCCCTTAGACTTTTATCTTTGGAGTCATCAGAAGGCAATTGTCTATGCTGTGAAGATACGAGATGTGCAGCATCTGAAACAACGGATACTGAAAGCCTGTGCTAGCATTTCTTCTGCGGTGTTGCTATCAGTCTGTCCACTTTCCCTCTGCTGGTTAATAAAATTTCAGGGGATCCCACAACATTTTTTCTGCTATGTATTTATTTAATAATTAAATACATGCACAGAAAGCTACACAAGCACTGTGCATGTATAATTATATATGTCACTGACCTCTTTCTATCTAGCTATTCTATGTATACATACAGGTGCTTCTCACAAAATTAGAATATCATCAAAAAGTTTAATTTATTTCAGTTATTCAATACAAAAAGTGAAACTCATATATTAACTTCAGCAAAAAAGAAATACAGATGACACTCACCGGTTAAAATCTTCTTTATTCTATTTCTTTAAAACATCGGCATAGGGAGGATGGGAGCAGGAGTGGAGATGACGCTGAGACCAGTAGAAGCGCCACTGCAGCGCGAAACAGCTGTCGTCATCTCCACTCCTGCCTCCATCCTCCCTATGCCGATGTTTTAAAGAAATAGAATAAAGAAGATTTTAATCGGTGAGTGCCATCTGTATTTCTTTTTTGGTGAAGTTGTTGTGCCTATTGCTTTGAAGTGGCACCCCGGTCTATGGAGAACTTCTTATACTGCACGCACTCTTAGGCGGCAGTTCACACAGGCATGTGCACAATGAATGCATTTTCTTGCTGTGCGGATTAATTCCTGGTTGGAGAAACTCATATATTAGATAGCGTCATTACAAACAGAGTGATCTATTTCAAGTGTTTATTTCTGTTAGTGTTGATGATTATGGCTTACAGCCAATGAAAACCCAAAAGTCATTATCTCAGTAAATTAGAATACTTTATAACACCAGCTTTAAAAAATAAATTAAAAATCCGAAATGTTGGACTACTGAAATGTATGTGTGCACTCAATACTTGGTCGGGGCTCCTTTTGCATCAATTACTGCATCAATGTGGCGTAGCATGGAGGTGATCAGCCTGTGGCTCTGCGGAGGGGTTATGGAAGCCCAGGTTGCTTTGATAGCAGCCTTCAGCTCGTCTGCATTGTTGGGTCTGGTGTCTCTCATCTTCCTCTTGACAACACTCCATAGATCCTCTATGGGATTAAGGTCAGGTGAGTTTGCTGGCCAATCAAGTACAGTGATACTGTTGTTTTTAATCCAGTGGCAGTGTGGACAGGTGCCAAGTCTAGCTGAAGAATGAAATTTCCATCTCCAAAAAGTTTGTCGGCAGACGGAAGCATGAAGTGCTAAAATTTCCTGGTAGACGGCTGCGCTGACTTTGGTCTTGATAAAACACAGTGGACCTACACCAGCAGATGACATGGCTCCCGAAAGTGACAGAGTCAGATTCAGCTGAGTCAATTGCCTGGAAGGCAGAATACAAAGATTAGGCTTAAAGCAGAGTACATGGCCAAAGCGCATACAGACCGCATGGCGAGGCACAGTACAGGAGGCTTGTGCAAGAGAGCACAATAGGGCAGAGCAAAGGAAGGAAGCAGAGCTTGTGCAAAAGGATCACAATAAGACAGAGGATAGTAAAGCCAGGCAAAGACAGAGAACATAGGAAGTACTACAAAGCTAAGAATAGCAAAGGAGTCATGCAGCCTAACAGTCATAAGGTGCGCGTGCACACTGCTCCAGGGATCATGCAGCCTAACAGTCATAAGGTGCGCGTGCACACTGCTCCAGGGATCATGCAGCATAACAGTCATGAGGTGCGCGTGCACACTGCTCCAGGGATCATGCGGCCTAACAGTCTTGAGGTGCGCGTGCACACTGCTCCAGGGATCATGCAGCCTAACAGTCATAAGGTGCGCGTGCACACTGCTCCAGGGATCATGCAGCCTAACAGTCTTGAGGTGCGCGTGCACACTGCTCCAGGGATCATGCAGCCTAACAGTCTTGAGGTGCGCGTGCACACTGCTCCAGGGATCATGCAGCATAACAGTCATGAGGTGCGCGTGCACACTGCTCCAGGGATCATGCAGCATAACAGTCATGAGGTGCGCGTGCACACTGCTCCAGGGGTCATGCAGCATAACAGCCATGAGGTGCGCGTGCACACTGCTCCAGGGGTCATGCAGTATAACAGCCATGAGGTGCGCGTGCACACTGCTCCAGGGGTCATGCAGCATAACAGCCATGAGGTGCGTGTGCACACTGCTCCAGGGGTCATGCAGTATAACAGCCATGAGGTGCGCGTGCACACTGCTCCAGGGGTCATGCAGCATAACAGCCATGAGGTGCGTGTGCACACTGCTCCAGGGGTCATGCGGCACAACAGACATGAAGGGCATGACACCGAAACTTCATTGATTGTGGATACTTCACACTAGACCATGGAAATCAAGGTCGGAGAGTCTGAAGGAAGAGTGGAGAGGCCACAATCCAAGCTACTTGATGTCTAGTGTGAAGTTTCCATAATTAGTGATGGTTTCGTGAACTATGTCATCTACTGGTATAGGTAAACTATGTGTTATCAAGACCAAAGTCAGCGCAGCCGTCTACCAGGACATTTTAGAGCACTTCATGCTTCCCTCTGCCAACAAGCTTTTATGGAGCTGAAAATGTCATTCTCCAGCAGGACTTGGCCCCTGTCCACACTGCCAAAAATACCAATACCTGGTTTACAAACAACAGTATCACTGGGCTTGACTGGCCAGCAAACTCGCCTGACCTTAACCCCATAAAGAATCTATAGGGTATTGTCAAGAGGAAGATGAGAGACACCAGACCCAACAATGCAGACGAGCTGAAGGCTGCTATCAAAGCAACCTGGGCATCCATAACCCCTCAGCATTGCCACAGGCTGATCATCATGCCACGCCGCATTGATGCAGTAATTGTTACAAAAGGAGCCCCAACCAAGTATTGAGTGCATTTACTGAACATACATTTCAGTAGGCCAACATTTCGGATTTTAAAATTATTTTTTCAAGCTGGTGTTATAAAGTATTCTAATTTACTGAGATAATGACTTTTGGGTTTTCATTGGCTGTAAGCCATAATCATCAACATTAACAGAAATAAACACATGAAATAGATCACTCTGTGTGTAATGACTCTCTCTCTCTATATATATACTAGCTGAAGAGCCCGGCGCTGCCCGGGCATAGTAACCAACTGTGGTTAGTTATAACAAATTATAATGATTATATTGCACATAAAAACATTTCACATCATATATTCAACACTACAGATTTGCAACACAAATTAACTAAATGATTACCCAAGTATTGATAGTATTTTATTTTCAACTCATTCAAGAGCCTTTTGATAAACATTTTTGGTTTTTCCTTTCGGTGCAAAGATTAACAGATTTTTGGCAGTTCCAACTCTTGAACAGATCACGTAAAGTTGACCATGAGAAAAGCATGGAGATTGCAAATTGATCCCTACTACTTTCAAGGACTGTCCCTGAGCATTGTTAATGGACATTGCAAATAGCAGTTGAACTGGAAACTGGAGGCGTTTAAAATCAAAAAACAAATCAGATGGAAAGAGTGGAATTCTTGGAACATGTCCTCTCCTTTGGCACATCCTGTTTCTGAGCTGTGTATCTAACCCTATCCTGTGTGATAATGTCTGCTGAGCTGTGTACCTAATCCTCTCCTGTGTGATACTTTCTGCTGAGCTGTGTAGCTAATCCTCTCGAGTGTTACTGACTGCTCAGCCGTGTATCTAATCCTATCCTGTGTGATACTGACTGCTGAGCAGTGTATCTAATCCTATCCTGTGTGATACCATCTGCTGAGCCGTGTATCTAACCCTATCCTGTGTGATACTGACTGCTGAGCCGTGTACCTAATCCTATCATGTGTGTTACTGACTGCTCAGCCGTGTATCTAATCCTATCCTGTGTGATACTGACTGCTGAGTCGTGTATCTAATCCTATCCTGTTTGATACTGTGTGCTGAGCTGTGTATCTACTCCTATCCTGTGTGATACTGTCTGCTGAGCCATGTATCTATTCCTATCCTGTGATACTGACTGCTGAGCTGTGTATCTAATCCTATCCTGTGTGATACTGACTGCTGAGCTGTGTATCTAATCCTATCCTGTGTGATACTGTCTGTTGAGCCATGTATCTATTCCTATCCTGTGTGATACTGACTGCTGAGCTGTGTACCTAATCCTATCCTGTGTGATACTGACTGCTGACCCGTGTATCTAATCCTATCCTGTGTGATACTGACTGCTGAGCCATGTGTCTAATCCTCTCCTGTGTGATACTGACTGCTGAGCCATGTATCTAATCCTATCCTGTGTGATACTGGGCTCCCCCTGCAGTCTGTGTCAGAGGGTGGTCTGTGTCGGCACGGTAATAAATTGTGTTATTTCCAGCTTTCCAGAAGGACGATAACACCATAGAAGATAAGAATAATAGGCCTCAGTTACCACAACTGTCTACGAAGAAAACTATTGCTGATGGCAACCAATCACAGCTCATTTTTCATCTTTTAAACAGCTCTGGGACAGCGTGGCGAGTTTTGAGTGGCGACTTTTGTGTTTCGACTTTTGTGTGGTGAAATGTGTGCTGAGGGTGGTATATGTGTTGAAGCACGTGGTAGTGTGTGGCGCATTTTGTGTGTGTGTTCATATCCCCGTGTGTGGTGAGTATCCCATGTCAGGGCCCCACCTTAGCAACTGTGTGGTATATACTGTTTGGCTCCATCGCTCTCATTCTTTAAGTCCCCCTTGTTCACATCTGGCAGCTGTCAATTTGCCTCCAACACTTTTCCTTTCACTTTTTCCCCATTATGTAGATAGGGGCACAATTGTTTGGTGAATTGGAACGTGCGGGGTTAAAATTTCACCTCACAACATAGCCTATGACGCTCTCGGGGTCCAGATGTGTGACTGTGCAAAATTTTGTGGCTGTAGCTGCGACGGTGCGGATGCCAATCCCGGACATACACACATACATACATACATACACACACACACACATTCAGCTTTATATATTAGATGAGTTTTACTTCTTTTATTGAAGAACTGAAATAAATTAACTTTTTGAAGATATTCTAATTTTGTCACCAAACAGCACAGTGAGTATCTGTAGCCCTCTATACAGGCCCACTCACTGATTCCAAGATAGTAGACACATGTGATGCTAATCAGTGGACACACCGCGATTTAACATGTCCCTTTTTTTCACATTATTTTCAGGGGTACCATCATTTCTGTCCAGGCCTATTTCATGAGTTTTATTTTTTTTTAAAAAATTCTGTGGAAGCATGGTTGAAAAGCAATGTCTGAATTTCTTTTGTTCATTTTCATAGATTTTTGATTTTGTCATGTCCGCCATGTCTGTCATGCCGCAAGATTCCTGGAGCAGTGTGCACGCGCGCCTTACCTCATGGCTGCACGCTGTTGCTGGGTAACCATCCGTCTCTGTCTGATTCTGTAATCCGCTGTATTCCTGGAACCCCTGATCATGTAACCTTCTCTATGGTTCTACCCAGGCTGTTCTAGCAATGCTTTCTATGATCCTGGAGGATCTGAACCCAAAGTTCCTCCCTGGTCCTGACCCGGAAGTACTGGTGCTATATCAGACCGCCCCTCCCTATGGTCAGGGCCTGAGTATCATGTTGTTTCCCTGCATGGCTGCTTGGTCTGCTCGGTCGCTCCCTGTATTCTGTGCCCCTGCAATCTGCCCTGTCATGCGTCTCTGCACACGCTCTGTGCTTGTACTCTGCCTCCTGTCTCGTGCCATGTCTTGTGTTGTCTCTCGGGCCCGGCTCTGGGCTTCGGCCTACACTCTGCTGCTAGCTCTGTTCTCTCTCTGACCTGACTCTGTGTTTCTGCCTATGTTCCTCTCCGTGTTCCGCTCCCTGTTTTGCTCTGCCTTGTTTCTTGTCTTGCTTTGTTGCTTCGTGTGCTCTTTGCATGTGCCTGGCCTTCCTAGCCTCCTGTTTGTGCCTCAGCCGTGCCCGCCCTAGCCGTGCCTGCCTGTGCCTCAGCCGTGCTCGGTCAGTGACAGCTGTGTCGCCTGCCATGCCTCAGCTGGGTTCGCTGGAGTCTTGCCCGCCTGTCAGTGCCGCAGCCCGATCAGCTAGCCAGTGCCCAGCCATGCTCTCTGTGCTTCTTTGCACCTACGCTGTCTCTGCACTGTGCTCTCCGTGCTTCTCTTAGCACGCGCATACCTCGCCTGTCCCTCTACACGCGCAGGCCTCCGTCCTGGTACCTGTCCCTGGCGTGTCCCTCTACACGCGCAGGCCTCCATCCTTGTACCTGTCCCTGGTGTGTCCCTCTACACGCGCAGGCCTCCATCCTTGTACCTGTCCCTGGCGTGTCCCTCTACAATGCGCAGGCCTCCATCCTTGTACCTGTCCCTGGCGTGTCCCTTTACACGCGCAGGCCTCCGTCCTTGTACCTGTCCCTGGCGTGTCCCTCTACAATGCGCAGGCCTCCATCCTTGTACCTGTCCCTGGCGTGTCCCTTTACACGCGCAGGCCTCCATCCTTGTACCTGTCCCTGGCGTGTCCCTCTACACGCACAGGCCTCCGTCCTAGTACCTGTCCCTGGCGTGTCCCTCTACACGCGCAGGCCTCCGTCCTTGTACCTGTCCCTGGTGTGTCCCTTTACACGCGCAGGCCTCCGTCCTTGTACCTGTCCCTGGCGTGTCCCTTTACACGCGCAGGCCTCCGTCCTTGTACCTGTCCCTGGCGTGTCCCTCTACAACGCGCAGGCCTCCGTCCTTGTACCTGTCCCTGGCGTGTCCCTCTACACGCACAGGCCTCTTTCCTAGTACCTGTCCCTGGCGTGTCCCTCTACACGCGCAGGCCTCCGTCCTTGTACCTGTACCTGGCGTGTCCCTTTACACGCGCAGGCCTCCGTCCTTGTACCTGTCCCTGGCGTGTCCCTCTACAATGCGCAGGCCTCCATCCTTGTACCTGTCCCTGGCGTGTCCCTTTACACGCGCAGGCCTCCATCCTTGTACCTGTCCCTGGCGTGTCCCTCTACACGCACAGGCCTCCGTCCTAGTACCTGTCCCTGGCGTGTCCCTCTACACGCGCAGGCCTCCGTCCTTGTACCTGTCCCTGGCATGTCCCTTTACACGCGCAGGCCTCCGTCCTTGTACCTGTCCCTGGCGTGTCCCTTTACACGCGCAGGCCTCCGTCCTTGTACCTGTCCCTGGCGTGTCCCTCTACAATGCGCAGGCCTCCATCCTTGTACCTGTCCCTGGCGTGTCCCTCTACACGCGCAGGCCTCCGTCCTTGTACCTGTCCCTGGCGTGTCCCTTTACACGCGCAGGCCTCCGTCCTTGTACCTGTCCCTGGCGTGTCCCTCTACAACGTGCAGGCCTCCGTCCTGGTACCTGTCCCTGGCCTGTCCCTCTACACGCGCAGGCCTCCATCCTTGTACCTGTCCCTGGTGTGTCCCTCTACACGCGCAGGCCTCCATCCTTGTACCTGTCCCTGGCGTGTCCCTCTACAATGCGCAGGCCTCCATCCTTGTACCTGTCCCTGGCGTGTCCCTTTACACGCGCAGGCCTCCGTCCTTGTACCTGTCCCTGGCGTGTCCCTCTACAATGCGCAGGCCTCCATCCTTGTACCTGTCCCTGGCGTGTCCCTTTACACACGCAGGCCTCCATCCTTGTACCTGTCCCTGGCGTGTCCCTCTACACGCACAGGCCTCCATCCTAGTACCTGTCCCTGGCGTGTCCCTCTACACGCGCAGGCCTCCGTCCTTGTACCTGTCCCTGGCGTGTCCCTTTACACGCGCAGGCCTCCGTCCTTGTACCTGTCCCTGGCGTGTCCCTTTACACGCGCAGGCCTCCGTCCTTGTACCTGTCCCTGGCGTGTCCCTCTACAACGCGCAGGCCTCCGTCCTTGTACCTGTCCCTGGCGTGTCCCTCTACACGCACAGGCCTCTGTCCTAGTACCTGTCCCTGGCGTGTCCCTCTACACGCGCAGGCCTCCGTCCTTGTACCTGTCCCTGGCGTGTCCCTTTACACGCGCAGGCCTCCGTCCTTGTACCTGTCCCTGGCGTGTCCCTCTACAATGCGCAGGCCTCCATCCTTGTACCTGTCCCTGGCGTGTCCCTTTACACGCGCAGGCCTCCATCCTTGTACCTGTCCCTGGCGTGTCCCTCTACACGCACAGGCCTCCGTCCTAGTACCTGTCCCTGGCGTGTCCCTCTACACGCGCAGGCCTCCGTCCTTGTACCTGTCCCTGGCGTGTCCCTTTACACGCGCAGGCCTCCGTCCTTGTACCTGTCCCTGGCGTGTCCCTTTACACGCGCAGGCCTCCGTCCTTGTACCTGTCCCTGGCGTGTCCCTCTACAATGCGCAGGCCTCCATCCTTGTACCTGTCCCTGGCGTGTCCCTTTACACGCGCAGGCCTCCATCCTTGTACCTGTCCCTGGCGTGTCCCTCTACACGCACAGGCCTCCGTCCTAGTACCTGTCCCTGGCGTGTCCCTCTACACGTGCAGGCCTCCGTCCTTGTACCTGTCCCTGGCGTGTCCCTTTACACGCGCAGGCCTCCGTCCTTGTACCTGTCCCTGGCGTGTCCCTTTACACGCGCAGGCCTCCGTCCTTGTACCTGTCCCTGGCGTGTCCCTCTACAACGCGCAGGCCTCCGTCCTTGTACCTGTCCCTGGCGTGTCCCTCTACACGCATAGGCCTCTGTCCTAGTACCTGTCCCTGGCGTGTCCCTCTACACGCGCAGGCCTCCGTCCTTGTACCTGTCCCTGGCGTGTCCCTCTACACGCGCAGGCCTCCATCCCTGTACCTGTCCCTGGCGTGTCCCTCTACAACGCGCAGGCCTCCGTCCTAGTACCTGTCCCTGGCGTGTCCCTCTACACGCACAGGCCTCCGTCCTAGTACCTGTCCCTGGCGTGTCCCTCTACACGCGCAGGCCTCCGTCCTTGTACCTGTCCCTGGCGCGTCCCTTTACACGTGCAGGCCTCCGTCCTTGTACCTGTCCCTGGCGTGTCCCTTTACACGCGCAGGCCTCCGTCCTTGTACCTGTCCCTGGCGTGTCCCTTTACACGCGCAGGCCTCCGTCCTTGCACCTGTCCCTGGCATGTCCCTTTACACGTGCAGGCCTCCGTCCTTGTACCTGTCCCTGGTTTGTCCCTTTACACGTGCAGGCCTCCGTCCTTGTACCTGTCCCTGGCGTGTCCCTTTACACGCGCAGGCCTCCGTCCTGGTACCTGTCCCTGGCGTGTCCCTTTACACGCGCAGGCCTCCGTCCTTGTACCTGTCCCTGGCGTGTCCCTCTAAAACGCGCAGGCCTCCGTCCTTGTACCTGTCCCTGGCGTGTCCCTCTACACGCACAGGCCTCCGTCCTAGTACCTGTCCCTGGCGTGTCCCTCTACACGCGCAGGCCTCCGTCCTTGTACCTGTCCCTGGCGTGTCCCTCTACATGCGCAGGCCTCCATCCTTGTACCTGTCCCTGGCGTGTCCCTCTACACGCACAGGCCTCCGTCCTAGTATCTGTCCCTGGCGTGTCCCTCTACACGCGCAGGCCTCCGTCCTTGTACCTGTCCCTGGCATGTCCCTTTACTCGCGCAGGCCTCCGTCCTTGCACCTGTCCCTGGCATGTCCCTTTACACGCGCAGGCCTCCGTCCTTGTACCTGTCCCTGGCGTGCCTTCTGCACGCGCAGGCCTCCGTCCTTGAACCTGACACTGGCATGCCCCTCGGCATGCGCAGGACTCTGCCTTGAATTCTGACCTTGGCGTGTCTCCTAGCACGTACCCTGCCTCGTATCCTGGTTTGTCTGCCGGATTCCCGAAGTCTGCAGACCGCTGCCAAAGGTCCGAAACCAGATGACTACATCCTGATGCCTGGATCCTGTCAGTCCTTGCCAGTCTTTCGGAGTCCGATGCCTTCACGCCTGCCTTGGACCCTGGCGTGTCTCCTAGCACGCACCTTGTCTTGGACTCTGGCGTGCCCTAGCACGCATCCTTCCTAGGAACTCTGATGTGACCCCTAACACTTACCCTGCCCTGGACCCTGGTATGTTTTCTAGCACGTGTTATGTCTGGAACATTTGGCGTGCCCTTGCACGCGCCTTGCCGTGCTTCACTGTTTGTGCCCTGCACCTGATTCTCTGTTTATGCCTTGCACCTGATTAAAGTGTGAAACCACGTTTGTTGAAGAAACCCTGTGACCTCGCTTTATGTTTCGTATCCTGTTCGTCCTGTTGCTAGAGACTCAATAGTGTCTTCCTGAGCTGGTCGTCTGGTCCAGCTGCCGTGGTGGCTCACCCCCTTGGTCTTGCACTCTGACACTCCCTGTACAGGGGGTGGGTTGTCACTAGGTCAGCTCGCCCTAGGTGGGTGGGTGCCACGGCCCAGAGGGTCCACTCTGGGAAGAAAAACGACTCAGCGTAAGCTGACGCTCGTCACAGATTTATTATTACTTTTGTCAGATTCAAGTTATTTCTGTGACCATTGTGGGTTTTTCTGTCTTTAAACGAGGGTACCAACAATTTTGACAATGCGTGTATGTATGTATATATATATATTCTAACTTGTTACGCTGTGATTTCACTCTACGCAGTTGATGAAATATCCGGTTTTCAAGGACATGGGTGTAAAAATTGGACTGTGCTCGCATGGTCGGAGAGCTGTGCGATTTTTTTTTTTTCATCACACCCATAGACAGGCATTGGCGAGTCTCGTCTGAAATATGAGAATAATCGCACCATGGTGGTTTTTTTTTTTCTCAGCCCGTTCTGAACTGAGAAAAAGTAAATCACAGATGAGCAGGGACTCATAGATTAACATTGGTCAGAGTGCAATCCGATTTTTTAGCAGATAGCACTCGTTTGTTTTTCTCGCAGATGAGTACGAGTCCTTATTCTAACATATATTTGTTCTCACCTTTCTCAGAAATCTCTTCAAAATCTAAATTTTTTACTTGAAAGAAATGAATCCGTATCACCTGCGTCTCTAATCTTTATGGAGACAGTGAGGGACAGCGAGATGGAAGGGGATCGTTGTCTATCAGCAACAGGAGAGCAGGAAAATGCTTCATATATTACAAATAATCCAGCTATAAGAATTATGGGGCAACACATGAAAAATGAAAACTTCTTGACCAGAGAGGAGCTTTCCATGGAGAATTCACCATTGTCTAACGCTAGTCTGCAACTTGAAGGAGTTAATATTTTTGGGGACGCAACCATCTCTTTTTCTACAACAAATATTGCCGAGGAACATCCAGTTTTCTGTGTCATGTCCAATATGACGATGGGAGTCCAATGTCCATCGGATAATGCGTTCAGAAGAGAAGACACGAAAGGAACTTCATATCTACTCAACAGAAATAAAAAATGTACAATTGATTTCAGTTCTGTGTCAATAGCAAATCCTGGGGACCTCTGGGCATGTTCTAGAACAGCAGAACAAAAGGAACCGCAAATAACTAAAGACCCTACAGACTTGTTGCAATTTAGACATTTTTCTGATGTACTAATTTTGGATGAACCCCAAATGTCCAACCTTGAAAATGAGACTGAGGTAGAAGATATGCCATGTAAAGATCACGAACAAGTTTCTTCTGATTATATTAAGAGATGATCTCCTATGCTTCTGGATAAAATTCAAGTTCCACAGCTCCACTGATGCGTCTTTTGAACATGAACCAGTTCAAGTGGAATTCAAGTTTTTTTTCGATCTCTTCCTAATATGTTCTTAGGGAAGCTGGACCAGAAGGCTTGTAGTGATTAGCTGTGGTCTAACAATCATGGTAGTAAGCAAATAAGCCGTTATGGAGGTCAGTAGTTGTGGAGTCACAAATTCTACTTAAAGGAATAGAGAAAAAATAATTCTAGTTTTCAAAAGCATTAGGTTCTCAGCTCAGGTACGAGGTTTTCTTTTGAGAACTTCTTCATTGTTGTGATTTTTTCCTTTTTATAAAATGTGTTTTTATCGAAACAAATGAAAATAACATAGTAACATAGTTTTGAAGGCTGAAGGAAGACCTTATGTCCATCTAGTTCAGCCTATTTTTAGTGCAGCTGTTCTGCATTGTTGATCCTGGGGAAGGCAAAAAACCCACAGAGTAGAAGCCAATTTTCTCCATAGGGAAAAAAATTCCTTCCCCTAAGCTGGGTCAACCATCTACCTATAATATTCTGTTATTCGTAACCTTCTATACTGTTACTCACAAGAAAAGCATCCATTCCTTTCTTAAATTCATTCAGTGAGTTGGCCATCACCACTTCCTCAGGAAGAGAATTCCAGAGCCTCACTGCTCTCACCGTGAAGAACCCTCTTCTATGCTGGTGCAGAAATTGTCTTTCCTCCAAATGAAGAGAATGCCCCTTGTTCTTGTCACAGTCCTTGGTACAAACAGTTCATTGGAGAGATCTCTGTATTGCCCTCTGATATATTTGTACATATATATTAAGTCTCCCCTAAGTCTTCTCTTTTCTAGAGTAAATAGACCTAATTTTGATAACCTTTCTGGGTATTGTAGTGAACCAACTTCTTTTATCATTTTAGCAGCCCGCCTTTGAACCCTTTCAAGTTCAGTAATGTCTTTCTTGAGCACCGGCGTCCAAAATTGCACACAATACTCCAAGTGTGGTATGACGAGTGATTTGTACAGAGGGAGAATTATGTTTTCATCTCGTGTCCCCACACCTCTTCTAATGCATCCCATGACCCTATTTGCTTTGGTGGCAGCTGCCTGACACTGGGCACTCCAATTCCAATGAGTCTGCCACCCGCATACAAAAAGGATTGATGCCACCAGAACCCCACTATTCCGTCCAGGACTCAGATATTCATTATGGGAGATATTATCTGGATACTTTTTGTTATGCCACACGATATGCCATATGTCATGCTTTGTCTTCCGTATACCAGCAGCTTCGTATTGCTGGTTGGTAGTATTTCAATTTATTTTAGTTCAATGCTTTTTAATATTATTTAATTAATGCCTTTTATAAGGGGTGCGCTGTGATAGATGCGCAACGAATGTGATGGCATACATCGCATGACTGGTATCACCATTTCTGCTTATATGGGAGATATCTGGATATCAAGAAATGTCAATGTAGGGTGTTATCAAGCACCTGTGATGGAGTCTTAGACACCACTTATTAAGAACAAGTGTTCTGTGCTGTGTCCTTAAAGTAAATTTACTAAGTTGCTAGTTACATGGGTCAAAGGGTGGCCTGGGGTCAGAACCATTAAGTGTTTTCTGTTTATAGTAAAGGTCCAACACATGCAGATACTGCAGGCCGGCTGGAAGAGATCCGTACAGCGGAAACAGAAATGCTAGCACCACATCTAGTTAGCAAGTGGGTGTGAGTAGCACTTGCTGTTAAATTGAGATACCCCGTAGCTTAGTGAGGGACTCCAAGCTAAGCTGAAACAGCTTCTAAAAGTGCAGCCCTACTACATGAGAGGCTTATTCCTGTGAGTGAGGAAAGCATTTGTTGTTGTTGACTCCAGAGGGATTCCGAAGGCTAACACCTGCATGTGAAGACTGACACACCAGGAATACTGTATGCATGAGTATGAGTGACTGATATGTGATAGCTATAAGTAGGCTGCAAGAGTGCATGACCTGGCGAACAAGAAGTGATTGATCAAGAGAGGGGCTGTGACCAGTGCAGCGTGTGCTGCATTCAGAGTAACATCAAAACTGCAGAGGCGATTGTGGTGGTCCAGCGGACACAGACTGCTTACATGGCTGCTGGAACATACAGTTGTGCTCAAAAGTTTACATACCCCGGCAGATTTTTTGTTTTCTTGGCCTTTTTTTTCAGAGAATATCAATGATAACACCAAATAGTGGTTGGGTGAAGCCATTTATTGTCAAACTACTGTGTTTTCTCTTTTTTAATTATAATGATAACCCAAAACATCCAAATGATCCCTGATCAAAAGTTCACACACCCTGGTGATTTTGGCTGATAACATGCACAGAAGTTGACACAAATGGGTTTGAATGGCTACTAAAGGTAACATCCTCAGCTGTGACCTGTCTGCATGACAAGCAGCCTGGAAATGCGCCTGTTTAGTGTTTAGGCCTGTGGGTGACTGGGAACTCTCTTTTTTGTTGCAAGGCCTGTGGCATGAACAGCTGAACGCTGTGCTGGAACTCCGCTCATCCCTATTCCTGACCAAGCTGCTCCCTTTCCTCCCTCTGCCATAGACTTTTGCAGTGACCCATGACTTGTGCAGAGAAAATTTACCTCCTGTTTCTACAAAGAGCTCAGAGGGATTCAGCCAGTCTGTTTTAAATCATGTGATGTGATAGACCTAATGGAAAAAAAAAAGGAAAAAGTTTCAACCATAGAGTCTTGGTCTCCTCACCTGAAAATGGCAGTTAGGATTAGTACAATTTAATTAAATTAGTGATGTGTGTAAAGCAAATATTGGCCGACCAAGGTGTGAAATTGAACAATACCTGACCAGCTCAAGGGCCGACCAAGGTGTGAAAGTAAACTGCGTCCTACAAACTCAATGCTCTACTCATGTCTTAGGTAACCTATTCCTGACCAACTCATCTCCCTCCGCTGATACATTTGTAAATGCGTTTTTTTTCATGAACGCATGTGAACATTTTTTTTTTTTTTATTCAGAATAGTCATTATTTTTTTCCAGACATAAAAATCTTTTTTTCACTAAATAATTTAATCAAATTTCCCTTTTTTTTTTCACCAAAATGGCATTACGGTTTCACCCAGGTCTTGTGTTGGTGGCCTAACACTTAGCATTGCTCATGTTTGTGTGGTGGAAGCAAAGCGAAACTTTGAGATCCTAAAAAAAAACTGCAAAAAAATGCAGAAAACCTGTGTTTTTAAGCAGCTTCTTTACTGCCAAGAGAACAGGTTTTGGCTGCAGAAAAATACCGCAACGTGTGAACACGGTCTAAGGCTTTGTCCATACATAGCGTATTTGGGGCAGAAAAACGCACGGGCAAAAACGGGGATTATCGGTGCAGCTTTCTCCCAACTCAAGAACTGAAATGCCGGAGACAGAAATCTGCACCAAATGTGCAAGGACTTTTTTTCACCCACTGAAAGTAATTTTTTTTTTTGTCACAAAACCCTTATGAAATTCAATATGAGTTTTCTTTTGTCATTGAACTTTATCCAGCGTGCACAAGAGACAAGTGTAGTATGGCAACGCAGGAAAACAAGAAAAATCGCCGCGTGTGAACACGGCCTTAATGTTTTAATCATCCCCATTTTTGCAATTAAAAAAAAAAATTTATTTGAAGTCGCCGGGCCCCAAAAAAAGTCCGATATGAAAAAATATACATTATTTAGTGATTAGAAAAAAAAACAAAAAAAAAAAAAAGACCACCTCTGCAAAAATAAAAAATGCAATAAAAAGTGACCAAAGTGTAGGAAAGAGAAAAAAAAATCGTGCAAAAAGTGAGTGCCAGGAAAGGGTTAATGAACACTCTGCAATAACCCGATGACGAAATCTCCCCATGTTCCCTCAGAAAATGATGTGAACGTTGAACATAAGGGGTTAAAATGGGCAACATGCGATGGATAGAGGATACACATAGAAAAGCCCCATGAGCCCTGAGACCCCCGGACACAGACCCCCGGGCTCTGCTGCGGCGCGTCCGGCACCGGGACCTCAGCGGGAATCCGCCAGACATCACTAGAGAGGCCGAGCGCAGATGGAGTCGATGAAGTGAGGGCGGAAGCCGGGCGGCGTTGATGACGCACAGAAAGGGTTACGCATGGAGCAATCGATCGCCGTTAACGTGTCTTCAGCGTGAGTGAGTTGCCGGTGTCGGCAAGAACCGTGAAGGAAGCGGAGGATGGGGGGAAAGAATAAGCAGAGGACGAAGGGAAACGTCCGGGTGAGTGATGGAGAGAGTCTCCGGGGAAGTGTGGCGGGTACGGCACCGATTGTGGGCTCTGTCAGCAGGTCCGGGCCTGGCAGCGTTAGCAGCAGGGGATGCTGGGACTTGTAGTGTGGAGCCGTGGCCAGAATGTGAGGCAGAGTATGGGGAATGTGTGTGGTGGGCACTGCTGGGTGACGGCTGCCCCCTCCGTGGGCCTCACATAGAGGGGGTGACAGGAACCACTTCAGAAAAGCTCCCCCAACTCTAATCTGACACCAGGTGCATATGGGTCTGCCCACAGGACTCCTCTTGTGTCGGCACCGCCTACTGGACGCTTCACGTGTCGGCACCGCCTACTGGACGCTTCACGTGTCGGCACCGCCTACTGGACGCTTCACGTGTCGGCACCGCCTCCTGGACGCTTCACGTGTCGGCACCGCCTACTGGACGCTTCACGTGTCGGCACCGCCTCCTGGACGCTTCACGTGTCGGCACCGCCTCCTGGACGCTTCACGTGTCGGCACCGCCTCCTGGACGCTTCACGTGTCGGCACCGCCTCCTGGACGCTTCACGTGTCGGCACCGCCTCCTGGACGCTTCACGTGTCGGCACCGCCTCCTGGACGCTTCACGTGTCGGCACCGCCTCCTGGACGCTTCACGTGTCGGCACCGCCTCCTGGACGCTTCACGTGTCGGCACCGCCTCCTGGACGCTTCACGTGTCGGCACCGCCTCCTGGACGCTTCACGTGTCGGCACCGCCTCCTGGACGCTTCACGTGTCGGCACCGCCTCCTGGCCTCCTCATGTGTCGGCACCGCCTCCCGGACTCATTTTGTTTAGGCACCTCCTCCTGGACACCTGCAGACAGCTGAAAACATGGAGGCTGTGTGACAGAACGTACACACTACATGGAGAGAAGTATGTGCCCCCCATATCCCACCCTACAATAGCCCTCGTCACCTCCATCCCACATCCGCAGTCATTAATATGGAGTCGCCCTCTGCAGATGTAACAACTTCTGCTCTTCCGGGAAGGATTTCTATAAGATTTTAGAGGGGTCTGTTTTTGCCCCATCGTCCAGAAGAGCATTTGTGAGGTCAGATACTGATGTTGGGGCGAGGCCGGGCTCATAATCTCCGATCTAGTCCGTCCCATGGCGTTGTATGGGGCTGAGGTCCGGGTGAGGCCACCGGTCATGTTCTTCCCACCAGCCAGTGTCTGTGTGGTCCTCGCTGGTGTCACAGAGTTGTCCGTGCTGATCGGCGCTTTCTCATCCTGCGCCACTTCTCTCTTTTCTTACGATAGATTGTCTCGCCCATACACATGATATACAATCTCCAGAGGTTTCCCTAAAGTACAAGTGTTCCTGAACCTTTTCCCACAGAAATGTCAGTCTGATGTCCTCCTGCTTCCCTGTAATACCAGAGGGGGTCTGCAGTCAGCCGAGCGCTGTGACTCTTCTCCCTCTGCTCCACAGTACTCTGTGACATTATGGGGTCTCCAGGTTTCAATAATATCACTCAAACCTTTAAATGGCTGCAAAGGTGTAGAAAAAAAAGCTCTGCTCTAGTATCTAGAGACAAAACGGAAGCCGACACTGTTCAGCCTGTGTGTTCTAACTTGTCCTAAAGCTGAACTTTAGACTCCGCAATCAAGCCTGCAGGTACCGGGTGCAAATGTGTGCATGAGGAGATAAAGTCATGGCGCTCGCTGCTCCGGTAACATCCAATGTCTTCAGAAAAACATGGTTACAACATGTGCGGGGCGACGCTCTCCTGTGCTTCTACTAAGTATCTTCTCAAACACTGATGTGGCTGCCTCTATCCCCATCATGTAATGTGACGAGTCCCTGCTACTATACTCACCTGATTTCTGATAGTCCAAATTACTCTTTGGAATAAAATGCTAGATCACAAATAAAGGGAATCTGTGAGTAAAATAACCCCCCCCCCCCCCCACTTAAACCAGACCTATAGGCACGCAGCTCTGCGAAATATAATCCCTCGCCACCTTTTTTTATCTTCTGTTGCTGCATTCATGAGTATTTAGTGCTTTATTCCCATGCAAATTAGATGTTAAGTGCTCTAGGCGTGACAGAGCACTTCCCGAGCCTCTCCCTCCTGAGGTGGGTTCCCTCCTCTTTAGCTTTCTTGATACCTCACTGTCTGATTTACTTTCCTGACATCAATCAGGCAGTGAGCTGCCAGTCAAGGTAAAGGTGCTGGGCAGGGGAACAGCCTCGTCCGGAGGCAGCAGCTTGGGAAGTGCTCTGTTATGACCAGAGCACTTAATGTCTAATCTGCATATAAATAAAAACCGGTAGGACAGCTACACTGTGGTGGGCATTGCTTCCAACCTATCAGTTCTCTAATTATACTTTTACTGTTGTTTTTACCATGCATTGTCGTGGTTTTGCACTGCAGTTTTTGGCTGCACTTTTACATTTACGAGTTATAGAAAAAAAGTTTGAGGGCACCCCAGGATATTTAAAGGGGATCTATGACAACACACAATATGAAATGTCAATAGAAGAGAAAAGCAGTGTGTATAAAAGTCATGATCACCCAAAGTTATACTCAGTCAAAGCAATCAGTATAAAATTATAGATTTTTATTATACAAAAGCAAACAAATCTGAACACACAAAGGTTAAGACCAATTAAAAAGGCCTAAAAAAGGCCAAAAATCGAACCACCCAGAGTCCATGTTAAGACCCTTATAAACACATATACACCAAGCTGGCAGTTATTAATGATCAAAAAGTTTTTTTCATATCACATGAATGCAGGTAGAAAACCCAAGAAATAATGTCACAATACATATACAACCATCTTTCATTTGGCAACCAATATACATATAAATGTGTACAAACAGCAAAAAGCCCAATAAATGAAGTGATGAGTAATCTGTTATCTCCCAATAATGTACAAGAAATACATGAGAGGCAAATGGGCAATCCTGGATTAGCAACCTAAGGTCTGCTGTAACCTATATTTGGATAAACATCCAGTGAGATCAAAATGTAACTTAATCTCCTAAAAAAATATATACTGGAAGGTATGTAATAATAGTATGTGACCATGTGCTGAAATATGGCAAACAAAAGAAAAAGAGAACTGTATGAAGTCAAAAAATGACCTGGGAGAAAAAAAGAAATATGTCAGAGAAACCTCTGGTTAAGCACAAAGAGTGAGGCTGAAAATCAGCAATCAAAAACATGATGATACTACCTCACAATGAAGGTGGTCAATGGGTTAAACCTGCAGCCAGCATGTAGGTGTAATGTGGGGACAACCCCACGCGTATCGCCACTAGAAAGCGTGGCTTCCTCAGGGGAAAGTGGACTGATATCCAGATAGCACGCTTATAAATATAAGAAATAATAAGGCATGATTGCTTACACTTGTCAGCCGAGCACCCGAGAGAACGGCGTCCGGAAGTAGCAGCCGCGCATGCGCGGCTACATAACAACAAGACGCCGCCACGGGTGCCTCCATGGAGACGGCAGGAAACGGGCAAATAACCGCGCATGCGCAGTAGCAAATGTAGTGGGGGAGAAATGGATCCATCATGAAGCCAGAAGAAAGTGACACATGCGCAGTAGATAAAGCGTTGTAAACATAACCATCACAAAGAACTGCATAATAAATAAAGGCACAAGGTTATTATATATATTCTATAAATCCAGCATAAATAATATTTAATGAAAAAATCTAAAAAATATTAAACCAAAATATATATATATCGCTCTCAATACAATCAGAGCAATAAAAAATAATAAATAATACATAAATCTCTACAGGGCCCTATAAATTATAACCTACATAACAGCACCAATGCCTTGAAAGGGACTTCTTCCTCCTTTTCCCCATCAAATATTTTAAAGAAAAATATGTAGCTACCAAAGAATAATAGAACTAAGGGCTATAGTTTTCAATTTTTATTTCTTATAGAAATCGGTGAATAGTAACTCCTCATTAAGCCCCTTAGGGGCTAAGCTATCCAGTTTAAAAATCCACCTCGATTCCCTTCTTAATAGCTCATCAGTGCACATTCCACCTCTAATTGTGCTTTCAACCTTCTCAACAACGATAACCCGTAGATATCCAGGGATACCATTATGAAATGTAAGAAAATGATTAGCCACAGATGTAATAGGTTTACCCGAAGCTTTATCCTTTTTCGCACAAGTTATACTGGAGACATGATGCTGTATACGTCGGCGCAGTTCCTGGCCCGTTTGCCCTACGTAAACCTTTGGACAACTACAAACAAGGATATAAACAACATTTTTTGTGCGACAGTTAGCATAACAGTATGTTTTAATCAAATTAGCCGAAGCTGAGAGAACAATATTGTCACTAGCCACCATATAAGGACACACAGTACAACCTCCACAGGGATAAGTACCAGTGAGTCTGAAACCCCTTCCCAAAGACTGGGTTGGGCGCCTGAAATGACTTGAGCATAGAATGTCCTTGAAATTCCTTGCACGTTTGGCAATGAGTCTAGGTCGTTCACCTACAAAAGGTAACACCCTAGGCTCACTCAATAGGATATTCCAATTCCTGGACAGAATATCCTGCACTTCTGTCCAGTGATTAATATATGGTGTAATAATGTTCGTAGTGGAAAATTCCTTCTTGGGTCTTGACCGTAGCAATTCACTACGTTCCTTCTTCTCTATAGCCTGAAATGCTTGTGAGATAACATGCTTGGGATAACACCTCTCTTTAAAGCGCGATGTCAGAGATCTCGCCTCCATGCGGAAAGACTCAGGTTCACTGCAGTTTCGTTTAATACGATGAAATTGTCCTCGTGATATCCCATTACGGACATGAGGTGGATGAAAACTTCCGTAATGAAGTAAGCTATTAGAGGCAGTTGTTTTTCGAAAAAGCGATGTGCAGACATTACCCTCCTTCTTCGTAATCCGTAAGTCCAAGAAGTCAACGGTCTCCATCGAGATACTAGAGGTAAGAGAAATATTCCATATATTATGATTTAAATTCTCAATAAATGTCTCTCAGTCTACACGGGATCCAGACCAGAAAAAGAGCACATCATCGATGTAGCGATACCATCGTGTAACATGCTTCTGAAATGAAGCCAAAGAACGTACATACGTCTCCTCCCACCAACCTAAAAATAGGTTGGCGTAAGATGGCGCCCACCTGGCACCCATGGCAGTGCCAGAGATTTGTTTATAAAAGGTACGATCAAAAACAAAATAATGATTCTCCAGCACAAATTTCAGAAGATCAAGAACGAAAGAGTCATGTTGTCGGTCACCTGTAGTTTTTGAGTCCAGAAAGAAAGATACAGCCTGTAGGCCCAATGAGTGCTCAATACTAGTGTAGAGAGATTCTACGTCCATGGTTACCATTAAGGTGTCTTCCTGGATTATAAAATCATCCAATTGGTTAACCAAATAAGATGAATCCCTAACATGGACTCTGGGTGGTTCGATTTTTGGCCTTTTTTAGGCCTTTTTAATTGGTCTTAACCTTTGTGTGTTCAGATTTGTGTGCTTTTGTATAATAAAAATCTATAATTTTATACTGATTGCTTTGACTGAGTATAACTTTGGGTGATCATGACTTTTATACACACTGCTTTTCTCTTCTATTTACATTTACGAGTCAAGCAAGTTGAAAAAGTCACTCAGACCATAGATGACGCGCTGCCAGAAATTCAGCTTACCATAAAGGCATCATGTCTTTACTCAGCAGCTTGTAGATTCAGCCATACATTACCTTTGTGTTTTGTTTTGCAGCCGTCAAGCAGTGGTCAGGCCGCAGAGCTTCTCGCTAAGGAAAGTGGCACAGTCCCTGGTTTTATTGGGTTTGGCACAGCGCCGAGCGACCTGGGTTATGTCCCTGCTGTGCAGGGGGCAGAAGAGATTGACAATCTTGTTGACGCAGATTTCCGAATGGTCCTGCGAAAGCTTTCCAAACGGGATGTCACCACGAAGCTTAAAGTAAGGACGTGCATGCGATCCTCGCCACTTTTATTCCACATCTTTTTATTTCTCCCATTATTCACATTCCTTCAGGACCCCTTAATGTCTTACCCTTTCCTACTCTAGCCCTTAGGCCGGGATCACACATGCGAAAAACACGGCCGAGTCTCACATGTTAATACCCGGCACTGCCGCCGGCACTCGGATCGGAGCGTACGGCCGCATAGCAATACATGGAGCCGCACCCTCCGTTCCCGAGTGCTGGCAGCAGTGCCGGGTATTAACATGCGAGGCTCGGCTGTGTTTTTCGCATGTGTGATCCCGACCTTATACTTGCTTTTCTCCAACAAGTGTAGCAATTACTTTTTTTTTTTTTTTTCTGACTGTAGCCATCGGCATAGCTAGGTTCAGTAACAATAAGGAGATAACTTTATTCTGTATCCTCACCAGCTAATATTCTCTTTCATTCCCTTTCCCTTGCCCCTACCCGTCGCTTTTTGCTTCACTGGCCCCTGCCCGTCGCTTTTTGGAGCCCCGGCCCCTGCCTGTCACTGTTTGGCGCCCCTGCCCATCACTTCCCTACTTTCAACCAGTTGCTTTCCATCTCCGCACCATGCTGGTGATGGAGGGGATGAGATCCCATCCATTCAGTCACCTGGCTGCTGTGACAGCTGTACAGAGATTTGGGTGAGTATTGCCTCCGGTCAGTGACTTTGCTATCGGTACTTATGCCATGCGTCCTATGATGCATTATTTACTACGAATCGCTGTGATTTTTGCTCTTTTTGGCTGCACAACTTAAATGGTTCAAGTCGAAAGAAGCCTCTGCATGTAGATGCGTGCAGCCGAAAACTCCCAAATTCTGCTTTCTATAGGTACCAGCCTATGGAGTCTTCCTTGCACTCATGGCTTATCTTGTATTGCCATGATAGGTCAGAAAAAAGATCAGCTAAGATATTCACTGTCCCCTTCATTGCCCACCATGTGCCCATCTATTTTTTTTTCTGAAACCCATTTGCCCTTGTATTAGTAATACAATTAGTGCCTGTCTGTTCTCCCAAGTACTTGCACTCATTATGCTTTTATTTTCACACCACGTTATTAGTATGGCATTAGTAGCATCAGTAGCAATAAGGAGATGGGATTAGCCGGTATCTTCAGCATCACTTTATCCTTCCCTTCCAACGTGCGCTGCATTTCCTAGAGACTCAGTGAACCTATACATGAGGTGTGAACAAGGACGTGTGCGATTATTAGTAAGATTTATGGTATGTGTGGTGGATAATCTGCGCTTCATTGTTGCAGGCAATGCAAGAATTTGGAGCAATGTGCAAGGAGAGGGAGGTGGAGGTCGTCAGAGGAGTCCTTCCATATTGGCCCCGGAACTACTGTAAGATCTCCTTGGTACGTAGTATCGTGTGTAGTCAGAAGCCGCCGCAATATTCTCATCTCTGTGTTATAACGTGAATGCAAAAACAAAATACTTTGATGTTAGAATTTCTTTATCGCTTCATTGAGGGACACAGATAACCATTGGGTGTGTGCTGCAGTCGCCAGGAGGCTGACACTATGCAGAAAAAAGGAAAAAATAGCTCCTCCTCAGCAATATACACCCATTGACAGGCACCAAGTACCCCAATTTAAGCTTAGTGTCTGTAGGAGGCGGAACTGGATCTGATACCAAATCTGCATTTTGCTTTTCCGGTTTACTGGGTGTTTTTATTAATCTTTTCTCCTTGTATTTCAGGTTCTTCTTCCTTAGGGTAATGGTGTAATTTTTCACCCTGTTTTCCCTTACCTGTGTGACAGAGAGGTCTCGCTGGGTCAGAGACTCCCTCCTCTGTCCTGCTCAGACCTGGCCACACCACCTGTTTCGTGCGCGTCTTCTCGGCGCGCTTTTGCTCCTATCACGGAGCACACTCAGCCAGTTGGAGGGGCACTTTCTGTTTCTCACCTGCCGGCATTTCAGTCACGCCCGCTGCACTGGGTCGTGCTTGCTGTGACACAGCACAGTCGATGCTATGTCGGAACCTGTGCCTCAGCACATTGTAATCCTGCCTGAGACTCTGCATCTTATCTGCGGACATTTTCCACAGGGGGACACAGCCAGCCTCACAGTCATTCGCTGACATCGGGTAGTGTCTCTCTCTCGATCTCTCTGATACAGACCAGGTCTCAAAAATTCAGGATACGGTCAATAACCTTATCTTGGCAATTACCCAAACTTTTAACCTAAAGGAGGACGAGGCACCTGCTCAGGAGCACTCCGTTTTCTTCAAACGGGTAAAATGTCCTTTCCAGAATTTTCCCAATAGCAGAGAATTTGATGTGATTATGTCTAAAAACTGGGAACACCCTGAAAAGCGCTTCACAGGAAGGAAGCAGCTAGACATCCTTTAGTCCAAACCTCATTCGCAGATGGGCAGGGACCTCTAATGTGGGCCCGCCAGTTTCTCTTCTGTCTTCTAAGACAGTCTTGTCTCTACCGGACGGTGCATCTCTTTAAGGACTCTACCATTGGGCAGATTGAATTCTTGGCTAATTCAGCCTTTGAAACAGCTGGCACCTCCCTCTGCCCCTTTTTTGCCTCCACCTGGGTGGCAAAGTCCTGGTCTGCCTGGGCAAGAATGCGTCGTCAGGGTATCCTAGCGGCAGCTCCTCCGGATGAGATGGCAGATTTGGCAGACCAGATTGCCTTTGGTGGCAAATATCTTCTGACCGCCTCCTTGCATGCGGACGGTTGTTCCACCAGGGTTAACAGCTACATCATTGCTATACGCTGCCTTCTCTGGTTGAAAGTGTGGAATGCAGATCCACCATTAAAAAAGTCCCTCACTAACTTAGCCTTTCAAGGCTCTAGGCTTTTCGGGTCCAAATTGGATCAGATAATTTCGGATGCTTCCGGCGGGAAAATGCCTCTCTTCCCCAGTCCAGGCCAAAATGTCCTCTCAGTAGCTAAAGGTCGCTTCAATTTTGCTCCTTTCGGTCCTTCTCTTCTTCAGGGACTCCCTCCCAGCAGGACCACTCTTCTGCCCAAGTGGAAAAGAAGAAGCTGTCCTTTGATTGCCAGTGAGGAGCTGGTTTAAAGGGTCGCTCTTCCCGCACCAACAGGTTCTCCTCAGCGTGATGGGTCACCCCCACCTGGGGATCTCTCCAGGGTGGGAAGCCGCCTTCTTTTCTTCTGTGGTACATGGTTGTCGGTGGGCGACGATGCCTGGGTCAGAGAGATAGTGACTTCCAGTTACAAAATTGACTTTTTTTAGCCCCCAGGAAGACGTTTCTTTCTGTCACGCCCTCCAAGACTCCTGTCTCAGGCCCCAGGGATTCTTCAGGCCGTCTGTTCCATACTACGCACAGGAGTAATCGTACCCGTTCCCCGGAACAAATGATTTTCAGGGTTCTACTCCAATCTTTCCGTAGTCCCAAAGAAAGATGTATCGCTCTGTCCGATTTTGGACCTCAAACGACTGAACCGTCACATTCGGATCCGTCATTTCTGGAGTTCTTGCGTTCGGATTTCGCCTCCATGGAACCAGGAGAATTTCTTTACTCTGTAGACATTCAGGATGCTTATCTTCACATTGCTGTTTGTGTTCAGCATCAGATATTCCTGCGGTTTGCGAACCAGGAGGACCACTATCAGTTCACGACTCTTCCCTTTGGCCTGGCCTCTGCCCCCCCAGAGTATTCACGAAGGTCATGGCAGCAGTCATGGCCATCTTTTACTTCACGGGGATTCTCATAATCCTTTCCTTGGACCATCTTCTGATCAAGGGGCCATCCTGCCGAGACTGCGAGTCTTCAGATCACCTTAGACACTCTGCTGCGTCTCAGCTGGATTGTCAACAGAGAGAAGTCCTCCCTGACCCCAGCACAGCACCTGTTGTTTCTGGGCATGAGGTTCAACACGGCTCAAGCCCGTGTCTTCCTTCCACAGGATAAGTTTTTCTCCTTCTACTTGGGAATCTGCATGACAGTTCTGGGGAAGACGATTGCTGTCATAGAAGCCGTGCCTTTTGCCCAGTTCCATACCCGTCCTCTTCAGCTGGCCTTTTTGTCTGCTTGGGACAAGAGGACTGTCTCCTGGACCGGCCCGTGCTTCTGCCTACCAAGATGAGTCAATCCCTGATCTGGTGGACGCTATCTGCCTTAGTCCTTCGCTGGAAGTCCTTCCTTCCTCTCCAGTGACGTGTCATCACCACTAACGGCAGTCTCATCGTTTGGGGAGAGATCTTTCTTCACCACACAGCGCAGAGTCACTGGAACGCCGAACAAGCTGCTCTCCCCATCAATCTTCTGGAGATCAGGGCAATTTTCCTTGCCCTTCGCCACTGGCAGACCCTTTTCGCAGGCCAGGCGGTCCGTATACAATCGGACAATGACACAACTGTGGCGTATATAAACCATCAAGGCGGAACTTGCAGAAAACAGGTTATGGCAGAGGTAACAAGGATTCGCGATGGGAAGAGCGTCACGTTCCCACCACGTCAGCCGTACGCATTCCGGGGGTGTAAAATTGGGCAGCCAATTTTCAAGAGTCGTCAGGGTCTCGCATCGGGCAATTGGTCTCTCAGTCCCTCCGTTTTCAACCTGATATGCCAGAGATGGGGCACATCAGATGTCGACCTGATGGCGTCTCGGATGAACCACAAGGTTCCTCAGTTTGTAGCCAGGTCCTGGGATCTGCTAGCCATCAGTTGCGATGTCTTAGTGACCCCGTGGCCCCAATTCCAGCTGCGTTATCTTTTTCCGCCTCTCCCCTTGATTATCAGAGTTGTGAAAAAGATAAAAGCAGAAGGAATTCCTGTAACCCTGGTATCTCCAGACTGGCCATGGAGGGCCTGGTACGCGGAGCTGCTGAATATGCTCATGGACGCTCCCTGGAGGCTTCCAGACCATCCAAATCGTCTCTCACAAGGCCCCCTCTTCCACCAGAGTTCACAGTCTCTGAGTTTAATGGCATGGCTGTTGAGACTGCAGTTCTCAGGGAGGCTGTTTTTTCCCATCAGGTAATTCAGACCATGATTAGGGCAAGAAAACCAGCATTCTCGTGTATCCACCTCAGATACTGCAAGGCTTTCTATCAGTGGAGTGAGGACAACAATTTGGTCTCTATGTCCTTTTCCCTTCCTTCCATCCTAGGTTTTTCTTCAAACGGGCCTTGACTCTGGTCTATCACGCAGTACCCTTAAAGGGCAAGTTTCCGCTCTTTCAATTCTTTTCCAACAAAATCTGGCTTTTCGTTCTCAGATAAAGACTTCTCTTCAAGGAGTCACGCACCTGGCACCTCCTTATCATTCTCCAATAAATCCATGGGACCTTAACATTGTTGATTCTTCATCAGGACAAGGTAGTCCTCAGACCCGTTCCTTCCTTCTTGCCTAAGGTGGTCTCTTAATTTCAGATTAATGAAGACATTGTCCTTCCTTCTCTATGTCCCTATCCAGTCCATCCCCTGGATAAGTCCCTCCACAAGATGGATCTGATCAGAGCTGTCTGAGTATACTTCTCAAGCACTACTTCCTTTTGCCTCTGATGCCCTGTTTGTCATCTCTGAATGTCGTCGTAAGGGGCTCTCAGCTTCCAAGTCCACTATTGCCTGTTGGATTCGTTTGGCAATATTGAAGGCATACCGTGTTCAGGACAAACAGCTTCCTCCGGGGGTAAAGGCTCACTCCACCCGGGCGGTGGGGGCTTCCTGGGCAGTTCGTCACCAGGCTTCTGCTTTGCAGATTTGTAAAGCCGTTACCTGGTCATCTTTGCACACCTTCGCGAGGTTTTACAGAATTCATACTCATGCCTCGTATGATGCAGGCTTGGGAAGGAAGGTGCTGCTGGCGGCGGTTATTCACCGGCCGACCTAAGTCCGCTATCTTTGCGTTCTTTCTGTTTCTCACCCTTTGGACTGCTTTGGGACGTACCATGGTTACCTGTGTCCCCCAATGAAGCGATAAAGAAAGAAAGATTTTTGATAATCGCCGTAAACTTTCTTGGAGCCTTCATTGGGGGACACACCACACTCCCTAACTGTTTGTACTGTTTTTGGGCCTACATCCTTTGTTGTTGGGTTGGTACATATGTTGAGCCTCTGGTTACTTCTCCTACTGCTTTAACACTGAGTTGCTTTGTGCCTGTCGGTGGCTGTATACTGCTGAGGAGGAGCTATTTTTCTGCCTAGTGTCAGCTTCCTACTGACAGCAGCATGCACCTATGGTTACCTGTGTCCCCCAATGAAGGCTGCAAGAAAGAAGTTTTATGGTGAGTACCAAAAAATCCCTCTTTTTCCTCTTATTTGTGTTTACTCTGTTAATCCTCCTGGAAACAAATAAATTGACCACTAGTTCTTCCCCGTTTACCATTTATCCAATTTGTAGAACTATACAAGATGTTCTATCCACTGATTTGGTCACTGTGGAACATGGCAAGGGCGAGGTCATCATGGCAGAGGCCAATTCCATATCCTTAAACAGCACATTTCACATTCTGTCTTTTTTTCATATCTTACCCCATGCAATGTTTTTGTAATCCCCCCCACAGATCCTGACAATGAAGGGGCCACAGATCTGCGTCCCAGTCAATGTTTTCCTCGACCTTTCAAGGCAGAGTTGTTCATGGAATGATTCTTTTCTTTGCAAAAATCAATGGATGCGGAACTAGCGCTACACCAGCTGCCTTGGTACCTTTATATTCGGGATCGATAGGGGTCCCAGAGATTTGATTATTTTTTTTAAAACAGATAAACAGGATTTTTGGGTTGCTTACCGTAAAATCTGTTTCTCGGAGCCTTCATTGGGGGACACAGAGACCATGGTGTATGCTGCTGCCACTAGGAGGCTGACACTATGCACAAAAAAAGGTTAGCTCCTCCTCCGCAGTGTACACCCCACCAACCGGCAGGGAATTCCTCAGTTAGTGAGAAAGCAGTAGGAGGAGTGACAGAATAGATTGAAAACAGAACAAACAACTCAACTGTAACCAATCAATCAAAGTAAGAACGGGAGTTGTAGAACATGGGAGGGTGCTGTGTCCCCCAAGGAAGGCTCCGAGAAACAGATTTTACGGTAAGCTACCCAAAAATCCTGTTTTCTCGTTCGCCTTATTGGGGGACACAGAGACCATGGGACGTCCCAAAGCAGTCCCTGGGGTGGGAAACAAACTTCCATCAGGCCAGTGGGCTCACCACCGCTGCCTGTAGAATCCTTCTACCTAGGCTGGCGTCCGCCGAAGCGTAGGTGTGGACCCTGTAGAATTTCACAAACGTGTGAACCGAAGACCAGGTTGCAGCTTTGCAAAGCTGTAGCACGGAGGCTCTGTGGCGTACCGCCCAGGAAGCACCCACTGCCCGGGTAGAGTGCGCTCTGATTCCCGGTGGGGCCACTTGATGCTTAACCCGGTAGGCCTCCAAAATTGCCGAACTGATCCAGCGAGCAATAGCTTTGGAAACCGGGTGACCTTTCCGCGCCCCATCTGGAATGACGAAAAGAGAGTCTGTCTTTCGCAAGGAAGACGTCCTAGACAGACTCTCATTGCCCTGACCAGATCCAGCTTGTTCAGGGACCGCTCCCGAGGGTGAGATGGACTCGGACAGAAGGACAGCAGAACAATATCCTCATTGAGGTGAAAGGAGGACACCACCTTCGGAAGAAAAGAGGGCGGAGGCCGCAGAACTACCTTGTCCTGGTGAAGTTCCAGGAAAGGAGAGCGGCAGGAAAGAGCCGCCAATTCCGACATGCGCCGGATGGAGGTGATGGCCACCAGAAAGGCTACCTTCCAGGAGAGAAGGGAAAGGGAGACTTCTCTGAGAGGTTCAAAGGGAGAACCTTGCAGAACCTCAAGAACCAGATTAAGATCCCATGGATCCACGGGCGCTCGATACGGAGGAGCCGTGTGAGCCATGCCCTGAAGAAAGGTTTTGACCTGAGGGCAGGAGGCCAAAGTCTTTGAAATAAAATGGACAGCGCCGAAACTTGACTCTTCAAGGAACTGAGAGCAAGCCCCGCATCCAGCCCTGCCTGAAGAAACGCCAGAACTGAAGGGAGCGAAAAACACATAGGCGCGATGTTATTGGCCTCACACCAAGTGAAATAGGCCTTCCAAGTACAGTAGTAAATTTTGGAAGATGATGGCTTCCTGGCTCGGATCATGGTATGAATTACTCGACCGGAGAATCCTGCTCGTTTCAAAACCTCGGTCTCAACAGCCACGCCGTTAAATTGAGCGGCCGAGAATTGGGGTGGCAAATCGGACCTTGAGACAGCAGATCTGCCCTGTCTGGAAGCTTCCAGGGGGCGTCCGCGAGAAGGTTGACAATGTCCGCGAACCAAGACCTTCTGGGCCAATTCGGGGCGATGAGAATGACTGAGATTCCTTCTGCTTTGATCTTCTTCAACAGCTTGGGAAGAAGAGGCAAGGGAGGAAACAGGTAGGTGAGCTTGAACTGTGACCAAGGAATGGCCAGAGCGTCGGCGCCCACTGCGAGAGGATCTCGAGCTCTGGATACAAACTGTGGGACCTTCCTGTTGAGGCGAGAAGCTAGCAGATCTACGTCCGGGGTTCCCCAACGACTGCAGAGCTGAAGAAATACCTCCGGATGTAGGGACCACTCTCCTGCCGTGAGACCCTCGCGGCTGAGAAAGTCGGCGGCCCAGTTGTCTACGCCAGGAATGTGTACCACGGAGATTGTCAGTACCGAAATCTCTGCCCACTGAAGGATCTTGGACACTTCTGCCAGGGCTGAGACACTCCGTGTCCCTCCTTGGCAGTTGACATATGCCACCACTGTGGCATTGTCTGTCTGAATCCGGACAGGCAGGCCCCTGAGGAGCCTCTACCAGTGAACGAGAGCCAGATGGATCGCTCGTATCTCTAGGACGTTGATCGGCAGAGCAGATTCTTGAGTCGACCAACGACCCTGAACAGTGTGATTGCGGAACACTGCACCCCAACCGAGGAGGCTGGCATCCGTTGTTACAATCTGCCAGTGAACGGGAAGAAAAGACCGCCCCAAGAGGATGAGAGGAGACGTCAACCACCAGTTGAGTGACCGCTTGATCCGGCATGAAAGACGAACAGGGCGATCCAGGGACAGAGGCGACCTTTTCCACCTCGACAGAATGTCGTGTTGGAGAGGTCTGGCATGAAATTGGGCAAAGGGAACTGCCTCTATCGCCGCCACCATCTTTCCCAGGACCCTCATAGCTGTTCGGAGGGACGGAAATCGTGTGGTCTGCAGCGATCGTACAGCCTTCTGCAGTGAGAGAATCTTCTCTTGTGGGAGAAAGACCCTTGACCGACGAGTGTCGAACAGTAGGCCCAGAAACACAAGACGTTGAGTAGGGACCAGACAGGACTTTTTCCTGTTGACGATCCACCCGAAATCGGAAAGAGTGTCCAGGACGATCGTCAAACTTAGGCGTGCCTGTTGGAAAGAGGAAGCTTTGATCAGAATATCGTTGAGGTACGGAAAAAGAACGAGACCTCTGATCCTCAACAAGGCCATCAACGCAGCCATGATCTTCGTGAAGACTCTGGAAGCGGTGGCGAGACCGAAGGGCAGCGCGACGAACTGGTAATGTTCCTGGCGAACCGCAAAACGCAGGAACTTATGATGTCCGGAGAATTTGGAAACATGTAGATAGGCATCTTGGATGTCTATTGAACACATGAATTCCTGCTCCTCCATGGAAGCGATTACCGAACGAACCGACTCCATCCGGAAGTGGCGAAGACGGACTCTCTTGTTGAGCAGCTTGAGATCCAAGATGTGTCGGACCGCCCCGTCTTTTTTCGGCACGACAAACAGGTTTGAATAAAACCCTGTAAACCGCTCAGATTCTGGCACGGGCACAATCACCCCGGAACTGAGGAGAGTGTCGATGGCCGTAAAGAACCCCGGGATCAAAGCTGGATCTTTTGGAGGACGGGATTCGAAGAAACGATCCCGTGGAAGAGAGACGAACTCCATCTTGTATCCTGACGATACAACCTCCCTGACCCAAGCGTCCTCTACTGAGGCCAGCCAGGCGTCCTTGAAGAACAGGAGTCGACCTCCCAATTGGAAGGGACCCTGGGGAGTCCGAGGATAGTCATGCTGATGTGGGCCGTCCAGATCCGGATCTGGATGGTCTGCCCTGCGAAGAGTGGGAGCGCCAGGAGGGAGTGGGTCTGAAGGAAACCTTCTTCCTATCTTGGCGTGCCTGCGGTCTTTGTTGGTTGGAGGAGGTCTCCGCCGTATTGAAACGGCGGTAAGCCCGAAAGGGTCGAAACTGACGCCTCAGTGGGGGTCTGCGAGGCTTGGACTGAGGCAGGAGAGAACTCGTGCCACCGGTGGCGTCCTTAATAATTTGGTCCAATTGGGATCCAAAGAGGCGCCCTCCCTGAAAAGGCAGATTAGTAAGAGACTTTTTAGAAGACAGGTCCGCCTGCCAGGCCTTGAGCCAAATTGTACGTCGGATTGCCACAACGTTACTTGACGCCTGAACTGCGCAGGATGCGGCATCCAAAGAAGCAGAAAGCAGATAATCCCCCGCATGGGAAATCTGATTGGCGTGATCGGCCAATCGATCTGGTTGTGCTTTCTCTAGGATGCCCTGACGAAGATCCTCTGCCCAAGTGGCTATGGCTTTTGCTGCCCAAGATGAAGCAAAAATTGGGCATACCGCCGTCGAAGCCACTTTGCTAGGGATTCTATGATCCTATCATTAGAATCCTTTAGAGACGCCACGCCTGAAAGCGGGAGAACCGTGTTATTAGAAAGCCTGGACACGGGCGGATCGACCGAGGGAGAGGCAGACCAGTTGTCCGTGAGCTCTTTAGCAAACGGGTACAGAACGCCGAGACGCTTCCCTCGTTGAAAGCGTCTGGTCGGATCCCCTATTTCCCTGGTAAAAATCTTTCCAAACTCGGAATGTAAAGGGAATACCCTGGAGGGTGTTTCCTCCCGTCTGAACGAAACCTCCTGATCTGAGGATTTCGCAGGGGGGTCAGCAATGTCGAAGGTCTGATGGATCGCTGAAATGAGGTTCTGCACAGTAACCCTCATGTTCGCATCCTGGTCCGAATTCAGCTCTAAGATCCCCTCAGCTGACCTGTCCGAGAGCGCTTCACCTGACTCGGGAGAGAAGGCCTGGGAGGGAGGCTGCCGAGAAGGACTATGTGGTGACATGGGGCGAGGAGAGGATGCCGGCTGGGGATCCTGCCTGGGTCTTTTGCGACTAACGCTGGCCGACTCAGATGGAACCTCTAGAGGCCTGCTGGACCCTGTAGAGGTGTCCAGGGGCAATTTATCCAGGACGGCTACTAGGGACTGAGACACCCTGGTGAGGTCTGCCACTGACTGTGATAGAGATGAGGCCCAGCCAGGCATGGGGGGTTCACTCTCGCCTGGGGCCCTAGATGGCTCCTGGGTGGCATCAGGTTGAATAGGATTGCTACAATCCAGGCAGAGGGAAGTGGACTGACCTGAGGGAAGTTTGCGAATGCAAGAAGAGCATGCAAAGAACTTGACGAGAGTGCAGTAGGGAGCTGCAGGGCGGTTACGGTCAGATTTGGAGTTAGACATAGTGAAACCTGAGGTAGTGCCGGAAGGTTGGGGGACAGGGTGCAGAGAAGGGTGTCAGCCTGCAGATGCAGAGCTACTCACGGTCCGGTGACCCCAGAGACGAAGGTATCCACCTCTCTGCAGCTGCAGGTCAGAGCGATATCCGGCTGACAGGCCCAGGGAGCGATATCCGGCTGACAGGGGCGTCCGGCTGTGCGGCTGCAAGATGGCGACCGCCTGAGAGGAATCAGGGAAAAACGCGCTCCCAGGGGAAGGAGGGCGGGGCTAACCGCCTGCTGAAAACGGCACCGCCCCTGGCCAGGAACAGGCTGAGAAGAGCGGTGGGAGGGCCTGGAACGGGCGGGAGAGAAGCCCGCTTAGTAGAAAGGGGCGGGGGGCGTGGCCACGATACAGGAGTAGGCCCGAACTGAAGCCGGGGCCTAAATTAATCGCGGCGGCCGCCTGTCAGCACAGGGGCGGCGCGGAGGAACCGCAACATGAGCGCCGCCGGGGAAAAGACAGGGACAGCGGCTGACCGCAAAAAAAAAGAGTTCCTGGAGGCGCGGGATGGCCACGGAGACCCGCAGTGCTATCATCTCTCCTGACCAAGTCCCGAGTGGGGATCTAATACCCTGTCCCGGGCCCGAACTCCTGAAAATAAAGGTACCTTCTGTGAAGCTTGTCTGCGTCTCATCCGACCGACAGGCTCTGGCAGGCGAGTGGGTGGGAGACGGACGACCAGGACTCTCAGAAAGGCCGACACGTATGCATGTTGGCGTCCGCCCGGAAGGCTGCTGGTCCTGGTGCAGAGAGCTGCGAGGATACGGGGCGGCAGTACGCACCGTACTCGCAGCCTCTTCGTGGGACTACAGAGGTGACTATTCACCCTGTATCCCTCCGGCGAAACCTGAAAAGGAACGACGCACATCGAGGTAGATATGGGTCTAGTGAAAGACCCGTGTCCACCTCCTACTGACACTAAGCTAAACTGGGGAATTCCCTGCCGGTCGGTGGGGTGTACACTGCGGAGGAGGAGCTAACCTTTTTTTGTGCATAGTGTCAGCCTCCTAGTGGCAGCAGCATACACCATGGTCTCTGTGTCCCCCAATAAGGCGAACGAGAAAAAAAAGCAACTTTAAAATTTACTTCTCTCCATACGGAAGGATACAGTATTTAGTTTTGTGGTTTTCTGCTGGTCGCCTAGGTTACTGGCCACCTCTGCAGTCTCAGATGAAGTTAGAAAGGAGCGACAGCACGTGTAAGTTATATAGCAAAGCGATTATGAGCGCTGCTCCTGAGGCTGCCGGATCACTGGACTTGGCTTTGCTTCAGCTCCCCTGCAAAGCTGCGTGCCGCAACATGTTGAGAGTTTGAACCGTCACTCTTCAGGTTGTGCGATGCAGCAGACCTGATTTATGTCTTTCATCATCCAGAATTAATTGCAATCGCTGCGATTTTTTTTTTCTCCTTCCCAGGACCATGATCGTCGGGTGCGGGAAGCGACACAACAAGCCTTCGAGCAGCTCGTTCTGAAAGTGAAGAAATATTTGGCTCCTCATTTGAAAAGTCTCATGGGGTTCTGGCTCCTCGCCCAGTGTGACACTTACTCACCCGCGGCCAGTGCAGCCAGAGCCGCCTTTGAAGCCGCTTTCCCTCCGCACAAACAACCGGAAGCGCTGGCCTTCTGCAAAGACGAGGTTTTGAATGTGAGTTTGGGTAACGTCCGGGGGTCACTGCCCCCAATAACAAAATTCCACTGTCGTAACCTTGTGTTAATGTGTCTTCAGGGGAATAGACGAAGGAGGCCAGAAAGTCATCCTACCATTTTCACATTTGTTTCACATTAAATCAGAATTAATTCATCGAGTTTTATGGGGGCGGCTGACGTTGTTGACTGAGATTGTTTTGGTTTTTTATTTATTTTTTTTTTTTTATTGCAAAGTTCCCTGAAATCTAAATGTTATCACTAGGTAGAAGTCACCAAGTTATTCCTCCTTTAGTTCAGCAGTAAATAAAAAACTTTTTTCTTGTGTCCCTCCTGAGGACAACAGCTTCCAAAACTGGAGTTTTCATCCAACTTTTCTATAGTCCTGAATGGCACATCTGCTTTAATCAGGGGTATTCCCATCTCCAAGACCTTATCCCAATATGTAGTAGGTGTAATAATAATAATAGCAAATACCACTAAATTAGAAATATAGTATAGTTCTACTGATTCGCCCTGTTGCTTACCCCATGTGCAGGGCATTGCAGCAACTTAGATATCCATAGTTATGACCACTAACTGTCACTATATGAGTGGTCGTAACCATGGATAATTAAGCTGCTGCAATGCTCTACACATGGGTTAAGCGGCATAGTGAATCAGAAGAACTATACTACACTTCTAATTGGAGGTATTTGCTAATATTATTGTCATTACACCAACTACATATTGGGATAGGATCTTGGAGATGGGAATACTCCTGCAATACATCCTTAGTGAGACAGACATGGTGGATCATTTATCATCCCAAGGGGCTTTAAAAACCATAAAATAGAGCGCTCATTGTCAAAACCTCCCCAGTCCGCTCTCCCGGTCGCTCTGCATGCTGGGCTGGATTCCTAGTGTTTAAAGGGTTTGGCCACTACCGGACAGCCCTTCTTAACAGCTAAATAACCCATTGTAAAATTAAAAAAAAAAGTGCACTTGCCTCCCGACGCGGCGCCATTGCTTCGATGTCCATGCTGTGGCAGAATAATAAAGGCTGCAGGCGTTCAGTAGCTTCTGTTTGGCCGCAGCAGTCACTTGAGACACAACACCCGACATCAGAGGACTGGCACAAGTTCAGGTGGTAAATATACACTGCTCAAAAAATTATAACTGCAAAGGAATGTGGAGACAAAAAAGCGCAATAGGGTCTTATCCACGTTATAAAGGACAAAATGTAACCAGAAACTTGCTCACCTGGTTAGGATGAGATAGGGGCATATAGTCAGGCAGCTGCTGCAGATCCACAAGTCCTCAAGGACGAGAAGTAGTCATGTATTCATTGGGAATTTGTAGCTAAAACTCCGCGCTGCCGCAGGGATAAAATCCAGGAGAGAGATGTCTTGAATTCACAGTGGCTTTATTCAACGCGTTTCAGGGGTCTCATGCCCCCTTCATCAGGAAATACCACACAGGTGTACAGGCATCACAAGCACGTATAGTTCTCAGAGGAAGCTGAATTTCAAAAAAAATGAGCGCCAAGAGATCAGATATTTTTTTACTGGGAATTTATAATAAAAAAAATGATTTTATTCTGCATTTAATATAAAGATTTGATTGGATTGGCTTGTTTTTTTACAAGCTGCATGTTCCACATGGTGGTCCAGCTGTAAGGCATCTGGTTTTCAACTTGATTGATCCTTTTATTATTGGTTCTTGTCCGATCGTGAGGAGATCGGGCTCTTCCTTTTTTTTTTTTTTTTTTTTTTTTTTTTTTTTTTTTTCTGGAAAGTTGTAATCTAGATTTGTTACCTAGAATTGAAGATGTTATTTATGATATTAATAATTATTGTTCTAAAAAAAAAAAATTTAATTTAACACATCTGTTATACAACCCATTGGATCTGTTAACCCTGTAATGTCAGTGTACTTTGGCATTGTGTCATCTGATCTCTTGGCACTCATTTTTTTTTTTTAAAATTCAGCGTCCTCTCAGAACTACGGTATATATACTTGTGATGCCTGTACATCTGTGTGGTATTTCCTGATGAAGGGGGCATGAGACCCCTGAAACGCGTTGAATAAAGCCACTGTGAATTCAAGACTTCTCACCTGGATTTTATCCCTGCGGCAGCGTGGAGTTTTAACTACAAATTCCCACGGAATACAAAAAATTCTAAGGAACACTTAAACAACAAAATGTAACTCCAAGTCCATCACAATTCTGTGAAATCAACCTGTCCAGTTATGAAGCAACACTGATTGTGAATGAATTTCTTCTGCTTTTGTGCAAATGGAACAGGCAACAGTAGAAATGCTAGGCAATTGGCAAGACAACCTCTATAAAGGAGTGGTTCCGCAGTGGGTGACCACAGACCATTTCTCTGTTCTTATCCTTTTAGGCTTTTGTTTTGGTCACTTTTGCATTTTGTCATTGCTCTCACCCCTAGAGGTACTGTACAGTAGCATGAGGCGGTGTCTACAACCCACAGAAGTTTCTCAGGTAGTGCAGCTCATCCAGGATGGCACATCAGTAGGAGCTGTGGCATGAAGGGTAGCTATGTCTGTCAGCACAGTGTCCAGAGCATGGTGTAGATGCCAGGAGACAGGCCAATACACCAGGAGATGTGGAGGGGCTGTAGGAGGGCAAAAACCCAGCTGCAGCACGGCTAACTCAACCTTTGTGCAAGGAGAAACAGTAGGAGCAGTGCCAGAGCCCTGCAAAAATGACCTCCAGCAGGCCACTAACATCCATGTGTCTGTTCAGACTGTCAGAAATACACTCCATGAGGTGGTAGGAGGGCCTGACGTCCACAATTGTGTGTTATGCTTACAGCCTAACACCGTTCAGGACGCTTGGCATTTGCCAGAGAACACCAAGATCGGCAGATTCGACATTGGCGCCCTGTGCTCTTCACGGATGAGAGCAGGCTCACACTGAGCACATGTGACAGATGTGAGAGTCTGGAAATGCCGAGGAGAGCGATCTGCTTCCTGCAACATCCTCTGACCAGCCTGGCAGTGGGTAGGCTATGGTGGGGGGAGGCATTTTTATGGAGGTCCTGATCATTGTCCCATGTATACATGATGCTCGTTTCGTGATCGCTTCCTAAAGGGGGGCTATGAATTATTAGTTCATGGGGTCTGACCGCCTGAACACCCCCCCCCCCCGCTAGGACATTACTGTAAATATGTGTGGCTGCTTCATTACCTCCCATAGTGTTATATGGAGGAGCTGCGGCGCCGCACATACGGGACTATTCTGTACAAGCGTGTTGCTGGGGCGTGCCGGAAAGTAAGGGTGCATTGATGGGGTCCAAGAATACAGACCCCAGCCAATCTCTATTAACCCTTCAATTTCACTTAGAGGAAAGGTATAGATACAAGGGTAGAAAACGCACCCAGGCTCTTCGGCCATACAAAATGACTCCCACCCATCCCAGTGTATTAAAGGGTTAATTCCTTCATTAAAACTTATCACCTAATTAGGCCTGTTTCACACCAGTTTTTTTACGTCAGTCAAAATCCGCCGTTTTTATAAAAAAACGGATCCGCCCCTTTTTTGACGGATCCGTTTTTTTCTCTCATAGACTCGCATTAGCAGCGGATTTTGACTGCTTATCGTCCATTGCATCCATTTTTAGACAGATCCGTTAAAATTGTAGCGGCCGCCAGCTGAAGTGGACGGACAATATAACTTTTTTTGTATCGTCGGACTGCTAATTTTTAACTGCGCATGCCCTCTGCCAGGCATTTTAACCCTCTACAGCGTTCTGGAAGCGGCATAAACAATTAAAAAATCTCTCTCTCTCTCTGTCTCTCTCTCCCCTTTAAATTTTCTTACGTTTGGAATTTCAGCGGATCCGTCCAAAAAACGGTCCGGTGACATCCGTTTGCTGAAAAACGGAGACGGATCCGTTTTTTTAATCTTTGGCGGATTTCAACTGAACACAAAAAACTGAAGTCTACCGGGTCTCCCTCTCTGTCTCCATATATACAGACAGACCTGTCAGTTTAGGGGAGAAGCCGCCAGGAATCTACGTTGGACTGGTCATTCAACACACTTCTCACCCTCCAGTTTTTCATAGTGTGTTTCTCCAACACACCACAGGGTTTCATAACACATACATGTCTGCTGTATGGCAGCCGGTGCCTGAAACATGCTGCCTGTGGTTCAGGCAGTGATCATCAGCTGTCGGGTTCCCTTTAAGTGCTACATGGTGCATGTTTTGCACTAAAGGGTTATTCCCATCTCCAAGATCCTATCCCAATATGTAGTAATAAAAACAATGGCAAATATTTCCAATTAGAAATATAGCATAGTTCTCCTGATAATCTGTGTCACTTGCCCCGTGTGCAGGGCATTGCAGTAGCTTAAGTATTCGTGGTTACGACCACTATCCACTAACTGTCACAATATGAGTGGTTGTAACCGTGGATACCTAAGCTATTGCAATGCCCAACTCATGGGGTAAGCGACACAGCTTATCAGGATAACTATACTATATTTCTAATTGGAGATATTTGCTATTATTATTATTACTACATATTGGGATAGGTTCTTGGAGATGGAAATACCCCTTTTAAGGCCTGGACCCCTATGTCTCTGACGTGATGGTAATGTTGTATTGTGGATAAACCTTCATGTACTAATGCTGCGCTGTTCTCTCACGTAGCTGCAGAATTTCCTGGAACCGTACTTGGGCCGAATATAACGTACACATCTGTTGTTCTCCTTTCCTCGAACATCCTTATCTATTGAGGATAAAAATGTAAAACTTTTCTAAGCCAGAGATTACACAAGGCCCTAACCCCGACATCTGCTGTGGTTTGGCCTCCCGTAGATCAGACGCTCTAGGATGGAAAGCTAACAATCTGCTTTACATCGCAGGCGCAGCGTCGTCCCCCCTCCATGGCTCCGCTCCAGTCCCTGCTGTTTTCAGCGTGGGGGTTCCTCTGTCGGCCCCGTTGTGTTGGCTGCCGCACCGGAACATGAACTCGTCCTCCTTGTTTGGGTCACGTCCCAGTATTTCATGTTCTAGAACATCCTGACAACTTCCAGTTTAGGTCAGAGTCGTCCTTTGCACCCATCTGATCTCTCATCAGGGTGAGGGGATGGATTTTTTTGTGAGCTCTGGACATTAACAATCATGGTGAAAACATATATATATTGTTTTTTGGGGTGGGTGGCTGACGGAGAACATATCCTGACAACTCTGTACATCGCATGATCCTAATTTACCCTCGGGGGTTGTCATGGAGTGTAATTACGGTTTCCTTTCTCACATTGCTCTTGGGCACTTTACATCGGTGGTCTCCATCCTGTGGATCTCGTGACAGTAGGGTCCGACATAGCAGTCATTGGGCAGCCATGACAGGCGCTGATGCCCCCCCGGACATGAAAGTCTCAGCTGTTTTCAAAAGGATTTTTATCGATTGATTATAGATTGTCCAATGGAAAAGGTTTGTTCCCAACTTTGTAATTGTCGGGGGTTTTATGGTGAGACCAACACTCCCTCTCCCCTGTACTCAGGGTCTGAATTCTGGGACCAGTCATAAGTGTATCACCTACTTTGTGCTGATAACTTTAAGTGTTGGGTATAACCCTTTAATGGCTGCACAGTTCAGCAAATCTGCATTTCCTCCATATTTTTTTATATTTTCTATACGTTTTGACACATTGCGTTGCCATTTTGGTGTATGGGTGGACGACAAACTCACATTTAGTGGCCAGTGTCAGGCAGCTGCTGCAAAGGCAAATAAAATAATGGGATGCATTAAAAGAGGCATAGATGCTCATGGGGAGAACATAATTTTACCTCTATATAAGTCACTAGTGCGACCACACTTAGAATACTGTGTACAGTTCTGGTCTCCGGTGTATAAGAAAGACATAGCTGAACTGGAGCGGGTGCAGAGAAGAGCGACCAAGGTTACTAGGGAACTAGGGGGTCTGCAATACCAAGACAGGTTATTACACTTGGGGTTATTTAGTTTGGAGAATCGAAGGCTTAGGGGTGATCTTACTACAATGTATAAATGTATGCGGGGACAATACCAAGACCTTTCTAATGATCTTTTTACTCTTAGACCTGTGACGGGGACAAGGGGGTATCCTCTACGTCTGGAGGAAAGAAGGTTTAAGCATACTCACAGACGCGGATTCTTTACTGTAAGAGCAGTGAGACTATGGAACTCTCTGCCATATGATGTTGTAATGAGTGATTCCCTACTAAAATTTAAGAAGGGACTGGATGCCTTTCTTGAAAAGTATAATATTACAGGGTATATACACTAGTTTCCTTGATATTGCGTTGATCCAGGGAGCTAGTCTGATTGCCGTATGTGGAGTCGGGAAGGAATTTTTTTCCCCAATGTGAAGTTTACTGTTGCCACATGGGGTTTTTTTTGCCTTCCTCTTGATCAACATGTTAGGGCAAGTTAGGATAGGATATGGGTTGAACTAGATGGACTTAAAGTCTTCCTTCAACCTTAATAACTATGTTACCTTCTATTGTTTTTGGCAAAAATTTTCTGCTAATTTTTTTGAGTAGTTTGATTTTGTAGACATTTATTTTTTTTCTAAAATGATACAGAAAAAACCCTGTTATACTGAAAGTAGGCTGGAGGTTTGGAAATAGAATAACACAAACTCCAAATGCTGTGACAACAAAAAAACGCCTCCTAAAAACCAGAGAAATGTGATGGGAAGAGGCCTAATGTTATGAAGTCCAGGGCGGAATGATGCCGTTGTGGCCGTACTCTGCACAACTCTTCGTGTGACCCACAGAATTGTCTTATTAGTATATTTTACGATGGACGTTACGTGGGATCTGTGTCGTCATTCCGTCTGCTTTTTCCATTATCAGGTTTTGCTCGATCATCTGCTGAAGGAAACGCCGGACTCGATAAGTGATCCGCAGTAAGTTTTGCATGTCTTATTTTTAGTTCTCTGTCTTATTAAGAATTCTTTTATGGCGTCATCTTGCGGATTGGTGGTTGTCCAACGTTGGGAACCCACTGATCCTGAAAACAGGGCTCTATAAGGTCTGACGTGAATGTAAGCGGAGGTTGAGCATCTTCATCTTCCACGGTGCCGCACTTGGCTTTCTCTGGCAGTCCTAGGTACTTTAAAGTACATAGTCTCAACCTCTACAGAGCCCTCATCTTGGGATAGCTAGGGGTCCCATTGGTCAAACCTCCACTGATCAGAAAATGATCCCTTACAGGGAATAACGTCCAATCTTGGACCATCCCCTTTAATTGATGACGTATATTTCCTATTATGCACCAAAGGATAGTATATGCCTTAATTATCTGATGGGTTGGCGTCCAGCTTCCGAGATCCCACTTACTGTGTGTCTCATTTTGGAATATAAAGTATCTGACCCCCAACTGCAAATGGGAAGAGAAGCTGAGAAGTGGTGGTCTCACAATGGAGTTTTGAGAGTCCAACCTTCTTAGGAAACACTGGGATCGTATAATCCTCTCCTGATTATCTTACAGGACTGTCCCGCCTGAAGAACGAGAAGCAAAGTACTTCAGGGTCCTGACGTGTTCTTTGCTGGCGTTGAAGCGTCTCCTTTCCTTATGGCCCAAAAGTGAAAATATTACCCTACAAGACCGGATCTCCCACCTGCTGGCACAGGGCAAGTTCTGGAAATACAGCAAACACCAGTCACCAAATGTAAGAGGCTACCTGCACTTCAGATACAGTGGCCCCATATATGTGACGTAAACCTGCCCGGTGCACTGACACGGCGGTCAGTGCTGCACATACCGTATCAACCTTAGTGATTTCATTGTTCCAAATCCTTCATGTTCAGTGATTCTGATTAACTCCACATAAAGTTTAGCCGTTCTAGTAGGATTTTCCAGCTTACAACAGAGCAAAGGGATCTCATGGTTTGAGGCTGAGTGCAGACGGAGTTTTGAGCCCTGCGGATTTTTCCGTGCAGAATGGAAGAAAACCGCAGGTCAAATGACCTGCTTTTTTCCTGCGGATTTCTTCCATTTTTCACGCGTTTTTTGTGCGGTTTTTGTGCGGTTTTCCATCGCGGTTTTCCCCCTGCGGATTTGGTGACAGGGGAGATGGAAAACCGCACAAAAGAAGTAACATGCTGCGGATTTTGTACCGCGGGAAAATCCGCAGCGTCTGCACAGCGTTTTTTTTTCATTCATTTTAAAGCTACTGTACATCACAATGCGGATATGCAACGTTTCTGCGCGGTAAAATCCGCTGCGGAACTGCTGCAAATCTGCATCGTGTGCACACAGCCTTAAAGTTATCTGTCAGAAGAGTACAAAGTAGCGTCCGATGTTTCACAGCCAGCATCTGCTTCTAACAGCAGCGACTGGAGCTAGCGCCAAATCTTGCCGTTTAACCACTTAAACGCTGCTTTCAGTCAATGACAACGGCATTTTAATGACCTGTGACGTGATCATGGCAAGCCGGTGGGTTACCACGCCAGCTGCTGAAGTCCCTCTTAGGTGCCATCATTGTCTTCCTGGACAAGAGAATGATATTTTACTACATACTGCAAAACTCTGGTTCTAAAAATTAGAGTAAAAATAAAAAATTGTAAAAATATATATATATATATATATATATATATATATATATATATATATATATATATATATATATATATATATATATATATATATATATTTTTTTTTTTTTTTTAATTTTTTTTTTCAATTCATAAAAAAAAAAAATTATTTGGTATTGTCGTGTGCGGTAAAGTCCCATCTAACAACATGAATTATTTAAACTGTTTATTAAACTTAGAAAAGGAAAAGAAAAATTAATTGAATTGGTGTTTGTGGACTCTATACTCCTCCCCCAAAAAAGTGCAATGAAAAGATATCTAAATGTTGTATGTACCCCAAAAAAGTATCAATAATAATGTCAGCTCACCATAATGGTGCTGACCTGGAGAATCCTGTTTCCAGGTCATTGTTATGGCAGATTTAGGTCTATTTTTTCACCATTTCGTTTACCAGTATATGGTGAAATGAATGGTGTCCGTGAAAAGTACAACTCGTCTAGCAAAAAAAAAAAGCCTTCATGTGGAAACATTAAAAACAGAAAAATAAAAATCTTATGGCTCTTGAGACCAGAGAAAGACAAAGCGCAAAAATGAACACTCGACAGGACTTTGAACGGTCAATTTAGAGGTCGGAACGGGGATCAAGGCAGTCGTACCAGCAATTATTGCATACGGTGAAGGAACTCTGTGTGTGACTAATGCCTTGTATGGGCTATGCCCCCTAACAATAAAGTGTAAAGCTGATAACAATGTCTTTCAATCCCCCCCCAAACCCATATACATGTTGTCATTAGTGATGAGCGAACGTGCTCGGATAAGGTGTTATCTGAGCATTCTTGGGTGCTAACTGAGTGACTTCAGCATATTTGTTAGTCAATCCCTGCGGCTGTCAAAACAGCCGCGAGCAACATGCAGCTGCGGTGACTCGGACATATTATTGGAGCACGACGAAGACACTCAGTTAGCACCCGAGCATGGCAGATAACACCTTATCCCAGCACGCTCACTAATCACTAGTTGTCTTGTGTTCTCTGGAAGGAGCAGAGTGTGAGCCACTGTTGGACTTCTCTCATGGCGGCTTATCTTCCGTGACCACAAAGGATCTGCCCAGTATTATATATAATATTCCTGTTTCGTCCTGTAGGTTCGCTCGGCTTTCTTTGAGCTGGTTTCAGCTTTCTGCCAATATCTGCCATCCCTCATGAACGCTGAAGCGTCTCGCGTGTGCCCGACCGTCCTCCTGAGTATCGATGACGGCGATGCCGTTGTGTGCCCGGCTATCTGGGAGTCTGTCCTGTACACACTGACCACTATAGAGGTGAGGCGGCTCGGGAACTTTCCACATGTGACCAGGTACTGTAGATGTGATGTAGCAACGTGCAAATACTCGTCTTCATATCAACTACTTGTCTTTATCTCATCCAGAACTGCTGGGATCATGTCAATGCCAAAAAGGGGGTTTTACCCAAGCTGTGGGTAGTACTAAGAGAGGGCGGAAGAGGACTGGCCACCGTGATCCTCCCCAATCTGCTGCCGTTTATTAGTAAAGTCCCCAGTGAGACAACACAGCCGCGGATCGACTTCTACAACACTCTATTCGACTCGTTAATACAAGGGTACGATATGGGCCCCTCACAAGGGTGCAGCTTATTCACACACTGCTCGGCCATATTCCCACCTAATGTAAACTCCGCACCTAAAAAGGTTATGGCAATCTGTATTACATTAAAAAAATGGAATAAACAGCATTTGCCCCATTTTTTAATGCCTATTTGACACAGCTTTTATGCTTTTTTTTTTTTTTTTTGCAGCGGTTCTGCACTAATGATTTTACATTTTTCAGTCCATTGAGCGCTGATTAGCAATCTAAAAAGTCGATCAGCACTCGCTTACTTCCATTTGAAAGTTGAAATTGTTTTCTGTTTCTTTTACGCCCATGTTCGTTTTCCGTACGATTTACATTATTATTGCAGTACATCCCCAACTACAAAGGACAAAAGATGCGATCAATGATTAATGGGTCACAGAAAGACCCTCACTCTCTGTCCCACCACTTCAAAGCCATGGCTGATATTGCCTGTGGCATCTGAGGGATTACATGACCTCAAATGTTCCCGAACATATTCTTCATTGCCGAGGTTAACGCATCATACTAATTTTACCTTTTCCTTTCTCCAGCCTTTCGAGTGAACGTGCCGTTGTCAGCCCCACAGAATGTGCCGCAATACTAAGCGCTTACACAGACTGTCTGCGCTTTACTATGCAGGAAAACATGGGAGATGGCGAGGAGCACGTGAAGATTCGTCAGTCGCTCATTATAGACCAGGTATGGCACTTTGTAACTACTAATTATGCTAAAGAGACTTAGAATTACTCTGTCGCCTAAATGGGGGACACAGAACCTTGTGTTATGCTGCTGTCCACTAGGAGGCGACACTATGCATAATCTGAAAAAGATTAACTTTGGTTCCTCCTCTGCAGTATACACCCCTGGACGGCGTCAGCCTTCTCCAGTTTTTGCTTAGTGTCGCAAAAAGGCACACCTTTTTTCTTCCGTTTTTTTTTTTTTTTTTCCTTTTTTTCACCGGAAATACAGATGAAGAAAAGTGGGTCTCCAGCGAGACTCCCGGCATGGCTCCCTCCTCGGTCCCCTATTAGGGGTACCCAGTTGAGGTCGAGGTGGTTTTTCCCCATGTCGCTCCCTCCCCAGTCCCTCGGGTCCTGGTTCGAGGTCGAGACCCCCCTCCTTCCTCAACCCCTTTAAGGGGTCTGGGTTGAGGCGAGGATCAAGACCCCCTGACGGTGACAGACGCACCCTCCCTAATCCCCCGCAGGGGGTATTAGGTTGAGACGCCTCAGGTAGGGTCGGAGATCAGGCAGCATTCCGCAGCTTCCAGGGACCCCAGGCCGGCTGAGGGATCCTGTTGGGGCCGGGGGAGGGTGCGGACTGGATGGCACAGCAGAGACAGGGCTTTTCTGCGTCCCTGTCTCTGCAACAGCAGCGGCCCCATAGCGCTTCAGGGGCCGCCCATACAAAAACCGCTACCCCTGCTACCCCCACCGCTATCCAGTCGACCATTCTGGGGGGTCTGGTGCAAATCCGCCCCCCCCCCCCCCCCCCGGACTACCGCGCCGCTCTGGAGCCCTCCCCTCCTGGGCATCAGGCTTCTAATTTAGGCCGCGGCTTCGGCCTAGCTGAAGGCGCCGCCTTTTCCCCGCCCCCCGCCCCGCCCCCCGGATGACCAAAATGACACACTGGAGTGTCATAGAAGGTGCGGATTGAGGCAGAAAGGGGGCGTTTTTACACAGCCCAGCGCGCCCTTTTCAGCTCTCCGCCCCCTCCTCCCTCTCCTCAGAGCCCCGGTGGCCATTTTTTCTGGATGAGATCCAGGAGAGGAGCATCACAGCGGTCTCCGGGGGGCACAGAACTGGGATCTGTCGGCGCTGGACCTAGGGGCACACCGGTGGGGTAAGCTCACAGCTGGGTTCTCATTACTCAGCTGTGAATCTATACTTCCTATAAGGCTTTCTGTGGGTTCCCTCTGCGTAGCCACCCCTGTACGATCCCTTATAGCCAGCCTCTGTGCACTATGCCGGGCTCAAGGAAGAGAACCAGGCAGGAATGTTTCTATGCATTCTGTACAGCCTGCAAAGCCACGCTCCCTAGTGGCAGCACGTATCCGCACTGCCGGGACTGCATCCAGAACTCTGGGTCAGAACCCCAGGGAGTCCCTACTGACGCTTCAGTGTCACAGGCCACGCCGGAATGGGCAACTCAGATGTCTCAGTCTATGTCACAGTCCATAGACAACCTAACTGCTACATTACTGCAAGCTCTGCAGAGTCGGGCCCCGGCTATGGACGGTACACAGCAAACGGACAGCTTGTCTCAGGAACATGCTGCTTCCGACTCTCACAGACGTAAGCGGACCCACAGGTCTCGATCACCTGAGTCGCACTATAGCACAAGGTCGTCCCCCTCTAGGGAGAGACAGCGTCATTCCAGGTCTCCTGGGCAGTCCCCTGCCACAGACAGACAGTGCAATTTACCACAGGGATCCCCCACCACAGAAGACCACCGCCCCAGGTCGTCCTCCAGGGATCACCTTAGCGAGGCACAGGATTCGGAGGGTATCTGTGACTCCGACTCAGATAATGAAACGGTCAGGTCCGTGGTACCTTCTCCCCCTAGCAATACAGCGCTAGTTGAGGACATAATTTCTGCCATTCATCGGGTGCTAAAAATTCCAGAGTCGCCCCCGGAAGTCCCAGAACAGAGGATTTGCTTCGAAAGTGTTCAAAAACCACCTAAGGTCTTCCCTAATCACGATGAGTTTGAGAAAATACTTACCAAACAGTTTGCGCAGCCTGACAAAAAATTCGCTAATCGCAAATATTTGGAAGCGAAGTACCCCTTCCCACAGAAAGACACCAAACAATGGACAGATCCACCTGAAGTGGACCCTCCGGTTTCTAGGCTAGCAGCGCAGACTTTACTCTCTCTGCCGGATAGCTCAACCCTCAGGGACGCAGCAGACCGGCAAGTAGAACGCATGGCATGTTCTATTTTCGAAGCGGCAGGCGCCTCTCTGGGCCCTGCGTTTGCTTCAGTTTGGGCAGCCAAGGCCATCCTGGCTTGGGCCAAAAAACTACAGGAGGGTCTTCAGGCTTCAAATCCTGAACTCTCGGACCAAGCGGTCCAGATGGCAGTGGTAGCAGACTACATAATACATGCAGCCCTGGATTCCACCAGAGGTGTAGCGGGAATAGCATCAAACGCCATCACGATCCGACGCATCCTCTGGCTGCGAGAATGGAAAGCGGATGCGGCCTCAAAGAAGTCCCTCACGAGACTTCCGTATTTTACTGGAAGACTTTTCGGCGAAAAGTTGGACACCATGATAGCCAATGCCACTGGGGGTAAGAGTACCTCTCTCCCTCAACTAAAACCGAAACGCACGTTTAAACGAAGAAACCAGACGCGATTCCGATCCTTTCGGAATTCCTCGGGCTGGTCCGTTTCGCGCCCAGTGCATTTCGCAACCGTTCTCCACGCAGAGACAACCCACGGACGCAGCAGCGACCGGACAGGGCTTGGCAGTCGAAAGCAGGCCAAGCGAAACCCAAGGGAGGAAAACCTCAGAACTTCACTTCATCATGACTCGAGACCTCCGGAAGACACCCCACCAGTAGGCGGCCGACTTTTACTCTTTCAGCAAGTCTGGCTGCCTATTACAGAAGACAGGTGGGTCAGGGAAATAGTGTCTTCCGGATACAAGAGTTCACTTCCGTTCCACCGAACCGGTTCTTCCTTTCTGTTCCTCCAACACCACCAGAAAAGGCTCGTGTTTTCCACCAAGCGGTTTCCTCTCTCCTTCAATCAGGAGTTGTGGTGCCGGTTCCCGCGAACGAGAGATTCCGAGGATTCTACTCAAATTTGTTCGTAGTCCCCAAGAAAGGAGGCGGCGTCCGACCCATACTGGACCTAAAACAGCTCAACAATTACGTACGGGTCCGTCATTTCCGCATGGAGTCCCTCCGGTCCATCATTGCATCCATGGAGCAGGGAGAATACCTCGCCTCCATAGACATACAGGATGCGTATCTCCACATACCAATTGCTCCCGCCCACCAAAGGTTTCTCAGGTTCGCGGTCAACCAAAACCACCACCAGTTTGTCGCCCTTCCGTTCGGACTCGCCACGGCTCCAAGAACGTTCACCTAGTCATGGCGGCCACCATGGACGTCCTGCACTCAAGAGGCATCCTAGTCGTCCCGTACCTGGACGACCTCCTCGTCAAGTCTCCCACTTTCAAAGACTGCGAGGTCAGTGTCTCAATCACTCTAGACACTCCGAGTCGCCTGGGATGGCTAGTCAACCTACAGAAATCGTCGACCATCCCAACTCGGACTCTAACATTCCTGGGAATGGTATTCGACACCGCCAGGGGCCTGGTTCTCCTTCCCAAGGACAAGACACTGGCCATCCGTCTGGGAGTTCGCACACTCCTTCGCAGTCCTCCTCGATCTCTCCGGTTTGCCATGAGAATCCTCGGCAGGATGGCAGCAGCAATAGAGGCAGTGCCATTTGCCCAGTTTCACCTCAGGGTCCTTCAACTAGCCATACTCAGATCTTGGGACAGGAACCCTCTCTCCCTCGACAGGGAGTTCAGGTTGACGTCATCAACCAGGAGGTCCCTGCATTGGTGGCTCAAACCAAACTCGCTTACACGAGGGAAGCCATTCCTCTCAGGACAATGGAAGATCCTGACTACCGATGCAAGCCTGACAGGCTGGGGGGCGGTGCACCTACATCACAGGGCACAGGGCAAGTGGTCACCGAGAGAAGTGACATTGCCTATCAATGTTCTGGAAATCAGGGCCATTCTCTTGGCACTGAGAGCATTTCATCACTTGCTTGCAGCCTCGCACATACGGATACAGTCGGACAATGCCACGGCTGTGGCATACGTGAACCACCAAGGCGGGACCCGCAGCGCCCAGGCGATGAGAGAAGTGGCTCATATCCTCCGCTGGGCGGAAGACACAAGGTCGGTACTTTCTGCGGTACACATTCCAGGTGTAGAAAACTGGGAAGCCGACTTCCTCAGCAGGCAAGGAATGGACTCGGGGGAGTGGTCTCTCCATCCCGAGATTTTTTACCAGATCTGTCAACTCTGGGGAACCCCGGATGTGGACCTAATGGCATCCCATCTCAATACCAAGGTTCCCAATTTCATGGCCAGGACACACGACCCGCGGTCGCTCGGAGCGGATGCCCTGGTCCAGGACTGGTCCCAGTTCCGACTCCTGTACATTTTTCCACCCCTCCCCCTAATCGCCAGGGTCGTGAGGAAGATCAAGCAAGAGGGAGTTCCGACCATCCTCATCGCGCCAGACTGGCCCAGACGTACTTGGTACGCCGACATCGTCCAACTTACGGCAGACGCCCCCCTGGCGTCTACCCGACCGTCACGACCTTCTGTCTCAAGGTCCGTTCTTCCACCAGAATTCAGGGGCTCTCAATTTGACGGCATGGCCCTTGAAACCTGGATTCTAACCCAGGCAGGTTTTTCACCGGCAGTCATTGCAACTATGATCAGGGCAAGGAAGCCTGCCTTCGCCAAGCTCTATTATCGTACCTGGAGAGCTTTCTTTTCTTGGTGCGAATCTCATGGACAAGTCCCACTCCCTTATTCCCTCCCGAAGGTACTAGGTTTTCTTCAATCGGGCCTAGATGCCAAGCTATACTTAAGTTCGCTTAAGAGTCAGGTGTCGGCGCTTTCAGTCCTTTTTCAAAAGCGCATTGCTATTAAACCGCAAGTAAGGACTTTCATTCAGGGAGTTTCCCGATTGGTTCCTCCATACAAACGTCCGCTGGATACGTGGGACCTCAATCTGGTCCTGACAGCATTGCAAGCTCCACCCTTCGAACCTCTTAGAGGAGTTCCACTCTCCATTCTGTCTCAGAAAGTGGTTTTTCTAGTGGCGATCACCTCGTTACGCAGAGTGTCGGAATTGTCAGCACTTTCCTGCAGACGGCCTTTCCTAGCCTTTCACCAGGACAAGGTGGTTCTCCGCACGGTACCATCCTTCCTTCCGAAGGTTGTGTCCAACTTTCACCTTAATGAAGAGATTTCACTGCCTTCCCTTTGCCCGGTTCCGGTTCATTGAGTGGAGAAGGCTCTGCATACGCTTGACCTCGTCAGAGCATTGCGGATTTACGTGTCCAGGACTGCACCTTTCCGGAAATCTGATTCCCTCTTCATTCTTCCGGAAGGTAGTCGCAAGGGGTTGCCGGCTTCCAAGGCTACCCTTGCCAGGTGGATCAAGTCCACCATACATGAGGCCTACCGACTTAACAGTTCCTCTCTTCAGGCCGGTATCACGGCACACTCTACACGGGCAGTAGGGGCCTCCTGGGCCATTCGGCATCAGGCTTCGGCACAACAAGTGTGCAAGGCGGCCACTTGGACTAGCCTACACACGTTTACGAAACACTACAGTGTTCATACCCAGTCCTCAGCGGATGCGAGCCTGGGTAGACTGGTTCTGCAGGCGGCAGTACCCCAAGTCTAGGGGACTGTCAGCACAATATTCGTCCACTGCTTCCCACCCAGGGACTGCTTTGGGACGTCCCAAGGTTCTGTGTCCCCCAATTAGGCGACAGAGTAAAGGAGATTTTTGTGTACTCACCGTAAAATCTCTTTCTCTTAGCCTTTAATTGGGGGACACAGCTCCCACCCTGTTGCCCTTACGGGCCGTTGTTTCCTGTTGAGTTCTCATATTGTTCTTTGAGCTCGTACATAGTAGCCTTCTCACAGGCATGGTTATGTTATGTGGTTACGTTCCTCCTTATGCTTTGGCACAAAACTGGAGAAGGCTGACGCCGTCCAGGGGTGTATACTGCAGAGGAGGAGCCAAAGTTAATCTTTTTCAGATTATGCATAGTGTCGCCTCCTAGTGGACAGCAGCATAACACAAGGTTCTGTGTCCCCCAATTAAAGGCTAAGAGAAAGAGATTTTACGGTGAGTACACAAAAATCTCCTTTTTACCATTTTTGCCCTCGTGCACCCTGACATTCTTCGTGTACAGACAGCGTTGGGGTCTTTTCTAGGCGCACAGGGCTGACTGCAGTCAGGTTACTCCAGTCATGTCACTAGGAAACGTAGTGACCCAGTTGTATAGAGGAGACCCCTTTGATTCTTTTGCAGTCAGTCTTGACTTTCTCAATAGTATAGTTAAACAACAGTCATCAGATACCCCTCTGATCCAGGCCTGTGGGGGCGGCAGGAGTTTGGATGTAGAATATTCTCTCTTAAGGGGGCTTTTCCATCTCTAGTAAGTGAAGACATTCCTCTAGAGTGTATGCCATCGTGATTGTCGCATGAGCCAAGTACATTTTACTTAACAGATCTTGGAATAATATGTTCCACAATTGAATGTGTAAAGGGCCTGTCACACTAAGCGATATCACTATCAATATCGCTATAACGTCACTGGTTTTTGTGACGTTATAGCGATATCGCTATGTCTGATACTTACCTCCGACCGCTCCCCCACTGATTATCGCTGATCGCGCGAGAACGTCCTGGGCCGTTTCTCGTTGTCAGCTTCCTGCTGGGCTTCCTGCTGTGACGACGGGCGACGCGTGGACGCGGGCGGGAGCACGTCAGGATCGCCTCGTCTGACAGGTAAGTAGCGACCCCCGCGATGTCGCTGGTGAGATCTGCTTGTGTGGCAGCTCACTAGCGACCACTTAGCGATGTACCAGCGATCCTGACCGGGTCATATCGCTGGTCGGGATCGCTGATACATCGCTAAGTGTGACAGTACCTTAAGTGTTCCTATGCTGAGATAATCCTATAAATGTTCCCCTGCTGTGTACTGTCTGTGTTATTTGCAGTGTCCGACCCTGCAGAGCTGCTGCAGTTCATGGTTGGCACATATGCTTCCTGCCCACTAGCCATTAGCTAAGAGAGTGTACAGACAACACAGCAAGGGCTTACAGCTGCTTCTTTCTGTGAAATAATATATTTCTTTGCCTGTTTTACCACAGGAGCGAGTTTTTCTCTCTCGTCTCCCGCCCTGTGAGCTTATCATAAATCAAGCCCTTGAGTTACGAACTCTGTGTCAGACAGAGCTCCTACCTCATGGACTTGATTTATGATGATCTCAAGACAACTGGAGATGTGGAGAAACTCTCAGTCCTGTGATAAAACAGCCAGTGAAATGTGCTACCTCACAAAAAGAAGCAGTTTTGAGCCCCTACTGTGTTGTCTGTATACTCTCTTATGTGTCTTCCCCTGGCCAGGAGCTGTGTCTTGGTTCTTTAGAGCCAGAAGTGTATTGCTGTTGTGTTGTAACATGGACATGGGGCATAATTAGCTATCGCCTAAGTGCCCCATAAAAATGCAGCTGAACCCGACATGTATGTTACTTCTAAGATTGTGGATTTGTGTTTAACCCCTCCAGGTCTCCTTATTTGCGATGTGTATACTTCCGGCCACACTCTGACTAGATGGGCGTAGCCTCTCTTAGTGCAAGTGTATTGAGCAATGTGTTCTTACAATTGCTCATTTTGCCTTTCTACCCAGCTAATTCTTCTCTTTTCTCTGCTCTATGTTGAAACAGGAAGTCTCTTGCCCTGCATTTATCATTCCCCTCTTCAATTCCTGACCCAGCTGCTCCCTCCTGCCAAGGACTTTTGCAGTGACTCCTGACTCATGCAGGGAAAATTGACCTCCTGTTTCCACATAGAGCTTAGAAGGATTCAGCTCCTCAGTTGATGCCATAGACCTAATGGAAAAAAGAACAATTAGCTGAGTATAAGAGAAAAATGAGCAATTGTAAGTACACAGTGCTATATAATATGATGACGGCAATATATTAAGAGGATAATTTTCGTGGGAGAAGGAGTGGTCCTCCGGTTAACATACCTGGGTTGTGACGCGTCTTATTTTTCTTCCTCAGTTGATTCCACTTATCGATTCCTCATTGAAAGATCCAAAACTACAGAGCAGTCCACTGTTCGGCCACGTGGAGGAGACAGTCCATACTTGGGAAAAGAAAGCCGGAGGCCAAGAGCCGGGAGACGATGTTTCCGAGGCTTATTCCACCATACTGTCCTCATTTTGGGAGAGTTTGGAGCGGGTCTGTGTCGCTCATGTGGACGTCACAGAAGCCAAAGAGCAGGAACTGGCTGGAGTGTCAGGGCTTCTACAAATCATGCAGAACCCAAATTGTTCTCCGAAGGCAACAAAAAAGAAAAGAGCCAAAATCAGATTTATGGATGAAGAAGACAATGAGAAGGATGGGGTTCATAAGGATCCTCCACCTGTGCAATCTCCCACAGCTCCAGCCTCCCAGGACAGAGGCATGAGTGACCATAGACAGAAGCGTCTGCAGGACTTGGTCTGTAAGCTAGCTGAGCTTAGCATGGTGTGCATCGCTGAACAGGGATCCAACCAGCAC